>NC_090437.1:1043030189-1043337112 GCF_031143425.1 Pleurodeles waltl
GAAACAAAACTTGCACATGTAATCAAATTAGTAAATTAACATATGTGTTGTTTTTGTTGATGATCCATAAAATGTGCATTGTGTGAAGCCAAAACACTGAGTACTTAACTAAAGGAAATGTGTGGCTTTGTATCAGATACCCAGCCACACACATTGACTGAAACATGATTAAGGTGACTGATAGCATTGTGGACTGGCACCAAATTTCTGAGTTTTCCTAAGTGTCAGGAAATATCTATGACGGTTGCACCAGTACAACATTGATGTAACAATCAAATAAGACATATGTAGGTCTGTGAGGGAGTATCCATGAGCATGCCAGCATCAAATTCCCAATAGAGGTGGAGTGCAATATTCAAAACGTTTAACCAAACATTGTAACATTACTTACCAACACTGATGGTGCCAGATAACCTGTTTTGGGATGTGTATTCAGAGTGACACGTACAGTGCAGACTATTGCATTGAGTAGCTGATCTCATACTGCTGCCAATCTGACAGGTAGTTGTCCATAAGGGATACACATGGTCACACATGTAAATCACTACTGGATGCACACCCAAAAGCATATGTCTAAACTGAGCAGTGCAGACATGATACCACTCTGAGAATTAGTCATTATGAAGACCATATTGAAGCAAAAAACAAGATTTAATAATATCAAAACATTTCTACCCAACAATTTTCTAAACTATATACTAACCTACACTAACCTAACCTACACTACCCAATCATAACTTACCCCAAATGTAAATTATATTATCTTAACTTGTCCTATACATAAAATGCCACACAATAAACATATACCCTCCACCCCCCTTGAGAGACATCAGTCGACAAGGACAGCAGAAACTACAGCAAAAAATTGACTACATAACCTATTACCTAAACAAATATTCTTTTTTTCTATTTTTTTAAAATGTATTCAATTGTTGTTTATTTTTTTTAATTATCTACACATATACCCAAGAACATAACCCTCAGTAAAATCCCAAAACCTAAAAAAAACTATCCATCCTCTAACTATTCAAACTATGGGGGTCATTACAAGCTTGGCGGGCGGCTACCGCCGCCCGCCAAGCTGTAACCGCCATGCGGCCGCACTCCCGCGGTCCCCATTATAACATCCCCGCTGGGCCGGCGGGCGCAAACCTAGTTTACGCCCGCCAGCCCAGCGGGGATGCGGCCGCAACATAGGAGCCGGCTCCTAATGGAACCGTCGGTGTTGCGGCCGTGCGACAGGTGCAGTAGCACCCGTCGCGCTTTTCACTGTCTGCTATGCAGACAGTGAAAAGCTGCATGGGGCCCTGTTAGGGGGCCCCTGCACTGCCCATGCCAGTGGCATGGGCAGTGCAGGGGCCCCCAGGGGCCCCAGGTTCTCCCCTTACCGCCATCCTCTTCCTGGCGGTGCAAACCGCCAGAAACAGGCTGGCGGTAGGGGAGTCATAATCTCACGGATTATCACCGCCGGGGCTAAAACGGCGGGAAACCGCCGGCCCCGGTGGTGCGACCGCGGCGCTACCGCCGCGGTCGAAATATGGGTCTCCGTACCACCAGCCTGTTGGCGGTACGGACACCACTTTAGCCCTGGCGGTCTCCGACCGCCAGGGTTGAAATGACCCCCAAAGTCCTAAAACGAACCTAAACTATACTAACCTATGCCAACCTATACAAAGCCCACTATGAAAAAGAACTGTGAAAACAAGGAGAAAGGAATAATGACAAATATGGTGGTTATTATGACAGGATGGAGTGGTGTGATGGGTGTCAGGGTGAGGAGTGGTGGTGGCATGTAGGTATGGGGGTGTGATAGGTAGCAAATGTTGACTCACCAGTATCCAGCCCTCCGGCAATTCCAGTGAGTCCCTCAGGATGCAGGATTGCCAATACTTGCTCCTCCCATGCTGTCAGCTGAGGGGGGAGGTGGAGGTACACCGCCAGTCCTCTGGATAGCGAGCTGGTGCCCTGCTGCTCTGGAACATACCTTCCCCCATAGGTCGTTCCACCTCTTCCTGATGTCGTCCCTTGTTCATGGATGCTCTCCCACAGCGTTCACCCAGTTCATGATTCTCTGCCATAGATACACCTTCCTGGCAATGGATATCTGCTGGATCTGTGGATAGAGGTAGCTATAGCAGAGCAGCTTAGGCTGAAGTAGGAGACATGCAAAGCTCCTACTATACCAATTATATCACATAGCACTATCTCATAAGAAACACAATACTCTGAGTTACTAAAAATAAAGGTACTTTATTTTAGTGACAATATGCCAAAAGTATCTCAGAGGATATACTCCCTTAGGAGGTAAGTAAAATACACAAAATATACACACAAACCAAAATCAGATACGTAAAACACTTAGAAAAGTAGTGCAAAAACTGTAGAACACAATAGAATGCAATAGGAGACAATAGGCCTAGGGGCAACACAAACCATATACTCCAAAAGTGAAATGCGAACCACGAATGGACCCCAGACCAAGTGTAGTGTGTAGAGGGTCACTGGGAGTGTAAGAAAACACTAAGGGTGTCCAAGATACCCCACCCCAAGACCCTGAAAATTAGGAGTAAAGTTACCCTACTACCCCGGAAAGACAGTAAAGTCGAGATAGGGGATTCTGCAAAGACAACAACTGACTGCAAAGCACTAAAGACGGAATCCTGGACCTGAGGACCTGCAGAGGAAGGGGACCAAGTCCAAGAGTCACGGAAGTGTCCGGGGGGCAGGAACCCACTAAACCCCGGATGAAGGTGCAAAAGGGCTGCCACAGGGTGGAAGAAGTCAAAAATTCTGCAACAAAGGAAGGGGCCAGGATATTCTCCTTTGGCCAGAAGATGTCCCACGGCGTGCTGGAGGATGCAGAGTTGTTTCCATGCAGAAAGACCGCAAACAAGCCTTGCTAGCTGCAAGAGTTGAAGTTGAAGATTATGGATGCTGCCAGGGCTCAGGAAGGACAAGGAGGTCGCCCCTTGGAGGAGGAGACCAAGTGGATGCTCAGCAACAGAGAAAGCCCATGCAGAAGCAGGCAGCACCCACAGAAGCACTTGAACAGGCGGTCAAGAAATCTGAGCACGGCGGTTGTCTCAGCACAACAAAAGAGGGTCCCCCGAAGCCGGTGGTCAACTCAGCGAGTGGAGAAATGCAGGACGGAGTGCTGGGGACCTGGGCTAGGCTGAGCACAAAGGAATCCTTGCAAGAGTGCACGGAAGCCCTAGCAGCTGCAGATCCCGCAGTACACAGGATTACTGTCTGGCGTGGAGATGCAAGGACTTATCTCCACCAAATTTGGACAGAAGGACAACTCAAGAAGGACTGTTGGGGTCACTTGGATCCAGCTCCTCTGTTCCAGGAGCTGGATCCTAGCTCGTCAAGATGAGAGGGGACCCAGAGGACTGGTGATGCAGAAGTTTGGCACCTGCGTTAGCAGGGGGAAGATTCCGTTGACCCACTGGAGATTTCTTCTTGGCGTTCAGTGCAGGGTGAAGGCAGACAGCCCTCAGTGCATGCACCACCAGGAAACAGTCAAGAAAACCGGCAGGATTAGGCGCTACAATGTTGCTGGTAGTATTCTTGCTACTTTGTTGCGGTTTTGCAGGCGGCCTGGAGAAGTCAGCGGTCGATCCTTGGCAGAAGTTGAAGAGAGAAGTGCAGAGGAACTCTGGTGATCTCCTGCATTCGTTATCTGCAGAGAAACCCACAGGAGAGACCCTAAATAGCTCTCAGTAGAGGATTGGCTACCTAACAAGGTAAGAGCCTATCAGGAGGGGTCTCTGACGTCACCTGCTGGCACTGGCCACTCAGAGGTCTCCATTGTGCCCTCACACCTCTGCATTCAAGGTGACAGAGGTCTGGGACACATTGGAGGAGCTCTGGGCACCACCCCTGGTGTGGTGATGGACAGGTGAGTTATCACTCCCCTTTCCTTTGTCCAGTTTCACACCAGATCAGGGTCTGGGGGCTCCCTGAACTGGTGTAGACTGGTTTATGCAAGGAGGGCACCATCTGTGCCCTTCAAAGCATTTTCAGAGGCCAAGAGAGGCTACTCCTCTCAGCTCTTAACACCTATTTCCAAAGGGAGAGGGTGTAACACCCTCTCTCAGAGGAAATCCTTTCTTCTGCCTTCCTGGGACTGGGCTGCCCAGACCCCAGGGGGGCAGAAACCTGTCTGAGGGTTGGCAGCAGCGGTAGCTGCAGAGAAAACCCCAGAGAACTAGTTAGGCAGTGGAGATGCATGGGATTGGCACCCCAATACCAGATTTGGCTTGGGGGGGTCAATTCCATGATCTTAGACATGTTACATGGCCATGCTCGGAGTTACCATTGTGAAGCTACACATAGGTATTGACCTATATGTAGTTCACGCATGTAATGGTGTCCCCGCACTCACAAAGTCCTTGGAAATTGCCCTGAACAATGTGGGGGCACCTTGGCTGGTGCCAGGGTGCCCTCACACTACATAACTTTGCACCTAACCTTCCATAAGTGAGAGTTAGACATATAGGTGACTTATAAGTTTCTTAAGTTCAGTGTAAAATGGCTGTGAAATAATGTGGACGTTATTTCACTCAGGCTGCAGTGGCAGTCCTGTGTAAGAATTGTCTGAACTCCCTATGGGTGGCAAAGGAAATGCTGCAGCCATAGGGATCTCCTGGAACCCCAATACCCTGCGTACCTAGGTACCATTTACTAGGGAATTATAAGGGTGTTCCAGTGTGCCAATCAGAATTGGTAAAATTAGTCACTAGCCTGCAGTGACAATTTTAAAAGCAGAGAGAGCATAAACACTGAGGTTCTGGTTAGCAGAGCCTCAGTGATACAGTTAGGCACCACACAGGGAACACATACAGGGCACAACTTATGAGCACTGGGGTCCTGGCTAGCAGGTTCCCAGTGACACAGGCAAAAACAAACATACATACAGGTAAACAATGGGGGTAACATGCCAGGAAAGATGGTTCTTTCCTACACCAGGCCTAAACCATCCCTTTTCATACATGTATGGCACCCCTAAGGTAGGCCCTAGGTAGCCCCAGGGACAGGGTGCAGTGTGTGTTAAAGGTGGGACATGTACTAATGTGTCTTACATGTCCTGACAGTGAAATACTGCCAAATCCATTTTGAACTGTTGCAAGGCCTATCTCTCTCATAGGGTAACATGGGGGCTGCCCTTAAATATTATTAAAGCACAGATTCCATTTGAAAGCAGACAGACATGTGGAGTTTTAGGTCTCTGAACTCACAATTTAAAAATACATCTTTTAGTGAAGGTGGTTTTTAGGTTATGTGTTTGAAAATACCACTTTTAGAAAGTAGGCATTTTCTGGCTTAAACCATTCTGTGACTCTGCTTGTTTGTGGATTTCCTGTCTAGGTCAGTTTGTCAGTGGGGCTGTTTGCACCTCGCCTCTAGACAGTGACACATAGGGAGCTGGGGTGTAGCCTGCATATCCTGATGGGCCATCTGGGCTCAGGGGAGGGAAGGAGTGGTCACTTACACCAGAAAGGGCTGTGCCTCCCCTCACACAATGCAGACTCCAACCCCCTGGTGTTTGTCTGGGGCCTAGCCTGGGCAAGGCAGGATCTTGAAAACAAGAAAGACTTCTCTTTGAAGTAGGCCTACTTCAAAGGCAGAAAGGGACATAAGAAGAGCACCCAAAACCCCTGAAAATCAGATTACTTCTGGAACCAAGAGGAACCTCTGCCAAGGAGAAGAGCTGGAAGCTGGAGGAGGAGTACTGCCCCTTTGTCTGTTACTGTGCTTTGCTGGGTTTGCCTGCAATAGCTGCTTCTACATGAGAGTGGACAAAGACTGACTTTTGTATGACTTCCCACTGGTGAAGAATCTCCAAAGGCTTGAACTGAGCTTGACTCCTGTTGTTGAAGTCTTGGGGACATCAAAGACATCTCTCTGACAGTACCTGGGCTTTCTTCTGAGAGCTCTACCTGCCAAGTGGTGCCCTAACCTGTCTCTGGGCACAGGAAAGCTAAAGCTGGTGAAAAAGGACAGAAATCCACGCAAAGACCGCTGTGCTGGGAAAGTTTCAAGTCACCACCGCCTCGTGGCTGATAAAGAATGCGCAGCCCACCTCACAACTAAAATCGATGCTCCACCTGCATCGCGGGTGGGAGATCGATGCAACGCGGCTGGAGAAACAACACACATCACCTGCAGCGGCTGCTGTTAACGTTGCAAGCCCCCACGCAGCGTGGATTCTTGACACCATGCAACCGGATTTCAACGCATCATCACTGGGTGCGGAAAATCAACACAAAGCATGCCCAGACCTGAGGTACTCATCCGGATCAACGCATCGCCATCTTGCAGGAGAGAAGAAACAACGCACACTGACCCGACAGAAGGAGGAACAATGCACGTTCTCGCTTGCGAGTGAGAAATTGACACATCACTGGCCTTTTCCGATGCACACTCGCCCGCACTGCATTTTTACGCTACTCAGGTACTTTTGTCGCTAACAGCATTTTCACTGTTTCCTAAGGATAAGGTCCTCACTATAACATTGGGGGTAAAAAACACCTACCGCCACAGCGACGCCCACCAAAATACCGTCGCCGTGGCTACCACCTGTCCGCCAAATTATGATTGTAGCCGGAATCCTGGCAGAAGGATGGCGGAATTCCAGTTGAGGCCATGGTGGCGTGTGGCGGTAAGGTGGCGCTACTGCCAGCAGCAGTGCCACGCCGGTAGACCACCGCAGACTGTATCATGACACATGATACAGCCTGGCAGTGTTCTGCTGGCGTATGCTGCTGCTGGCAGCATCGCCCCATCCCGTCTCCTGCCGGAGCACCCCCTGAAATCAGGTAAGTTGGGTTTTCAGACAGAGGAGGGGGGTGTTGTGTGTGTGTGTGGGGGTGTGTGTGTGTATGTTTTTCTGTGCGTGGATGGGAGTGTGCATGTATGGATGTGTGAGTGCGTGTATGTTGAGTTGTGTGAATGCGTGTGTGCATGTATGTATGTATGTGTGGATGTGTGTGAATGGATGTATGCATGTGTGGATGAATGTGAGTATGTATCTGTGTGTGTTCGATGTTGCATGCATGTTGGGGGGTCAGGAGTGGGGGATGGGAGGATACCTGGGGAGGGGGAGGGGGGCGGGGAAGACCCCTATCAGTGACAGGGAAGGAATTCCCTGTCACTGATAGTGCCTACCGCCAGGGTTTTCGTAGCGGTATGGAAGTCATGAAAACCATGGCGGTAGGCAGGGTCATAATCTCGCGGGCGGGCTAATGACACCGCCTGGCTGGAGACTGAAGTCTCTAGCCCGGCGGCTGTTACCGCCGTGGCGGACGGATTGGTACATTGGCGGTTTAGCTGGCGCCAAACCGCCAATGTCGTAATATGGGGAACAGTACCGCCAGCCTGTTGGCAGTACTTTTCTCTATTTTACCGCTGTCCGCCAGCATTGTAATGAGGGCCAAAGACTCTTATTCTTTTTAAAATTCATAACTTGACTTTTGTATGCTAGATTTTTGTCATTTTGGTCTTTGTTCTGATAAATATTACCTATTTTTTTCTGAACCTGTGTTGTATCATTTTGTAGTGTTTTCACTGATTTAGTGTGTGTGTTGGTAGAAATAATTTACACCTTGCTTCTGAAGTTAAGCCTGCCTGCTTGTGCCAAGCTACCATGGGGGTGAGAGGGGGTAAACTGAGGGAGATTCTCCTTTACCCTGACTAGAGTGAGGGTCCTTGCTTGGACACAGGGTATCCTGATTGCCAACCAAAGATCCCATTTCTAACATCCTGTTACTGGGAGATCAGGTCTGCCCACTGGCGCTTCAGCTGGTGGTCAGTCCACTGGACTGAGAATATATGTGTTAGCTGGAATAGCACCTTGCCCCAGCACAGCTTCCATGCCTCCATTTTGTAACCCATTATGACACGGCCACCTCTTGCCACAATGTTTGGGAGGTATTGGCAGACCAGCCATATGAACCCTCCCAGTTCATTGGCTGTCATTCTCCTGGTCCTTCCATTCCCTGACATGTTGCACACCAAATGTAGTGCAAACCTAACACCCACAAAAAAATACAAAAATAACCCCGACTACCCCACCAAACTTATCTAGCCCAAAGACAATCTTCCAACAATACTCAAACAATAACAGCACAAAATGACAAGAACACCGCAAAATAGACTTTAGTGACACAACGCGGACAGCATACAGAATACAGAACAAAAGACTCAAGTCTAACCACTCCTCACACCATCACAAGCACTGCACAACCTCTCCAAAGTGCAAACACAAAGAATGTAAAGGGAAAGTAGGTTCACTTTATCAAGTGTGGAGCAACGAAGTTTTATTACACCACTTCCTGGGCCTATGAGTCACGTTTTTGTGACATGCATCGTTATTTGACACATTACACACATGCATTGCTTTTTGATGGATGGCTGACAAGGCAGAATGTTTTAGCTGAGACGTGCAACTGCCATGTATCAACTTATGTGTAAGCGATGATTTAAAATGCCCATGTGCATACATTTTTTTACCCATGACGGGCATGCATAAATTTTAGAACGAAGGTAGACCAGGCACTCAGTATCACATTACACGCACAGGTGCCATGCGTCTTTCATATTGAACGCAACGGCTGCACATGAATACATGTGTTCTACGTTTTTTGTAAATACTGAAATGTGTTTCCATATGTATTTAGGTCTGTGGGATGCAAGGCAAGACTGATAGTGGTTGCAAATGTGCATGTGTATGACACATTTCCCACTTTCATGTTTTCACATGTGTACAATGTGTGTCCTCTGAGTGTACATACTGTATGTGATGGAACTCCTATTGTTGGTCTGGCACAACATCATTTCAGGATTCCACTGTTTGTTTCACCACACAGCATATGATAGCTGGCCCATGTGCGAAACATGTTCATGCACATGATACCCTTGACAAATATTCCCGTAGGGATGGTGGAGCCTTGGCCTAGTTTATGATCCGCTAACCCAGAACTATGTAAGTGCAAATGTCTGACAAACTCTGGTGTGTCTATAGGGCCAAACATCATGATGTTATGCAACATGTGTAATGTACAGTTCCCTGTGCATGCAATTTCTTGGGTATGGTGTACTGGCATATGACATGGTTGTAATGTATGTGATATGGTACCGAGTGAAAATGTTTTTAATGTGTGATCAATAATGCATCTACAGTGGTGTGTTTAGGCCTGAGACTGATACAGATTTTCAATTCCTTCATCATGATTTTGCACCATCCTGTAGGAAAGTACCATCTTGCCTGGCATGTTATCCCCATATTTCACTGTATATGTGTTGTTTTAGTGTATGTGCCACTGGGACCCTGCCAGCCAGGGCCCCAGTGCTCATAAGTGTGCCCTGTATGTGTTCCCTGTGTGATGACTAACTGTCTCACTGAGGCTCTGCTAACCAGAACCTCAGTGGTTATGCTCACTCTGCTTTCTAAATTGTCACTAACAGGCTAGTGACCAATTTCACCAATTCACATTGGCATACTGGAACACCCTTATAATTCCCTAGTATATGCTACTAAGGTACCCAGGGTATTGGGGTTCCAGGAGATCCCTATGGGCTTCAGCATTTCTTTTGCCACCCATAGGGAGCTCTGACAATTCTTACACAGGCTTGCCACTGCAGCCTGAGTGAAATAATGCCCACATTATTTCACAGCCATTTTACACTGCACTTAAGTAACTTATAAGTCACCTATATGTCTAACCTTTACCTGGTGAAGTTTGGGTGCCAAGTTACTTAGTGTGTGGGCACCCTGGCACTAGCCAAGGTGCCCCCACATCGTACAGGGCAAATTCCCCGGACTTTGTGAGTGCGGGGACACCATTACACGCGTGCACTATACATAGGTCACTACCTATGTATAGCTTCACAATGGTAACTTCGAACATGGCCATGTAACATGTCTAAGATCATGGAATTGTCACCCTAATGCCATTCTGGCATTGGGGAGACAATTCCATGATCCCCCGGGTCTCTAGCACAGACCCGGGTACTGCCAAACTACCTTTCCTGGGGTTTCACTGCAGCTGCTGCTGCTGTCAACCCCTCAGACAGGTTTCTGCCCTCCTGGGGTCCAGCCAGGCTTGGCCCAGGAAGGCAGAACAAAGGACTTCCTCAGAGAGAGGGTGTTACACCCTCTCCCTTTGGAAAAAGGTGTCAGGGCTGGGGAGGAGTAGCCTCCACCAGTCTCTGGAAATGCTTTGATGGGCACAGATGGTGCCCATCTCTGCATAAGCCAGTATACACCGGTTCAGGGATCCCCCAGCCCTGCTCTGGCGCGAAACTGGACAAAGGAAAGGGGAGTGACCACTCCCCTGACCTCCACCTCCCAGGGGAGGTGCCCAGAGCTCCTCCAGTGTGCTCCAGACCTCTGCCATCTTGGAAACAGAGGTGCTGCTGGCACACTGGACTGCTCTGAGTGGCCAGTGCCAGCAGGTGACGTCAGAGACTCCTCCTGATAGGCTCTTACCTGTGTTGCTAGCCTATCCTCCTTCCTAAGTAGCCAAACCTCCTTTTCTGGCTATTTAGGGTCTCTGCTTTGGGGAATTCTTCAGATAACGAATGCAAGAGGTCATCAGAGTTCCTCTGCATCTCTCTCTTCACCTTCTGCCAAGGAATCGACCACTGACTGATCAGGACGCCTGCAAAACCGCAACAAAGTAGCAAAGACGACTACTGCAACCTTGTATCGCTGATCCTGCCGCCTTCTCGACTGTTTTCCTGGTCGTGCATGCTGTGGGGGTAGTCTGCCTCCTCTCTGCACTAGAAGCTCCGAAGAAATCTCCTGTGGGTCGACGGAATCTTCCTCCTGCAACCGCAGGCAACAAAAGACTGCATCACCGGTCCTCTGTGTCCCCTCTCAGCACGACGAGCGTGGTCCCTGGAACTCAGCAACTCTGTCCAAGTGACTCCCATAGTCCAGTGACTCTTCAGTCTAAGTTTGGTGGAGGTAAGTCCTTGCCTTCCCACGCTAGACTGCATTGCTGGGTACCGCGTGATTTGCAGCTGCTCCGGCTCCTGTGCACTCTTCCAGGATTTCCTTCGTGCACAGCCAAGCCTGGGTCCCCGACACTCTAACCTGCAGTGCACAACCTCCTGAGTTGTCCTCCGGCGTCGTGGGATCTCCTTTTGTGACTTCGGGTGAGCTCCGGTTCACTCCTCTTTGTAGTGCCTGTTCTGGCACTTCTGCGGGTGCTGCCTGCTTCTGTGAGGGCTCCCTGTCTTGCTGGGTGCCCCCTCTGTCTCCTCACGTAAGTGGCGACATCCTGGTCCCTCCTGGGCCACAGCAGCATCCAAAAACCCTAACCGCGACCCTTGCAGCTAGCAAGGCTTGTTTGCTGTCTTTCTGCGTGGGAACACCTCTGCAAGCTTCTTCACGATGTGGGACATACATCCTCCAAAGGGGAAGTTTCTAGCCCTCTTCGTTCTTGTAGAATCCACAGCTTCTACCATCCGGTGGCAGCTACTTTGCACCCTCAGCTGGCATTTCCTGGGCATCTGCCCAATCTCAACTTTGTCGCGACTCTTGGTCTTGGTCCCCTTGTTCCACAGGCACTCTCATCCAGAAATCCACTTTGGTTGATTGCTGGTGTTGGTCTTCCTTGCAGAATTTCCCTATCACGACATCTGTGCTCTCTGGGGAATATAGGTGCACTTTACACCTACTTTTCAGGGTGGGCTATTTTTCTAACCCTCACTGTTTTCTTACAGTCCCAGCGACCCTCAACGAGCTCACATAGGTTTGGGGCCCATACGTTATTCGCATTCCACTTTTGGAGTATATGGTTTGTGTTGCCCCTATACCTATGTGCTCATATTGCAATCTATTATAATTTTACACTGCTTGCATTACTTCCTTTTGCTATTACTGCATATTTTTGGTATTGTGTACATATATCTTGTGCATATTTGGCATCCTCATACTGAGGGTACTCACTGAGATACGTTTGGCATATTGTCATAAAAATAAAGTACCTTTATTTTTAGTATATCTGTGTATTGTATTTTCTTATGATATTGTGCATTTGACACCAGTGGTATATTAGGAGCTTTGCATGTATCCTAGTTCAGCCTAAGCTGCTCTGCTATAGCTTCCTTCTATCAGCCTAAGCTGCTAGAAACACCTCTTCTACACTAATAAGGGATAACTGGACCTGGTACAGAGTGTAAGTACCCCTTGGTACCCACTACAAGCCAGGCCAGCCTCCTACACATCCTAACAAAGCTGTGTGCTCATACCAGTTTTTCACATGCTCCACTATGTAAACACATGTTTATTGTACTTATATGTTTGAAATTTTATTTTATAACAGACATCATACAATATGGTGAATGTTCTCATTTGTCCACACACAAAGTTATAGGCCACTCCAAGCATGGATCACTAGGTGGGACATGTGGGATAAATTTCAGTGAAAAATTGGTTAGCACATACACCTTGACTGAACAATTACTCACCCTTTTGTTTTGCCAGACTTTCCTTTTAGGACACAATTTGTGTGACATGGCTGCTCTCAAACAGTGATGGCAGGCTCATCATCAGTGCTCCAATGGCACTTTGTATGTCTACATAGCCCCATTGTTGCTCATTTGTGCACAATTTGACTGTGGTCCCCTTAGCACAGTTCACTGTGCACATGCGGCAGGCCCCTGACTGTGTCAAGAGTGGATGTAGCCCCCTCTAAGGATGGGGGGGGTGTCACCCTCAAGTTTCAATTTAGCACTGTGGTGCACAGTCAGCTACAAACATCCAACTGCACAATTGTAGCCCCTTGCCCAACTATGCTTTGGTGACTTTTAAGTTGTTGATGTCTGCCTTGCCCTATTATGAACAAGAGACTTACAGGTTGTTTGTCTTATCATTTACTAGGGATTGACATGTCTATGTCTACATATGTGAGATTTGTTCCTCTGATGCATTGTTAGGTCACTGGTAGATAGTGGAACCAGGTCATATATGCAGACCTAGAATACAGATAGTGAAATTTGCCATTTGCTTATGTCACACTTGTTTGTGCGGCCTAGCACACAGTTGTAGTTCTTGGCAATGTAACTGGGATATGTATTGTCCCACATAATGTGTTGAATATGTTTATGGTGTTACATGGCAACATTGTTGTTTAGCAAATTGAATATTTTACAATGTGCGATCATTCACACACATTAAAGACAGATTGTGTGATGTATGCATCTAGGTCAACGTTGCTGTCACACTTTCTGCAGATCTTCCTTAGTACACATCTTCCTGATCCTCACTGTCCCTTCATTCATGCACATCATAGTCAGTTACACTTGTCAACTTTGATAATAGACATTGCTTTTTCTACAGGCTATGCAGTACTTGCCATAACATTTCCTGTGTCTGCAAGACGAGATGACTGCCCCCCACACATCACTGAACACCAGCCACAGCACCTGTGTAGTGTATCAGTCACTTGCACATATTGGATGTCTGAGTTAAGTAAAGGAGTGTCTCAGCTATCCTTCTCCATTTCTTTGTTTGACTTGAGCACTCACACTCAGCTGCATTCCCAACATATGTCGTATGCACTATGAGTGTATTTAGATTGTGTGATTACTCCTGACAGCTATGAGTAGAACATGCAGGTGTCAACAGGTCTGTGTCCTTCATCACACATACAGTTTGCCAAGGCTTTGTGACTTGATTTGACATTGCTTGACATGCATGTACAATACAAACTGGATAGAGTCAACATACCTAGACATTCAGGTGTTTTGTCCTCTGTATTTAGTTCTCTATTAGACATACCTGGGAGTGCCACTGAGGGGTAGGTTTTAAGTTCTCACCTGTGTTTGTGACATTCAGACATTAATTTGTTACTTAGCAGACGCAGACCTTCTGTTGTAGGTACTGTCTACTCTTGTCCTACCTCGGCCAGATATCTGAACAGCAGTCTTCACATGTTTTTCCTGGGTTGCTGCTGTCAAATGTCAACCAAACACACGTGTGTGATATGTGTTTGGCAATGTAATTTATTTGTGCAACAGGCTATTCCAACATTTCACCAACACATTGAAGTAGTGCATTGTGTGTAGTTGTTTCTTTTTCCAGGGTGTATTCCTAATTTATTTACATCTTTTGTGGTCTGGTCATGCTTTCCAAGATGAGGGTGAGATGATAAGGTATATGAAGGTGAAAAAAGTACTCCATGTAAAATCTGAGTTCAAGTGATTTATTGACAAAACTTTGCTTATTGATGATTGGAGTACAGTCTCTAACTGAAGAAGTTGCCCACAATATTGTCCCTTCTGCGTGCTCCAGCAGCAGAGTTTTGTTGTTCCCCATCCTCCTGTTGTGCATCATTATCCTCGTCCTCCTCCCTGGGGACCTCTACCTCTTTGTCCCAGGGGACATTGGTGCGTACACAGATGTTGTGCAAAAATTGCACATATTAGTAGTATTTTGCACACAAGGGGTGGTGCATATAATAGACTTCCTCCAGTTAGACCTACGCACCTGAACCTAGATTGCAGTATGCCAAATGTTAGCATCTGTATGTGGGTTTCCATATGGGGTCATGATCCATGGCTGCATGCTGTAACCTTGGTCCGCTGCAATGGAATAGGAGAAACAGTGTCAGCTGTGTATTAGTGTTTATTGCTAAATGGCCAGGCACAGTTTTTTTTTTTTTGTGGAGTGGTGACTCTGACTTGCATCTGGCATTGTGCATGTTTGCATGCATGGTTGTACTGATGTGTGGTGGTGTACTTTCCTGTAATGGGTTGTGCCTCAGTTCATGTGGCATTGGTACCAATTCTAATCTATTATGAATTGCTCTAGCTGGCATTTTATTATCCTCAAACTTGTCATAACAATACTTGCTTATTGTTTGCTTTGTGTCTAAATCAAAGCGTTCTTCTACAAATAGATGTGCATCAAATTCCTACCACTCATCATTGTTATCTTGCTCAGTTTTAGAAAATAGAACTGTTTTATGAATTTGTTTTTTGTAGTGAGTGCGGTGACATCAAATACAAACATACTGAGGTTTCTCAGAACATAGTGCATTGAACGTTCCTATCGCCTTTGTAAATTTTTCAATACTAATCTCTGTGCCCAGTTTATCTACAGCTCCCATCACTATCTACTCATTTTCCTTATACTTTTCTTCAGGGCCAAAGAAATGGAACTGAATGTCTTCACAAACGATCTCAAAATCTGCCACAGTATGATGTAACAGATCTCTATTCACATCTTCTAGACATTAAGCTGCTGTTTTTAAATAATAAAGTCTCCTTTCTAAATTTACAATTTTTGAATGATGCGTGGCTAACATTCTAAAGAGATGAAACGTACTTTTACACACTTCCTAACTTTGCATGTATAATCATTTCTTGATTTATTAATTGATTCCTGAAGAATACCACAAGTACGGCTACACTTCTACTTGTACACAGGGGCTTGTTTATACCTTTCTTGCACCTCCTCAGTTATAACTTCCTCTACAGTTCTAGGAGCTAACTCTTCTTTCTCTATGGAAGTATTGGCCCTCATTGCTACCCTGGTGGTAAATGCCGCCTACTGCAATGCTGACAGCCACCAACATACCGTGACTGTGGCGGTAATCCGCTACGGGTATTATGACCCACAAAGAGAAATCCGCCACTAACAGACACCCACACAAGTCCTCCACACTAAAGGTCAGTGATAAAATGGCAATAGCAAAACCCACACCGTTACGCCAACAGGAATACGCCCACAGTATCACAACCCACAAATCACCACAGTGGTCTTTCAACCGCGGTAAACCATTGGCATTACACACCGCAGCGCTCAAAATACACACACACTAACAAAACTACACCACATTAGACAATTCAAACTACACACACCTAACACACATACACACACCACACCCACACCACTATAAAACACACAACCACATTACCCACAACCCTTTCAATGAAAAAAAAATTGCCAACAGAGAGAGAAACAAGAAAGGAGCATCCACTCAATCTGAGCCACAGAACACCATCACCCATACACCATCCACGTACCTCACACCACACACCCCAACACATCACTGTAAGAGGCTGGCCTGGCTTATAGTGGGTACCTTGTGGTACTTACACCCTGTGCCAGGTCCAGTTATCCCTTATTAGTAGAATAGAGGTGTTTCTAGCAGCTTAGGCTGATAGAAGGTAGCTATGGCAAAGCAGCTTAGGCTGAACTAGGAGACATGCAAAGCTCCTACTACACCACTTATATCATATAGCACAATATCATAAGAAAACACAATACTCAGAGTTACTAAAATAAAGGTACTTTATTTTAGTGGCAATATGCCAAAAGTATCTCAGAGAATACCCCCACTTAGGAGGTAAGTAATATACACAAGTTATATGTACACAAACCCAAAACAGGTAAGTAACAGTAAGAAAAGTAGTGCAAACAATGTAGAATCACAATAGGATGCAATAGGTAGACATAGGTCTAGGGGCAACACAAACCATATCCTCCAAAAGTGGAATGCGAATCACGAATGGACCCCAGACCTATGGGAGGTTGTAGAGGGTCGCTGGGACTGTGAGAAAACAGTAAGGGTGTCCGAAATACCCTACCCCAAGACCCTGAAAAGTAGGAGTAAAGTTACCCTACTACCCCAGAAAGACACAAAAGTCTTGATAGGGGATTCTTCAAGAACCACAGGCACCAGCAAAACACTGAAGACGGATTCCTGGACCTGAGGACCTGTAAAGGAAGGTGACCAAGTCCAAGAGTAGCGATAGTGTCCGGGGGGGGGGCAGGAGCCCAGGAAACCCCGGATGAAGGTGCAAAAGGGCTGCCTCCGGGTGGAAGAAGCCAAAGATTCTGCAACAACGAAAAGGGCTAGGAACTTCTCCTTTGGATGGAAGATGTACCACGGCGTGCTGGATGTGATAGAAGTGTTTCCAGGCAGAAATACCACAGGCAAGCCTTACTAGCTGCAACGGTTACGGCAGAGGTTTTTGGGTGCTGTTGGGGACCAGGAAGGACCAGGATGTCGCACCTTGGAGGAAGGGACAGGGGGGGTGCTCAGCAACTCAGAAAGCCCCCGCAGAAGCAGGCAGCACCAGCAGAAGTACTGGAACAGGCACTTAGAAGATCTGTGAACTCAGAGTCACAAAAGGAGGGTCCTACGATGTCGGAGTCCAACTCAGCAGGTTGAGCACTGCAGGACGGAGTGGTGGGGACCCAGGCTAGGATGTGCACAAAGGAATCCGTGGAGAAGTGCACACAAGCCGGAGCAGCTGCAAATCATGCAGTACACAGGTTTGCTGTCTGGTGTGGGGAGGCAAGGACTTACCTCCACCAAATTTGGACAGAAGGGCCACTGGACTGTGGGAGACACTTGGACCCAGCTCCTTTGTTCCAGGGACCACGCTCGTCAGGATGAGAGGGGACCCAGAGGACCGGTGATGTAGAAGTTTGGTGTCTGCGTTGGCAGGGGGAAGATTCTGTTGACCCACCGGAGATTTCTTTGTGGCTTCCAGTGCAGGGTGAAGGCAGACAGCCCTCAGAGCATGCACCACCAGGAAACAGTCAAGAAAGCCGGCAGGATGAGGTGCAACAATGTTGCTGGCAGTCGTCTTGCTACTTTGTTGCGGTTTTGCAGGCGTCGTGGAGCAGTCAGAGGTCGATCCTTGGCAGAAGTCGAAGAGGGAAGTGCAGAGGAACTCTGGTGAGCTCTTGCATTCGTTATCTGAGGACTAGCCCAGAGGAGAGACCCTAAATAGCCAGAAAAGGAGGTTTGGCCACCAAGAAAGGAGGTTTGGCTACCAAAAGACGTAAGCACCTATCAGGATGGGTCTCTGACGTCACCTGCTGGCACTGGCCACTCAGAGCAGTCCATTGTGCCCCAACACCTCTGAATCCAAGATGGCAGAGGTCTGGGACACACTGAAGGAGCTCTGGGCACCTCCCCTTGGAGGTGGCACCAGAGTAGGGCTGGGGGATCCCTGAACCGGTGTAGACTGGCTTATGCAGAGATGGGCACCATCTGTGCCCATCAAAGCATTTCCAGAGGCTGGGGGAGGCTACTCCTCCCCAGCCCTTCACACCTATTTCCAAAGGGAGAGGGTGTAACACCCTCTCTCAGAGGAAATCCTTTTTTCTGCTTTCCTGGGATTGGGCTGCCCAGACCCCAGGAGGGCAGAATCCTGTCTGAGGGGTTGGCAGCAGCTGCAGTGGAAACCCCGGAAAGGCAGTTTGGCAGTATCCGGGTTCTGTGCTAGAGACCCAGGGGATAATGGAATTGTCCCCCCAGTACCAGAATGGTTTTGGGGTGACAATTCTATGATCTTAAACATGTTACATGGCCATGTTCGGAGTTACCATTGTGACGCTACATATAGGTAAGTGACCTATGTGCAGTGCACGCGTGTAATGGTGTCCCCGTACTCACAAAATTTGGGGAATTTGCCCTGAACAATGTGGGGGCACCTTGGCTAGTGCCAGGGTGCCCACACACTAAGTAACTTGGCACCTAACCTTTACCAAGTGAGGGTTAGAAATATAGGTGACTTATAAGTTACTTATGTGCAGTGAAAAATGGCTGTGAAGTAACGTGGACGTTATTTCACTCAGGCTGCAGTGGCAGTCCTGTGTAAGAATTGTCTGAGCTCCCTATGGGTGGCAAAAGAAATGCTGCAGCCCATAGGGATCTCCTGGAACCCCAATACCCTGCGTACCTAGGTACCATATTCAAGGAGATTATGTGGGTGTACCCGTGTGCCAATGAGAATTGGTAAAATTAGTCACTAGCCTGCAGTGACAATTTTAGAAAGCAGAGAGAGCATAAACACTAAAGTTCTGGTTAACAGAGCCTCAGTGATACAGTTAGGCACCACACAGTGAACATATACAGGGCATACACTATGGTGGTCATTCCGACCTAGGCGGGCGGCGGTTGCCGCCCGCCCGTCGGAAGCCGCCTGAATACCGCCCCGCGGTCAATAGACCGCGAGGGGTATTCTGACTTTCCCGCTGGGCCGGCGGGCGATCTGATTCAGATCGCCCGCCGGCCCAGCGGGAAAGCGCCTTCCACAAGGAAGCCGGCTCGGAATCGAGCCGGCGGAGTGGAAGGCGTGCGACGGGTGCAGCAGCACCCGTCGCGCTTTTCAGTGTCTGCATCGCAGACACTGAAAAGCCTAGTTGGGCCCTGTTAGGGGGCCCCTGCCGTGCCCATGCCATGGGCATGGGCACGGCAGGGGCCCCCAGGGGCCCCGCGACCCCCCCCTACCGCCATCCTGTTCATGGCGGCTTTCCCGCCATGAACAGGATGGCGGTAGGGGGGGGTCAGAATCCCCTCGGCGGCGCAGCGAGCTGCGCCGCCTTGGAGGATTCTAAGGGGCAGTGGAAAACCGGCGGGAGACCGCCGGTTTTCCCGTTCTGACCGCGGCCAAAGCGCCGCGGTCAGAATGACCAAGGGAGCACCGCCGGCCTGTCGGCGGTGCTCCCGCCCCCGTTGGCCCTGGCGGTAGAGAACCGCCAGGGTCAGAATGAGGGCCTATGAGTACTGGGGTCCTGCCTAGCAGCATCCCAGTGACACAAGGGCAAAAACAAACATACATACAGTGTAAATGGGGGTAACATGCCAGGCAAGATGGTACTTTCCTACAATCACCCCACACATCCTCAGACAAATCACTCACACTACATCCATGGCACCCCAAAGACACCCCAGGTTTTCAGAGGAGGAGCTAAGGGTCATTGTGGAGGAAATCATCTGGGTAGAGCCACAGCTATTCGGATCACAGGTGCAGCAGACGTCCATTGCAAGGAAGATGGAGCTATGGCGGAGAGTCGTGGACAGGATCAATGCCATGGGACAGCACCCCAGAAGAAGGGATGACATCAGGAAGAGGTGGAACAACCTACGGGGAAGGTGCGTTCCGTGGTTGCAAGACACCAGGTAGCTGTACAGAGGACTGGAGGTGGACCCCCATCTCCTTCCCCACAACTATTACATGGAAGGAGCAAGTCTTGGCGATCATGCATCCTGAGGGCCTCACAGGAGTAGCAGGAAGACTGGACTCTGGTAAGTAAAATCTTTATTACTATATCCCCCACCCTACCTGCATGCCATTACAAACTCCTACCCCAGTCCTCACCCCATCACTCCACCACCTCAAACATGCCCCACTTTCACAACCCACCCACCCCAATACCAAGCCCTGCATGTATCACCAATGCATGGACCCCCATCACAGACCTGCATGGACAGCCATCACCACAGCATGCCCAGTAGAGAGACTCACCCAGCCCACAAAATCACCACACACACAAGGCAAAGCTGACAGGGAAATCACAACCATACAGGGAAACTCACCCATGCACAAGATGGCACACCCAGATACACTAACACTGTATTTGCATCCCCACAGGACCCCTACTCAATGTTACCTGAGAGGAGGTGCCAGCTACATCCAGTCCCCCCCAGAAGTGACCCACAGTGACGACAGCAGCTCTGCACGCCTGGATCAGATGACCAACCTGGCCCATCAGGGACCTCTGGACAGTCGGTTCCCCTGCCACAGTCCCAACCCACCACAGAGCCTCCCCCCTCAGGAAACACCAGCACAGCACACACCCAGCGGGCCCACGCCACTGTCCCCAGTACAGCCATCACCACAGCATGCCCAGTAGAGAGACTCACCCAGCCCACAAAATCACCACACACACAAGGCAAAGCTGACAGGGAAATCACAACCATACAGGGAAACTCACCCATGCACAAGATGGCACACCCAGATACACTAACACTGTATTTGCATCCCCACAGGACCCCTACTCAATGTTACCTGAGAAGAGGTGCCAGCTACATCCAGTCCCCCCCAGAAGAGACCCACAGTGACGACAGCAGCTCTGCACGCCTGGATCAGATGACCAACCTGGCCCATCAGGGACCTCTGGACAGTCGGTTCCCCTGCCACAGTCCCAACCCACCACAGAGCCTCCCCCCTCAGGAAACACCAGCACAGCACACACCCAGCAGGCCCACGCCACTGTCCCCAGTACACGTCAATCAGCAGTGTGTCCACCAATACAGGGACCCCAGGCAACCCCACAAACCCAGGACGATCAGGGACCTGGAGTCAGTTGCAGTGGGCACACGGTTCAGGGGACAGAGGCACAGGACAACAGGGAAGCTGGGAGGACTGCTGTGTGACAGGGGGAGGACAGGCCCAGGGAACTCACTCTCCAGGAGGCACTCACCAACATCCTGGAGATCATTCCCAGGAGACGATGGGCAAGATACTGGCCAAGTTGCAGGAGACCCAGCGGCTTCAGGAGGGACAGTACCTGGGGATCAGGGAGGACCTCAAACTCATCTACACCATCCTGGTCCCCACTGCAGGGGTGCTGGGTGACATGGCCAATACCATGAGGGAGGCAGTGGCACACCAACGGGTCCCTGACACTAGCCACACCGATGAACAGCCTTCCACCTCTTCTGGCGCTGGTGGACAGGAGGCCCGCCACAGTAACATCAGGCCACCAGCACCCCACCTCCTGCAGAAGGAGAACCACCCTGCAAATGGTCCCTGAGATCTAGGCAGAAGCCAAAGAACATTGCCAAAAAAAAACCACCAGGAAATAGGACTCTCCTGATTGCCACCCTACTGTCCCACTCTGTCACCCTGTCCACCTTGAACTGCCATCCCTCCCCTTCCTATGCCCCATTGGACAATGCACCTGCGATACCAAGAGACTGGACTCTACCCTGGACTTTCCTCCACCATCAGCCCAGCCAATTGCACAACCCTTCTCTACTTATGAGCACGTAAATAAACACCCTTGGAACGAATACAATTCTGCTGTCTGTCAAATGATTCAATTATGTATTAGTTCAACATAATCAAAGCATTGCAAGTCAAATGTACAGTCAAATATACTTTGAAATTACCTTTGGTGGGCAGCAGTACACATAGCAGGAGCCAGAGTGGGCCACAGAGATCTGAAAATAGAGATGATAAAGGGTACGGTAAGTGCAATAGACATAGGGAAATCAGGCTGCCATGTACAATGTCTAACAGATAACTGATAAGTTAAGTTAAGTTACCTGTGTGTCAGTGGAAGTACTGTGGTATTATGTTGCTTCTGTTGTCAACATCTTCTTCCTCTGCCTCCTCTTCGTCACTCTCCACAGGCTCCACCGCTGCCACAAGACCATCTCCAGGCTCATCCTCATGCAGAAAAGGCACCTGGCATCTCAAGGCCAGGTTGTGCAACATGCAACATGTAACGATGATCTGGCACACCTTCTTGGGTGAGTAGTGAAGGGATCCACCAGTCAGATGGAGGCACCGGAACCTGGCCTTCAGGAGGCCGAAGGTCCTTTCAATAATCCTCCTTGTATGCCTATGTGCCTCATTAAACAATCCTCTGCCCTTGTCCTGGCATTTCTCACTGGGGTCAGTAGCCATGAGAGGTTGGGGTAACCAGAGTCACCTGCAAATATCGAGGGACAACTGTTAGACACCTACTAACCCTTAGGACAACCCCATACCGAGACACCAAGAAATACTGTGTGGGGACCTTGGGCTCACCTATTAGCCATACCCGGTGCCTTTGGAGTTGGCCCATCACATATGGGATGCTGCTATTCCTCAAGATAAAGGTGTCAAACACAGAGCCAGGGTATTTTGCATTCACATGGGAGATGTTCTGGTCCGCCAAACACACCATCTGCACATTCATAGAGTGATAGCTTTTTCTATTCCTGAACACTTGTTCATTTCTCCGGGAGGGGACAAATGCCACATTTGTACCATCAATGGCACCAATGATGTTGGGGATATGTCCCAGGGCATAAAAGTCAGCTTTCACTGTGGCCAAATCCTCCACCTGGGGGAATACAATGTAGCTGTGCATGTGTTTCTGCAGGGCTGACAACACTCTGGTCAACACGTTGGAGAACATTGGCTGAGACATCCCTGATGCCATGGCTACTGTTGTTTGGAAGGAACTACTTGCCAGGAAATAGAGCACTGACAGGACCTGCACTAGATGGGGGATACTTGTGGGCTGGCGGATAGCTGACATCAGGTCTGGCTCCAATTGGGCAAACTGTTCCTGGATTGGGGCATGATCAAGTCTGTAGGTGATGATAATGTGTCCTCTATTGTCGCAAGGTACACAAGGGGTCTGTACACCGGAGGATGCCGCCATCTCATATTCAGCCTCAGCGGTTGAAGCCTATTGAAGTAAACGGTGAGCAGAGGGTCATATTCACTCATCTATTGCACTAATGATGATTTACTTCCTTTACAGAACCAGTATGTGAATCCGACAATCAGTTGATGTGCCAGTTAGGTGCCATGACCTGTGCCCCCCTGAAATGGCGGCTGCTTGACCTCTGAGGAGGGGCAAGTGGAAATGTGTCAGGGGACGGGAGGGATCTGGTGAGCCATGAGTCTGACGGTCGGGACGGTTGACTAATTCCCTTTTCTTCTGTCTTTTCCATGCAGGTCAGCGCCCACCAGAAAAAAGGTATTTGGTGTGCCGTCGCCAAGGAGGTGACGACCCTGGGGGTCTTTGACAGGTGGAGCACCCACTGCCGCAAAAGGTGGGAGGACCTGCGCCGCTGGTCAAAGAAGACGGTGGAGGCCCAGCTGGGGATGGCCTCCCAAGGAGAAAGGGGTGCCCGTCGCACCATGACCCCCTGATGTTCCACATCCTGGCGTTGGCCTATCTGGAGTTGGATGGGCGCTTGAGGGCATCACAGCAGCCACAAGGGGGTGAGTACAGATTCTGAATCCAGACTTTGCGCGTGTTAAGAGTTACCTGGGTGGGGGATGTGGGCTGTGGGTGCCCCTAGGCCAGGGCAAAGATTGCAGGGTAGGCCCCTTGTTGGGCAGGCTCTGAAGCACTCCTACTCCAATGGTGTTAGTGGGCATTTACTACTGGGGAGAGTCATGTGGGTTTCAGGTGTGAAGCTAATGGCGTTAGGCAATGTACCACATGGGCGGGTGACTAGCTTTGTAACTGGTAGTGCATGGCCTAGTGCATAGGGCTGCCCCCGTGTGTTGTGCACTCCAACGGTAGTGGTGTTGCAAGGCATTGACCAAGTGTACCCTCTGCCCCCCCCTTTTTGCTTTGTCACCCTGTCCTTGTGTGCATTAGCATCATCTGGCGGAGGAGCAGAGGCACAGGGGACGGAGGGAGCTGCATCCCTCATGGGCCTGGAGGCCGAATCCACTGATGGTGAGGGCACCAGTGGGACGGAGGGCGAGGGGAGCACCACGATGGGGACAGGAGGGGAGACCACACACAGCGCCTCCGCCTCTGATGGAAGCTCCCTGGTGGTGGTGGACACCTCTGTGCCCACCCCAACAACAGGTACATCAGCCACCCCCCCTACCAGCACCACCCTCCCAACAGCCCCTCAGCGTGTTTCCCGTGCCTGCTCACCCAGAAAGGTGGGCATCTCCTTCGCCCCAGGCACCTCAGGCCCTGCCCCAGTCAGCCCTGCTGCCCTCAGTGAGGAGGCTATTGACCTCCTGAGATCCCTCACTGTTGGGCAGTCAACCATTCTGAATGCCATCCAGGGTGTCGAGAGGCATTTGCAACAAACAAATGCATACCTGGAGGGCATTCACTCTGGCGTGGCGGCCCAACCGAGAGCATTTCAGGCTCTGGCCTCCGCACTGATGGCAGCCATTGTCCATGTCTCTAGCCTCCCCCCTCCAACTTCCTCTACCCAGTCTGAATCCCCTCAACCCCAGCCTATCCCAAGCACACCTTCAGACCAGCATTCACCCAAATCAACACCCAGAAGTGGCTCAGGCAAACACAAGCACCACACTTCATCTCACAGGCACTCACACAAGCACCATCCCCATGCAGACACACCAACGTCCCCTGTGTCCTCTCCCACTGGGACGCCTCCTCCCAAACTACACAAATGCAATCACCCACCCACACAACAGCCATCCACCTCACAACAGCATCCAGCCCATGCACCTGCACCCAAACACACCAGACTGACACCTCCTACAACCACTCCCTCTTCCTCCACTTCCAAACCTTCTCCCCCTTCCCACCCCAGTGTGTCTAAGAAGATTTTCCTGGCAAACATTGACATCTTCCCTACCCCTCCCTCGTCCTTCCCCTCGGGCCAGGGTGTCCAGAACCCAGGCCAGCACTTCAGCCACCAAGTCGCTGTCCGCTGTGGTACCTGCAACTCACAGAGGCTCTAAGGGGGCACCCGTCAGGCCAGCCAGTGTGCCACCAAGCCCTGCAAAGGATAAAAGCATTCTGCCACCTGCCAAGGTGAAGAAGGTGAAGAAGGGGCCAGCATGTAGAAAGGGCAAGGAGCACGAACCACCCAGCAAGGCCTCCTCAAAAACTCCAGCTGCAAGAGCCAAGGTGACACCACCATCTGCCAAGGTGTGGAAGGCGCAGAAAACACCAGGCAAGGCACTTCAGCCGTAAGAGGCCGCAGGTGAAGGGGGTGGCTACCAGCACCACCGCCAGTCCTGCCACCTGCACCGTGGCCAGCACCGCCAGCAGCCCAGTCGCAAGCACCGCCACCTGCACCGCCGCTAGCACCACGACTGTCAGCAGCAGCAGCCCCATTGGGTAGCCGTCCAAGGCTGCAGGAGAAGAGCTGGAGCCACCCTCTACGACTGGCAGCACCGGCACCTGCACCACGGCCAGCACCACCATATGCACCACCGCCAGCACTGCCACAGGCCATGCCACAAGCACCGCCACCTGCACCGCTGACAGAAAGACCACTACCAGCAGCAGCAGCCACAGTGGGCAGCCATCCGCGGCTGCGGGAGAAGGGCCTCCCTCCACCATTGGCAGCACCCCCACCAGCACCAGCACAACCACCTATTTGCAGCCGTAGCCGCCGCCGGATGGAGTTTAGCCCTGTCTCCATGGACTATCATGCAACCTGGTCCCTGCGAATCTCGTGCCTCAGACACCCAGGTGAGGGACTATGAACTGCCACACCCCAAGTGTTGCATCTCTGGGCACAAAGCCCCCTCCAGAACCAGTGGAGATATGCATCCAATTACCCCATCCTTCCCAGGATGAAGCACAATGGGCACAAGGCCCCCTCCAGAACCAGTGGAGAAAGGCATCCACTCACCCAATCCTTGGCAGAATGAAGCACTCTGGGCACAAGCCCCCCTCCAGAACCAGTGGAGATATGCATCCACTCACCCAATCCTTGGCAGGATGAAGCACTCTGGGCACAAGGCCGCCTCCAGAACCAGTGGAGAAATGCATCCACTCACCCAATCCTTGCCAGGATGAAGCACACTGGGCACAAGGCCCCCTCCAGAAGCAGTGGAGATATGCATCAACTCACCCAATCCTTGGCAGGATGAACTACACTGGTCACAAGGCCCCCTCCAGAACCAGTGGAGAAGGCATCCACTAATGAGACTGTGGCTTTGCACTCGCCAAGACCAAGCAGTGGGCAAACCACCCACTAGAGACAATTGTCAGACTGTGGCTTTGCACTCCTCAGGACCAAGCAGTGGGCAAACCACCCACTAGAGTGACTTGAGAGACTGTGGCCTTGCACTCCCCAGGACATTGCTGTGGGCATGGAGCCCCCTCCAGAAGCAGTGGCTTTGTCCCATCTCCTGGCTGAGGTGCCCCCCCTTCCCCATCACCCTGAGCTGCCTGTGTGTTTTCGAACTGATGCCCCTGCAGAGTTCTCTCCGTATTGAGGCAGGAGTCAAGTGTGGGTTGGCCCATGATTTTTGTCCCAGTGGCCCACGGACATTTTGCATGGACAATGTACGGCCTTATGTACATCTTGTATATTTTTGCTAATAGTGTTTCTCAAATTGTTACGTGTATCGGCCTATTTCTAAAATATCAATGATTTCACTCAATTCCTTTTGTCCTTGCATACTTCCAGGGGTTACAGGGTGTAAATGTAATGTTGATCATGTGTTTGTGTGTATGGTGATGTGGGTGAGGGTGGAGGTGGGGGTGTTGCGTGTGTGTGTCACTCTCTTTTTCCTCCCCCCTCCCCTATGTGCTAGGTGCAGCACTCACCGTGGTCGTCGCCACTGCCTTTGGTATTCCTGGTAGATGAGAAGGTAGACCAGCATGGGCAGGACCTGTAGCTCGGGCTCCATGGTGTCCTGGTTCTTTGTTGAGTGTCGAGAGGTGAGTGGTTTCCCTTCCAGGTCCTGGTTCCGCCGTGCTTTTGATGGTGTTGGTACCGCCCTGGAAAAGCTGGCGGTTAGGCGGGTTGTGATGTAGTGGGTGGTACAATGTCTTGGCAGTTGGCGGTTACTGCTGTGGTGTTTGTTGCTACCGCAATGGCGGTCGGAGTGTTAAAGTGGCTATCTGTGTTGGCGGTTTCCGCCGTGGTTGTGATCCCATTTTTTTTACCGGTGGCCTGTTGGTGGTATTACCGCCGCTTTAGCACCAACCGCAGGGTTGTAATGAGGGCCATTGTGTTTCACTACATAGCAGCAACCACAAATGTCAACTCTTGTAAATAACTCTCCTAATTAACAAATGGTTCTGAACTAGATGTGTGCACCCATTCACCTTTAAAATGTTTGCAAAATATAGTTTTGTTCATTATTCTTTTTTGTAATGCTCTTTTCCTCATGCACAATACAGTTTTATCTAGTGTATTTATTCTGTTCAATATTAAGATAAAATGTTTCCTCTTCAGAGCAAATGCTTTGTCCACTATACTCTCAGTCTGTTGCTTTTGTTCAACTACAGCACTTCTCTTATACTCCATCATCTTTAGCAAATTATGTATTATTCTATTTTGAAATATTTTTAATCCTATCTCCTTAAACTCCAAATGTTGTGTTCCTTATTCCTTTTTCTATTTTTACAAGTATGTAGTCTTTTCTGTTTATCATTTGATTTACAACTTCTGTTTTTAGTGGACGAATATTTTTCAGTCTGCAATTTTGCACATACCTTTTTCAGAAAGTCCTTGGTGCTCTTACCAGCTGTTCTTTTTATCGTGTCCACATTCTCCACCTTATCTGTCTTTTTACTGTCAGTTTGAATTTAGTAGTATTGTTTCCTCTGTTTCTTACTTTGTCTTTTGTCACACACTCTGGTTTTACTTTTTTCAGTGCAAATGGATATCTTCAAATCAAATAAAACATACATTTAGCTCTACTGAAAGCAGTAATAATTATATAATGGAAATAATGAGGTGTATCAGTTTGTTTGGTGCCAAGTACATATGTGTCACTGACTGTCTAGGAGATAGGTGACTCATTTGTACTAATAGCAGACTTTAAGGCTTGGGAAATTGATTTAATGCCACTCAAGCTAGCACTAAAAGTGCACACTCAGACACTGTTGTAGTACACCTGAGCTGAGTTTAAAGGACTACTTGGCTTAATGGGTGAATAGACTGTGTCAATACTTGGCTATATATCTGACAGAATGTACTAGTACATTGTTGTGTGCTCCACCAGATGTTTAAGCAAATATGGTAAATATAGGGATATGTTATGGAGTGTGCAACCAGCTGCAATATTGCTGGAAACATAACTGCTGTGTAGGTATGTGCATGAATGTATGAGTGGCGCTCTCAGTGTCTAACTGGATATGTCAGTGGCTCTATCTTTTTATTATTAGGTATATGAGTTGCAGTATAGATTGAACACTGTATATGTAAGTGAGCATTGGAGTCTGCAAGGTAAAGTCTAACTCAGTGAAACTTAGATATGTGTCATCTTTTAACTACAAAACACCATGCTCAATGGCCTACCTACAGCCTAGCTGAGTATTCAACTTTCAGTATTAAAATGAAAGGCTTAGGATTGGCAAGCAGCCTTTCTAATGGAACGTGAGGCTGACTGTAAAACTGCAGAGTCAGGTTCTGCAGTGGTAGGCCCGAGCCATATTTCAAGGGGTACTTGTGTGAATGTGTGAGTAGGTAGTATCAGTATTTGGCTACATATCCGACTGAGTGTATCAGTACCTCTATGAGTGTCCCACCAAATGTTTAAGCAAATATGATGAGTACAGGGGTATACAGCATTGTCTGCAACTGACTCCAATATTATTGGAAACATAAGTTCTCCCTGGATGTGTGCATGAATGGATAAGCAACTCTGTCAGTGTCTGACTAAGTCTGTCACTTTTTCTATCATTTTGTTAATAGGTATATGAGTAACAGTGTTGTTGGGACATTGCAAATATAAGTGAGAGTAGGAGTGTGCAAGTGCACGTCTAACTCAGTGAAATGTAGAAGGATATGTTTAATCTTTTAACTACAAAGTACCCTGCTCTATGACTTACCTACAGCCTAGCGGAGTACTCAACTTTCAGTAGCAAAACATTAGGTTAAGGATTGTCAAGCAGCCTTTTTTTAATGGGAAGGTTCTACAGTAGTAAGCCTGAGCCATATTTAAAGGAATACTTCTGTGGATGTGTGCATAGGTTGTATTAGTATTTGGCTACATTTCTCAATGGCTATATCAGTACCTCTAAAGGTGTCCTAGCAGTTGTTCAAGTAAATATGGTAAGTACAGGGGTATGTAACTGCATGTGCAACTATCTCCAATATTGTAGTAAACATAACTGCTGTCTGGGTGTATGCATCATTTTATAAGCAGCCCTGTAAGTGGTTGTGTCAGTGCCTCTATCCTTCGCTTAATAAGTATATGATTTGCAGTATACAGTCAGAGTTCATAGATATGTGGGCATGAGGCTCTGCAATGCCACATGTAACTCAGTTAAAATGAGAAGAGAAGTTTTCACCTCTTAATAACAAAGTACTGTGCTGTATGGCTCATCTATAGCCCACCTAAGGATGAACTCTTGTATGCCGAAAGGGAACTGTAATCTTCCTTTGCTGATTTTTCTACCTTTTCTTATTCTTGCAACATAACTTTTATTTATATTCCTTTTTACTTGTTAAAGATATCCTACCCCCTTTCATTCATCTTATATACAGAAATTCCTGTAGTAACACATTTTAAATTAAAGTACATTTTACTACACATACCTGTAAATAATGTTTGTTGGTCTGTAAATTTGTCTCTGAGTATCAGTTAGAAAATATACAAAAAACAAGCAGAAGAATGGTACACCATTCTCATGCAAATCAACAATTAATGGCAACCCTGTCAACTTTGCTTTCAAGGTTACTCGATTACAGAGGGAATCCAAATCTCTCTTTCATAATGAACTTATGTTATACATATTTTGACTGGTTCTCATAGTTAACCAATTCAACACTGTTCAAAGGATAGCACAATTTGATATTGGTTTTGCCTGATCTGTTGATCCATCTGCGGCACTTAGGGCCCCCCCATGTAACTCCGCGGCGGATCTGCGCAGGAGTACAAAATTAATTTTTGCTATATATTGTCAAATAATGTATTCCTCTTTCATTATAAAATGTGCTCACACCTAAACACATTTAAACAATGTTTTTTTCCAGTAGAACTGTGACTGCAAATTCATAGTCTAGTCGTTTTCATTCCATTCCTCCCATGCTCTTGTAGCTCTGCAACCCTGGTAAAGCATCATGCTCACTTTTAAACCAAATGTAGCAGGGTGGTTGTATTTTTCAAATAATAGACATATCCCAAACAACCACACCCTTTCTACTTTCGCAAAACCCAATCCAACATCTATTTTATTTTTCTCAGAAAACACTACCTAGCTTTATGCACTAACATATTTAGAACAACCTATAAAATTTGCTCTTTCAAATTCTAACTATTAGCCTCCATTTTAGCTGCCTTGCAACCTCTCTCACTCAGCTGCAGCTTTGTCCTGTATGGTATCCCAGCTTCCATCCAGAATGCTCAGCGTGTGGATTGTCGGACACAGCTTTGTGTTTTGGGCTAGAGGTAGTACAAGAAAAAGTGACATTGAGAGGGGCATTTGTTTATCTAATGAGGATATTACTTCGGTTGGCCAGAGAGACTTAAAGTGGCATCAATTGCTCCCTTAGGTTGAAACCATTAAGGATTGCCAACATTCAGACTGTATGATTATGCACTGTAGTGGCAATGACCTGGGTACTGTTATATGGATAGGATTGGACATCCTAATGAAATATACCTTTGGTAAATTAATGGCCCTTTTCCCAAACACTGCCTTTGTTATTTTCTAACATTTGCCAAAGGCAGAAGTGGAAGTGGTCAAGTGAATTCTGTCCATAAATAGACAAATCCAGTAAACATGTTAATAAAACAGTTTCTGCATTCCTCCGAGACCAAGACATGGCCTCAATATACCACAATAATTTATAATTTGATATGGGTGGTGTACATATAGCAATGAAGGCATTCACCTGATAGAGAAAGGTAACAGAATGTTCCTGCAGAACCTGAAAGGCTACATCCTATTTCATATATAGTTATCAATTACACAAAATAAACACAAATGGTCGTTTTAGAGCCAACCCTATTTATCATAAATATCCTTTTTTTTTGTAATTCCTACTTTTTAAATATGGTTTGGATCCGCTGATCCGTTTGCATATTGCCAAATTGCTAAATAATACAACGTTTCAAAAATGTACTGTACACCTATTATTAACTAATATGCCTCTATTATGCCACATTTAGATCAAGCAACTGAGGTCAGGAAACTTCTACCTAGCCCCCTTCATATGCATTGCAGCATACATTTTAGCCTCAGCACCCTTTTGCAGTTTCAAGAAAATTGGGGGGAACGTGTGTGCCTAGGTGTGAGACTGTATGTGGGAGTGTCTGCCTTGGTGTGAGAGTGGTTGTTATGCAGTCTGTCTGAGAGTGAGATTGGATGCGAGAGAGTCTGTTTGGCTGTGAGAATTGGTGTGAGACTGTCTGTCTGTGTGTGAGAGACAATCGTTAGTGAGTCTGGTGTCTGAGTGTGTATTTGAGTGGATGTGATGGTGTCTGTATGGGTGTGAGAGTGTCTGGATGAGTGTGAGAGTTTCTGTCTAGGTTTGTAAGTGGGTGTGAGAGTGTCTGTGTGGGCATCTGAGGGAGTGTGAAAGTGTCTGAGTGGTTGTGTGAGTGGGTGTGAGAGTGTCTGCCTGTGTGCGTAATTGAGAGTGACAGTGTCTGTCTTGATGTGAGAGTGGGTGTGAGGGTATCTCTCTGGGTATGAGAGTGTCTGTCTAGGTGTGAGAGTGGGTCAGAGAGTGTCTATATGGGTGTGAGAGTGGGTGTCAGACTGTGCGCCTGGGTGTGACAGTGGGCGTGAGAGTACCTATCTGGCTGTGAGAATGGATGTGAGAGTGTCTGTCTGGGTGTGAGAGTGACTGTGACACTGTCTGTTTGAGTGATGTTTTGATACATATAAACATTATTTATTTTTTTACGATCACCGAGATATGCAGATTTACCCGCAGATTTACACTGGGGGTCGTGATGTGCTCCGTGGGTGGATCCGTGGATGTTGAAAATTATTTCTACGCATTTCCAGAGCATTATTTACTGCTGTATCACATTGATATCATCCCATGGGGTCAGGGAACCTCAATCCAGATCCCATCAAGTACATTGACCACCACATTTCAGCCCTGTTGACCACTTCCCCTATGAACTAAAATGGCGCCGCAACTTCTCTGTCAGGTTGTGGTCAGCCAATCTGATTCTTGCTTTGGTTTGTGGATCAGCAGATCGACCCACAGGGGATCCGAGGAGTAATCGCATCTCTAGATATCTATATTTTTTGTTGTTTAATATCTCTGAAACCACTAAATAGATTTACACCAAATCACAAAAAGCATGCTTTCTGAACCAACAGCTTGTTCTTTTCTAAATTTTCCATCAAGCTGGTCGGGCTGTAGTCATGTTCAAACTCCCATGGGAAAATGAATGAGGAAAATATGTTTTGGAACACACCTTTTTCTCTGCCCCCACTTGAAGGATCAGCCCGAAACCCCCAAGACAGCAGCTGAACCGACAGTCGTATTAGTTTTAGACATTTTATGAAGATTCGTCAAGTGGTACCAAAGTTATTAGCAAAACAAAAAATGCTCTTCCTATAGAAATTAAGTCCTAGCTCTAACTATCCACTGACGACTCTCAGTAGGTTTATATATATATATATATATATATATATATATATATATATATATATCTTCATCCTAAAATGCAGCTGTATCCAGGCTGCAACTACATAAGTTGAGCATGTTGTCCAGTGTGGCTCACTGCCAAACAGATCCAAAGGTGTCTTCAATGAAAGACAACACAAGTGCTCTCAAATACTTATGCTTACATTAATTTAGTGCATACAAACATCCCCTGCAACTTGTTTCAGCATTTCGCCTTGTTCTCGCACGGGGTGGCAATGCTTCCACACCCCTTATATTTTGTTGTATGTGAACAAACCTCAACAACAGTGAGAAAGGACTCAATAATCCCTGGGTGTACATTCCATGTAAGGCTGCCATCTTAGAATGGTTTAAAGATTCAACATAATGATAACAATTTGAAATATATACTCCCATATAAGTGCACAATACATAAATGTAAATATAGACAAATATCAATATAAAGTCACAACTCCAAAATCTGTTCAACATTGCCATTAAGGTGTCTATACCAATGGCCCTCTAGGTGTAAAATGATATATCATTCTGCTTGTAGTTCTGACATTACAGATATGTGATTGACATTATTAAATGAATAGCCTAATCCCTATTTGCAAATGATGGTCAACACTATCCTCATATTAAGATCAAAATCACAGTCAGAATTACAGTAAAAAATAAAGTCAAAATTACAGAAAGCCCAAGTGGGCTCAAAGACAGTAAGAAAAACTGTAAAGGAAACATGACCCATGTTACTAAGAATGGCAAACAGAAATCTGAGGTCAAAATAAAATTACAAATATACAAAGAAATACAAATATAAGACAGTAAATATAACAGGAGGTAATAGGGACTAAACAGTATGGCCAAGTGGGCTAAAGTTCCTTGAGAGCCTTCCCTTTCAAGATTTGTGTTGGTTAGAGATTAAATTCTACACATGTATGATATTAGTACAGTCTTCCCACATTCCCATTATCAGAAACAATATTAAATAAAAGAATGAAAAAATATCACCAATGTGCCCCATTTGTAGAGCTGGAAGAAAGGGTAGGGTACCCCAGTCGAAGCCACCTCTCTATCCCAGTGCACCAGTTGAGAGTCCCTCCCTCTCCTCCATGAAAGTAAAAAGACCATAGAACAGGTTGCATGCTGTACAGAGAGGGTCTGATAAAATCCACATATACACAATTTAAAATATTCCAATAATCACAGATTGACCCAACAGTTCACAGTCATATTTTACTTCCGGTGTACATGTAATTCTTCATCAGAATTTAGACCCCATGGGGACTTAGATTTGAATTGTATAATAAGTCTGGATTCAAGTTTTCTCAGCCTATAAACCTGGTCCCCACCTGAGGGTCTAACGTGATATGATTTATCCCAATGTACTTCAATAACTTCCTGTCGCTAGAATTATGTACTTTAAAATGTCTTGCAACTGGATAATGCTCATCCTGGTTCATAATTGTCCTTGCATGATCCAGAATGCTTTATGGACATGATGTATCATGCTGCCTGTGTACCGTAACCTGCATGGATATTCCTGAATGTATACTACTTAGGGTATACTACTTGTGATGAATTCCTTTATATGTTTTATTCTCTTGGTGACAGGAATTGAAATTTCTTTGCAGCTTAACAATTGTTCTCAGGCTTTGCATTTGCCACAGATATAAAATCCTGGCAAAGCTTTCCTTATAGAGCCACGTATGTGCTTTCATTTGACCTGATGTCTGTCTTGACCAGCATGTCTCTGAGGGATTTGGTTTTGAGATAGGAAATTTTGAGTCTCTCCCCCAGTATATCTACTAATATTGGGTCACAGCATCGAAGATCCCATTTCCTGTTCGCATACGTTATCTGATTTGTTAATCGGTTTAGTCTCACCCTACTCTGTGTCACTGGTCATACCACCTCAGTGTTTTTCGGGGTCTGTAAAGGATCTCATTCCTATTACAGGTATCAACTCTCTCAATAGCTCTATTCAATACCCATAATGGGTAGCCACATTGAACAAAACACTCAATCATATTGGCTTTTTCTTGTTCAAATGCCATGGTGTCACTACAATTTTTTTTAGCCTGTACCAATTCTCCATATTGGAAACTCCATTTTAGCTGACTAGGATGGCTACTGCAGGAATGCAATATACTGTTGCCTGCTGTTGGTTTCAGGCGTAACCGGGACATACTATAGCCACTTCAACATCCAGAAACACAATACGCTCCTATCTCAAATGTGCAGTGAATTCAAGATTCAAATAATTCCTGTTGAGACACTCAACAAACATGTTAGCTTTTTCTTCACTGCCCTGCCAAATTAGAAAGAAGTCATAAATAAATCAGTACCAAAGCATCACCTTTTCCATATTTTTCCTATAATCTGGTGCAGTGGACCTGATACTACCAGCCCATGAGAAGATTTCCATAGCTGGAAGCGAAGCAGGTGCCCATTGATCTCCCTTGCGGCTGTATATACATAGTTTCATTTAAGGAGAAAATATTATTAGTCAAACACATTTTCACCATTTTAATCAGCATATGTGTATATGAAAGGAGACTCATCAGTCTCGCCCTCAAAAAATGTTTACAGGCACTTATACCATCTTTGTGTTGTATACTAGTGTACAACCACTTAACATCCAATGTCATGAGAAGAAAATCAGATTTCCACTGTATCCCATCAATCCTTCTAGGAAAATCTCTGGTGTCAGCAATATAGGATTGTAAGGGCTTGAATAGAGGGATTAGAAAGTAATCTATGTATTTATATGTATTTTCCAACAGACTTCCAATTGAAGAGACTATTGGTCTCCCCAGGGGATTTGTGGCAGATGTGTGTATCTTTCGGAGAAGGGATAGTACTGTATGTGTATCTTGGGGTGAAGATTTTTTTTTAAATGCATACTTCTGTGTTTCATTCAAACCCCTATTTCTCTGTGTACCTAATTTCTCCCAATTTAAACTGATGGTCTCTCTGTATTCTTTCATGGTTATAACAGTGTAACAATTACTGCCCCCCCAGGTGTCTCATTGCCTCAGTAATATATAAGTCTGTGGGCATAATGACTACACACACCCCTTTATCCGCCAGTCTGATCACTCTTCCATTGTCATTCGACAAAGATTTTATAGCTCGTCTTTGTGACCAGGTGATGTTATTGAGGTTCCTTTTCTTGGTATTCTCTAACCAGAAACTACCTTTTCATGGAATTCATCAATCATTTCAAAACCCAACATGGGGGTAAATTTAGATTAAAGTTTAAACTCAGTAGGGACCCTGTGATAAACCATTATACCTAGTTCTGCCAGCATAGTTTGTACATCATCTGTCCTTCCACCTTCATCCTATGATTCCACCAAAGTTATTAAAAACGCCATGTCTCGAATCATCTGAATTTGGACTGTTGGCTCCCCAGTTGCAAGGATCCTCTTCTTTTGGGTTGATTCGTATTGGTTTTAAAACATTATTTTAGTTTCAACCTTCTGACAAATTCAAATAAATAAATTCTAGTGGTGACAAAGACATATTATAACATTGGGCAGTAGGAAAAACCCAGATTGAGGATTTCAAGTTCGGTTTCTGTCAGTTTTCTTTTAGACAAATTAATGACCGTATTGTTCAAGATACCTGCATTTATAGTCCCTGCTGTTTGCCCCTCTCTGTGTTCCCATGGGGTTGATTCTGGTCCTCTGCCACCGCAGCCTCTGCCTTTTGATCTGCTTTTTGATGAGGGATGCTCCACCCATCCCTAGCTCAAGAGGTGTAATTGCTGTAAAAAAATCTTTCTATTCTCCCTTTCCAAGACACTGGTATCCCCTGTTGGTGATGTATTGGATGTTCCTATGTCATCATCCGTATCCGATTCCCTCTCAGTCATTGCCGTGGTGATTACAATTTTCACTATTGTTCCCTTTTCCTATGTTGTAAATATGATCAATTTTCTTGTTGAAGGTATGAATGCGTCTGGCTTGTTAGTCTGCTGTGTCTCCCATAACTTTACTTTGTTTAAGTAATTTTATGTCACTTTCCAATCTGTCTAATCTCTGTTGCATTTCAGTCATACATTTCTTGATTTGCTTCCGTTCTTTTTGGACTCTGTTGGAAAGTGGGTTATTGGTAAGGGCAGGTAAGTACCTACACTTAGCAAAAGTCCACAGGCTCCAACTAAGTGCAGTCAAGGTCTCAATAAATTAATCCTGGCTCAACCCTTGGTAGCTTGGCCACGAGCAATTAGGCTTAATTTAGGAGACAGGTGTGTAAAGAATTTAGGGCCTTATTACAGCCCTGGTGTCCAGCGGTAAGCTGGCGGTAACACCACCAACAGGCTGGCGGTGTTCCGCCAGCTATTATAACTGTGGCGCTATAGCCACGGCCATACCGCTGGCCCCTCCACCATACCACCAGGCTTTCGCCTGGTGGTCATAATCCCCAGGGGGATTATGAGTCCCTGACCGACAGCCTGGCCACGACGATAAACACCTCCATGGAAAGGCTGGTGGTAAGGGGGACTTGGGGTGCCCCTGGGGGTCCCTGCACTGCCCATGCACTTGGCCCCATTGCGCATTTCACTGCCTGAATTTCAAGCAATGAAATGTGTGACGGGTGCTACTGCACCCACTGCACAACAGCATTGCCGCTGGCTCTATTACTAGCCGGCAGCAATGTTGATGTGACTTTTCCCCTGGCCCAGCAGAAAAGTCGAAATAGGGAGCCAGACTAAGAAGACCGCCGAAGTTGTAATGAGAGCCTTAATGTCAACAAAACAGTAAATAAGCAATATACAAGTAAAACACAAAACACAATAAAAATACAACAATTTATGAAAATAGATTATATTTACAGGTTAGGCAGCCGCCATTTCAGGGGGCCACATGGCAGGCCAACTAACTGTGTCACACCTATTTAGGCCAGGAATACGGACAGACAAAGGCACACAGAGATAAACCTATGTGGTGTATGACCCTCTGCTCACCCTTCTCCTCCATAGGGCACGTCCGTTGGGGCAGGTGATGAGATGGCGGCATCCTCCGGTGTACAGACCCCTGCTGGACCTGTCGACAATGGAAGACAGACACATCATTATCACTTACAGACTTGATTGTGCAACAATCCAGGAACTGTGTGCCCAGTTGGAGCCAGACCTGATGTCAGCTATCCACCATCCCACAGGAATCCCCCCTCTAGTGCAGGTCCTGTCAGTGCTGCATTTCCTGGCCAGTGGTTCCTTTCAAACAACAGTGACCATGGCATCAGGGATATCACAGCCAGTAATCTCTAACGTGTTGTCCAGAGTGTTATCTGCCCTGCTGAAACACATGCGCAACTACATCGTTTTCCCTCAGGTGAAGGATCTGCCCAGAGTGAAAGGTGACTTCTATGCCCTGGGACATATCTCCAATATCATTGGTGCCATTGATGGTATACATGTGGCATTTGTCCCCCCCCACCTGCAGGAATGAAAAGGTGTACAGCAACCGGAAAAGCTACCATTCTATGAATGTGCAGATGGTGTGTTTGGCAGACCAGTACATCTCCCATGTGAATGCCAAGTATCCTGGCTCAGTGCAGGACGCTTACATTTTGAGGAATAGCAGCATCCCTTATGTGATGGGGCAACTCCAGAGGCACTGTGTGTGGCTAATAGGTGAGCCCAAGGCCCCCACACAGTTTAAATGGATGTCTGGGTATGAGAGTTCCCTAATGTTTGGAGGATGTCTAACAGTTGTCCCTCAATATCTGCAGGTGACTCTGGTTACCCCAACCTGTCATGGCTACTGACCCCAGTGAGGAATCCCAGGACAAGGTCAGAGGAATGCTACAATGAGGCACATGGGCGAGCTAGGAGGATAATAGAGCACACCTTCAGCCTCCTGAAGGCCAGATTCTGGTGCCTCCCTCTGACAGGTGTCTCCCTATACTACTCACCGAAGAAGGTGTGCCAGATCATCTTGGCCTGCTGTATGTTGCACAACCTGGCTTTGCGACGCCAGGTGCCTTTTCTGCAGGAGGATGGGCCTGATGTTGGTGTGAAGAAGAGGGGAGGCAGAAGAAGAAGATATGGACAACTGAAACAACATCATCATGCAATACTTTCAGTGAGACACAGGTAAGAGGATGGCACTGCTTCACACATCTCATTCTACTCTAAATCTACTCAAAATCTGCCTTTTTACCTCTGTCTATGGACCCTGACATGTCACTTTGCCTTTCCATTTAACAGATCTCGGTCCCACTTACTGCCCTCTGCTATGTTTACTGCTGCCCAACAACTGTGTACCATTGGTATGTGAACATGAACATTGACATTGCTATATTTCTGAGAGGTTGCAATTACACATTTTTGAAAGTACAGGCTGACTCCAGATTGATTTGTGATTCAAGGGTGTTTATTTCTATGCCAATAAGTGGAGGGGGTGTGCAATGGGCTGGGGTGATGGTGGAGGAATGTCCATGGTAGAGTTCAGTCTTTAGGTCTCACAGATGCATTGTCCATGGGGGCATAGGAAGGGGGGCAATGGCAGTTTAAGGTGGACAGGGTGACAAAGTGGGACAGAAGGGAATCAGGAGTGTCTTATTTCCTGGCAGGGGTCTTGGCAATGTTCTCTATCATGTTCCTGGATCTCAGAGACCGTTTGCAGAGTGGTTCTCCTTCTGCAGGGAGTGGGGTGCTGGTGGACTGTTGGTCCTGTGGCGGTGCCTCCTGTCCACTAGCGCTGGTGGAGGTGGAGGGCTGTTCAGGGGCCCGTTTGTGTGCCACTGTGTCCCTCGTGGTGTTGGCCAGGTCTGCCAGCACCCCTGCAATGGTGACTAGGGTGGTGTTAATGGACTTCAAGTCCACCCTGATCCCCAGGTACTGTTCCTCCTGCAGCCGCTGGGTTTCCTGAAATTTTCCCAGTACTGTGCCCATGGTCTCCTGGGAATGGTGGTATGCTACCATGATGTTGGAGAGTGCCTCGTGGAAAGTGGGTTCCCTGGGCCTGTCCTCCCCCTGTCGCACAGCCGTCCTACCAGCTTCTCTGTTGTCCTGTGCCTCTGTCCCCTGAACCGTGTGCCCACTGCCATTGAGCCCAGGTCCCTGATTGTCTTGGGTTGGTGGGTTTGCCTGGGGTCCCTGTAGTGGTCGACACACTGCTGATTGACGTGTTCTGGGGACAGAGGGATGGGCCCACTGGGTGGGTGCTGGGGTGGTGTTTCCTGAGGGGGAAGGTTCAATGGTGGTTTGTGACTGTGGCAGGGAAACTGACTGTCCAGAGGTCCCTGATGGGCCGGGCTGGTCATCTTGATCCAGGCATGCAGAGCTGCTGTCATCACTGTGGGCTTCTTCTGTGGGGGGACTGGATATGTCTGGCACCTCCTGTCCAGTGACGTTGGGTATGGGTCCTGTTGGGGTGTAAATGCATAGTTTTAGTATCTGTGTGTGCCATCTTGTGCATTGGGTGGGTTACCCTCTACTCCTGTGCTTGCATTATTGTGTTTGCCCTTGTGTGATTAGTGTTTTGGGATCTGGGTGGGTATCTGTACTGGACATTCTTGGTTGATGGGGGTCCTTGCTTTGGTGTTGCATGCAGGACTTGGTATTGGGATGGCTGGGTTGTGATAGTGGGGCATATGTGAGGTGTTGGAGTGATGGGAGTGAGGGTGGGGGTATGTGATGGCATGCAGGTGGGGTGGGGGGATATGGTAGTTAAGATATGACTTACCAGAGTCCAGTCCTCCTGCTACTCCTGCGAGGCCCTCAGGATGCAGTATTACCAAGACTTGCTCCTCCATGTTGTTAGTTGTGGGGGAGGAGGTGGTGGTCCACCGCCAGTCCTCTGTACAGCAATCTGGTGTCTGGATACCACTGAACGCACCTTCCCCCGTAGGTCATTCCACCTCTTCCTGATGTCATCCCGTGTTCTTGAATGCTGTCCCACTGCGTTGACCCTGTCGACGATTCTCTGCCATAGCTCCATCTTGCTAGGAATGGAGGTGTGCTGCACCTGTGGTCCGAATAGCTGTGGCTCTACCCGATGATTTCCTCCACCATGACCCTGAGCTCCTCCTCAGAAAATCTGGGATGTCTTTGAGGTGCCATAATGTGGTGTGGGTGATGTGTGAGGTGATGTTTGTTGTGCTGTGTAGTGTGTTGTATTGGGGTGTGTTGGTTGAGGTGTGTGGATGTTGTATGAGTGATGGTGTTGTGTGCCTGTGGATGCTGGTGTTGTGTTTGTTATTCTCTCTCTCTCAGCTTTTTAAAAAGAAAGGCATTGTAAGGGTTTTTGGGTAATGTGGGTGAGTGTTTTATAGTGTTGTGAGTGTGGTGTGTGTATGTGTATCAGGTGTGGTTATTTCAAATTGTCCATTGTAGCTGTGTTTTGTAAGTGTGTGTTTATTTTGAGCGCAGCGGTGTGTACCGCCAATGGATTACCACAGTTGAAAGACCGCTGAGTTGATTCATGGGTAATGATAGTGTGGGCGTATTCTTGTTGGCGTGATGGTGTAGGTTTTGGTATCGCCAGTTTTTCACTTTGGTGTGGCGGACTGGTGTGGGTGTCGGTATTGTGGCAGATTCCGAGATGTGGGTCGCAATACCTGTAGCGGATTTCCACCGCGGCCACGGTATGTTGCGGCCTTCAGCACAGCAGTAAGTGGGATTTACCGCCAGGGTTGTAATGAGGGCCTAAATGTTTTCTAGTGCCTAGAAATCAAGGGCGTTACTTGGGACACCTGGTCATACTCGACCGTGGCAAAGTCAAAATTTGAGGTCAACCACGATGGAGCCTTGTTTGGCTACATTGACTGGGAGGCCTCAGTTAAACTTTTACCTTCACACAGACGATTAAGCTTTTCAGTGGGATGAACCTGCAAGTCAGGCTGGGTCATGGTCGATGTTGGCTGGCTTGACTCTCAACGTAAGGTCCATCCACTTATGGAGCTTTTTTTTCCAAAGTTGCTCCAAACTTCTCCAAATGTTTGGATTTTCTTCCAGAAGTACATTTAAGCTCTTTCAAGTGTTCACAACTCCCCACAAGGTTCCAGAAGCTCTGAGTTACTCCTCGAGGGTTGGGACTTCAACTTCCAGAATGCACCTGGTCAAAACCCTTAAACGGCCACTGGTCAGCTGGGATATTTGTGCAGGATTTGATGCAAGGGACTATGTTCAGCTCCTTTCTACCTGCAGCTTACGGGGATTCTCTTCCTCGAGTTGTAGAAGTAAGGCAAAGTCCTTTTCTTGGTGAAGACCAAAGTATGTAGCTGGTGCAGTCCTTCTGAGTACAGGGTCCAGGTGCAGGCCAGAGGTCCAGCTGGGCAGTCCTTTTTTTCTTGCCTTTTGTCTTTTTCCAGCAGGGATCTGCTGCATTGGGCAGCTCTGCCATATTTATCCTTGCTCCTGGGGTGGAAAGCAGGGGGGTATTCCTGTCCAATCATGTCCAGGCCACCACCCTCTTGAGTGACCACTTCCTGGGAAGTGTAGCAAAAATCTATCCCAGGGAGTAACATTCCTCCAAAATCCAAATGCCAAATTTTTATCTCAGAGTTTGGATCTGGCTGAGTCCATCCACTGGTGTGGCTATGTTTCCTTTCTAGCCCTCTCTTAATCTAATCAGGTACTGTCTGGGGCTGTAGGAAATGGGGGAGGTCCAGTTGATATCCCAAATGTCCTTTTCTCCTTTGAAGTCCAGTTTGACTGCTCTCCCCACATCCTGTTCTACCATTTGCTGAGACAGATCTCCTCCCACCAGATGCTTCCTTTGCTTCGGCCCAGGCCACTTGACACCTAGTCAAGGCAGCTTGGCTCAGGCTGCCAGAGGCTGACCAATCAGAGAAGGGCACTACAGGGTGAAGTTGGTCATTTTTAGCAAGAGTTCTAAAACTCTTTCCCTGTACAAGTTCTATTAAATTCAACAGTGGCAAGTTGTTGGATTTGTATAACTTTTAATTAGATACCAAAATTGTGATTTTAGCTCCTTCCTACGGAAAATAAGACTTTATTATTTTAAAATAAAATCTCCCCACGTTAGCCTATGGAGCCCATTCTCTACAATGGGGAAAACAAATTTGGCTGTTTTTCCCCTCAGCAGGGCTTTTAAAACATCTTTGCCCTACCATATACTAGGGACTTATTGGTAGGTTGGCCCAGCCAATTATAATTAACCTAATTTGCATATACCATTTTGATCAGAACACAGGCCCTGGGACTGTTTAGCAGTGCCCGTGGCATCACCAGAGTCAGGAAATCACCAGTATGAGTGAAAAATGGGGGTGAAAAGTGAAGAGGTTTCTGCAATCAACCCAGATTTCCCACACAGGCCTGACCCTTAGCCAACATGCCCAGGAGACTCAACCTGACTCCATAACTATGCATTAAACACTTGTTTATTAATTTTGTGTACCACAAAGAAACATACCCTGGGCACACCTCTATCCTGAAAAACAGACCAAGTCTTAAAAAATATCTATGGAACTAATTCCTATGTTGGTGTGAATTCATAATGGGAAGGGCTGCCACAAATTTACCATACCTTCATTTGTAGTTCTAGCTAACCTTGTAGCTTATATTTTAGCTGCATGGCAATATGATTTGCAAAAGCTGGGGTTTATCTTTGAATTATAAATTGCATATGCATGAAAGTATTATTTATGTTGAATATTGTACTATGAATATAACATTCATGCCTATTTACATACCACTGCATGGCTGGAAATTCAGGAAAAAACAGGAACTAGTATTTTAAAAAAACAAGCATTTGCAAAGCTAATTGGTTTGTTTTGGTTGCCAGCTTTTTGGCTATGTCAATGCTTGTTTTATAATAAACTGACATTGGCACGAAACAAAAATATTTTTTTGGTCTCAAATAGCTCACATTGCAATAGTAGCCCCTAGAACTGAAGGGATATACTTTGCAAGGTATGGGCACCTTGTGAAATAGCAGAATGCCATAATTTGCAGTGAAGTTAGCCAGTGGCTGAAGTGGGCTAATGCACTGCCCCATGCTGTATGCTGCAGTGAGTGCTCATGTGCCGAGGACGTAACCATTACGTCCTCGGCACTGAGCTCAGAGGGAGCGCTAGTGCTCCCTCTGTGGGCTTCCCTCTCACCCCCCCAAGGCAGGGATGGAAGGGGAAGCCCATCCCCTTCCACCCCTGACCCCCCCCTGATTTCCCCAGTGACGTCTGATGACGTCAGCGCGCATTTGCACGCTGACCTCATCAGAGGCCACTTCCCCATCGCGCTGGAAGCTCAGCTTCCAGCGCAATCAGGAAGAGAAATGCAAAGCATTTCTCTTCCGATCATGTGATGGGGCCCTGAGAGGTTTCAAAGGGAAGGAAAGGAAATTCCTTCCCTTTGAAGTCTCTCAGAGCATTTCAAAAGCTGGATCTTAAAGCAATCCAGCTTTTGAAATGCACACTAGACACCAGGGATTTATTTTTGAATGGAAAATGGTATGAGGGGAGCGACCCCTTGGGCAAGGGTCGCTCCCAAGGGGGGCAATATTTTTCAAGGCCTTTTCTGTCACCCCCAGAGGCAGATCGGCCTATTGTTATTAGGCCGATCTGCCCCCAGGGGTGGCAGAAACCTCAAGGCGCCAGGGATAAAAAAAAATTTTTTTTTTGGTTGTTTTGTAGAGGTGAGGAGCAACCCCTTAGCCAAGGGTCGCTCCCCTAGGGGGCAAATTGTATTTAGACCATTTCTGCCCCCTTTGGGGCAGATCGGCCGATTTTTGTTAGGCCAATCTGCCCCCAAGGGTGCAGAAATGACTTAGGCACCAGGCGTGTGTGTGTATGCATGTGTTTTCTTTAGGGGGGGCAGCCCCTTGGGTAAGGGTCGCTCCCCATGGGGGCACATAACTGTTGGCTATATCTCCCCCCCCCCCCTTGGGGGCAGATGGGTCTATTTTTGGAAGTCCCGTCTGCCCCCAATCGGGGGGGGGGGGGGGGCAGAAAGCCCACGAGAGACCAGCGAAGTTTTTTTTTCCAAAACAAGAGGGTGGGGTTATGGCCATACCCCAACCCCAAACAAATGGGGCCAAAGTTGTTCTGCCCACCAGTGGGCAGATGGGGCAATTACTCCTGATCTACACCCCAGGGAGGCAGAAAATCTACTAGATGCCAGGGAATTAATATATATATATATATATATATATATATATATATATATATATATATATATATATATATATATTGGGGTGGTGGCTACCAACCAGTATGGGCCTGGTTATGCCCCCACCCCAACTGAAGGGGGGAACAGTGTTTCAGCTCTTCCCCGCACTCTAAAACATCTTATCCCACAGCACGCACAAAGACATTTGATTGTTTTGGTTTTATATTTGGGCCATGAGAACTTGGCTAACCCTCAAAATCACTTGGAATGGTGAGGACTGCACTTTATGGACTTTGGGACGCTGCCATGTAGAAAAATCCACAAGACCTAGACACATCTGAAAACAAAACATCTGGGTGATTTGAGGGTGGTGTTTTATATGCATCTCGCACCATTTTTGTACCCACAATGCCCTGCAAACCTCCAACTTTGGTGGAAATCACCCATTTTTCCCACGTTTTTGTGATGGAACCTTCCGGAATCTGCAGGAGTCAACAAAATTCCTACCACCCAGCATTGTCTCATCTATACCGATAAAAAGTCTGCTGCACTTTTCAGCCTAAAAATGTTTTTTTGCAAACTGCACTTTTGGGCCCCCTTTGGTTCCCCCTCAATATCGACATGTTTTTGGCTCTTCCCTTTCACAAGCACTTGGCCCACCTACACAAATGAGGTATCATTTTTACTGGGAGACTGAGGTGAACGATGGGTGAAATTTGTCCCAGTGTGGTGATCCCACACAGAAATGTGGGAAAATGTGATTTTCTTAGCTAAAATTGATGTTTGCTGAGGATTCTGGGTAAGTCACACCTCACTGGACTCCCTCGGGTGTCTAGTTTTCAGAAATGTCTTGGTTTGGTACGTTTCCCTAGAAGGCTGCTGAGCCCAGGACCAAAGGCGCAGGTGCCCCCGCAAAAACAGATAGTTTTGTATTCAATAATTTTGACGTGTCCAGATAGTGTTTTGGGGCCCACCCACAAAAGTGAATTACCATTTTTATCGGGAGACCTGGGGGAACGCTTGGTGGAAGGAAATTGGTGGCTCCTCTCTGATTCCAGAACTTTCTGTTACCGAAATGAGAGGAAAAATTGTTTATTTGGCCAAATGTTGAGGTTTGCAAAGGATTCTGGGTAACAGAACCTGGTCAGAGTCCCACAAGTCACCCCATCTTGGATTCCCCTAGGTGTCTAGTTTTCAAAACTGCACAGGTTTGCTAGGTTTCCCTAGGTGCCGGCTGAGCTAGAGGCCAAGATCCACAGCTAGGCACTTTGCAAAAAACAGCTCTGTTTACTTTGTGAAAATGTGATGTGTCCACGTTGTGTTTTGGGTCTTTTGCTGTTGCGGGCACTAGGCCTACCCCCACAAGTGAGGTACCATTTTTATCGGGAGGCTTGGGGAAACGCTTGGTGGAAGGAAATTTGTGGCTCCTCTCTGATTCCAGAACTTTCTGTCACCGAAATGAGAGGAAAAAGTGTTTTTTTGGCCAAAGTTTGAGGTTTGCAAAGGATTCTGTGTAACAGAACCTGGTCAGAGACCCACAAGTCACCCCATCTTGGATTCCCCTGGGTGTCTAGTTTTCAAAACTGCACAGGTTTGCTATGTTTCCCTAGGTGCCGAATGAGCTAGAGGCCAACATCCACAGATAGGTACTTTGCAAAAAACTGCTCTGTTTTCTTTGTGAAAATGTGATGTGTCCACGTTGTGTTTTGGGGCATTTCCTGTTGCGGATGCTAGGCCTACCCCCACAAGCGAGGTACCATTTTTATCGGGAGACTTGTGGGAACGCTAGGTGGAAGAAAATTTCTGGCTCCTCTCTGATTCCAGAACTTTCTGTCACCGAAATGAGAGGAAAAAGTGTTTTTTTGGCCAAATTTTGAGGTTTGAAAAGGATTCTGGGAAACAGAACCTGGTCAGAGCCCTACAAGTCACCCCATCTTGGATTCCCCTAGGTGTCTAGTTTTCAAAACTGCACAGGTTTGCTAGGTTTCCCTAGGTGCCGGATGAGCTAGAGGCCAAAATCCACAGCTAGGCACTTTGCAAAAAACAGCTCTGTTTTCTTTGTGAAAATGTGATGTGTCCACGTTGCGCTTCGGGGCATTTCCTGTTGCGTTTGCTAGGCCTACCCGCACAAGCGAGGTACCTTTTTATCGGGAGACTTGGGGGAACGCTGAATGGAAGGAAATTTGTGGCTCCTCTCTGATTCCAGAACTTTCTGCCACCAAAATGGAGGCAGAAAATCTACTAGATGCCAGGGAATTAATATATATATATATATATATATATATATATATATATATATATATATATATATATATATATATATTGGGGTGGTGGCTACCAACCAGTATGGGCCTGGTTATGCCCCCACCCCAACTGAAGGGGGGAACAGTGTTTCAGCTCTTCCCCGCACTCTAAAACATCTTATCCCACAGCACGCACGAAGACATTTGATTGTTTTGGTTTTATATTTGGGCCATGAGAACTTGGCTAACCCTCAAAATCACTTGGAATGGTGAGGACTGCACTTTATGGACTTTGGGACGCTGCCATGTAGAAAAATCCACAAGACCTAGACACATCTGAAAACAAAACATCTGGGTGATTTGAGGGTGGTGTTTTATATGCATCTCGCACCATTTTTGTACCCACAATGCCCTGCAAACCTCCAACTTTGGTGGAAATCACCCATTTTTCCCACGTTTTTGTGATGGAACCTTCCGGAATCTGCAGGAGTCAACAAAATTCCTACCACCCAGCATTGTCTCATCTATACCGATAAAAAGTCTGCTGCACTTTTCAGCCTAAAAATGTTTTTTTGCAAACTGCACTTTTGGGCCCCCTTTGGTTCCCCCTCAATATCGACATGTTTTTGGCTCTTCCCTTTCACAAGCACTTGGCCCACCTACACAAATGAGGTATCATTTTTACTGGGAGACTGAGGTGAACAATGGGTGAAATTTGTCCCAGTGTGGTGATCCCACACAGAAATGTGGGAAAATGTGATTTTCTTAGCTAAAATTGATGTTTGCTGAGGATTCTGGGTAAGTCACACCTCACTGGACTCCCTCGGGTGTCTAGTTTTCAGAAATGTCTTGGTTTGGTACGTTTCCCTAGAAGGCTGCTGAGCCCAGGACCAAAGGCGCAGGTGCCCCCGCAAAAACAGATAGTTTTGTATTCAATAATTTTGACGTGTCCAGATAGTGTTTTGGGGCCCACCCACAAAAGTGAATTACCATTTTTATCGGGAGACCTGGGGGAACGCTTGGTGGAAGGAAATTGGTGGCTCCTCTCTGATTCCAGAACTTTCTGTTACCGAAATGAGAGGAAAAATTGTTTATTTGGCCAAATGTTGAGGTTTGCAAAGGATTCTGGGTAACAGAACCTGGTCAGAGTCCCACAAGTCACCCCATCTTGGATTCCCCTAGGTGTCTAGTTTTCAAAACTGCACAGGTTTGCTAGGTTTCCCTAGGTGCCGGCTGAGCTAGAGGCCAAGATCCACAGCTAGGCACTTTGCAAAAAACAGCTCTGTTTACTTTGTGAAAATGTGATGTGTCCACGTTGTGTTTTGGGTCTTTTGCTGTTGCGGGCACTAGGCCTACCCCCACAAGTGAGGTACCATTTTTATCGGGAGGCTTGGGGAAACGCTTGGTGGAAGGAAATTTGTGGCTCCTCTCTGATTCCAGAACTTTCTGTCACCGAAATGAGAGGAAAAAGTGTTTTTTTGGCCAAAGTTTGAGGTTTGCAAAGGATTCTGGGTAACAGAACCTGGTCAGAGACCCACAAGTCACCCCATCTTGGATTCCCCTGGGTGTCTAGTTTTCAAAACTGCACAGGTTTGCTATGTTTCCCTAGGTGCCGAATGAGCTAGAGGCCAACATCCACAGATAGGTACTTTGCAAAAAACTGCTCTGTTTTCTTTGTGAAAATGTGATGTGTCCACGTTGTGTTTTGGGGCATTTCCTGTTGCGGATGCTAGGCCTACCCCCACAATCGAGGTACCATTTTTATCGGGAGACTTGGTGGAATGCTGGGTGGAAGGAAATTTGTGGCTCCTCTCTGATTCCAGAACTTGCTGTCACTGAAATGAGAGGAAAAAGTGTTTTTTTGGCCAAATTTTGAGGTTTGCAAAGGATTCTGGGTAACAGAACCTGGTCAAACCCCCACAAGTCACCCCATCCTGGATTCCCCTGGGTGTCTAGTTTTCAAAACTGCACAGGTTTGCTGGGTTTCCCTAGGTGCCAGCTGAGCTAGAGGCCAAAATCCACAGCTAGACACTTTGTAAAAAACAGCTCTGTTTTCTTTGTAAAAATGTGATGTGTCCACGTTGCGCTTCGGGGCATTTCCTGTTGCGTTTGCTAGGCCTACCCGCACAAGCGAGGTACCTTTTTATCGGGAGACTTGGGGGAACGCTGAATGGAAGGAAATTTGTGGCTCCTCTCTGATTCCAGAACTTTCTGCCACCAAAATGAGAGAAAAAAGTGTTTTTTGGGCAGAATTTTGAGGTTTGCAAAGGTTTCTGTGTAACAGAACCTGGTCAGAGCCCCACATGTCACCCCATCTTGGATTCCCATAGGTGTCTAGTTTTTTAAACTGTGCAGGTCTGCTAGGTTTCCATAGGTGCCGGCTGAGCTAGAGGCCAAAATCCACAGCTAGGCACTTTGCAAAAAACAGCTCTGTTTTCTTTGTGAAAATGTGATGTGTCCACGTTGTGTTTTGGGGCTTTTGCTATCGCGGGTGCTAGGCCTACCCCCACAAGTGAGGTACCATTTTTATCGGGAGACTTGGGGCAACGCTGGGTGGAAGGAAATTTGTGGCTCCTCTCTGATTCCAGAACTTTCTGTCACTGAAATGAGAGGAAAAAGTGTATTTTTGGCCAAATTTTGAGGTTTGCAAAGGATTCTGGGTAACAGAACCAGATCAGAGCCCCACAAGCCACCCCATCTTGGATTCCCCTGGGTGTCTAGTTTTCAAAACTGCACAACTTTGCTGGGTTTCCCTAGGTGCAAGCTGAGCTGGAGGCCAAAATCCACGGCTAGGCACTGTGTAAAAAACAGCTCTGTTTTCTTTGTGAAAATATGATGTGTCCTCGTTGTGTTTTGGGGCATTTCCTGTTGCGGGCGCTAGGCCTACCACCACAAGTGAGGTACCATTTTTATCGGGAGACTTGGGGGAATGCTGGGTGAAATGAAATTTGTGGCTCCTCTCTGATTCCAGAACTTTCTGTCACCAAAATGAGAGAAAAAAGTGGTTTTTTTTGCAGAATTTTGAGGTTTGCAAAGGTTTCTGGGTAACAGAACCTGGTCAGAGCCCCAGAAGTCACCCCAACTTAGATTCCCCTACGTGTCTAGTTTTAAAAACTGCGCAGGTTTGCTGGGTTTCCCTAGGTGCCGGCTGGGCTAGAAGCCAAAATCCACAGCTAGGCACTTTGTAAAAAACAGCTCTGTTTTCTTTGTGATAATGTGATGTGTCCACGTTGTGTTTTGGGGCTTTTGCTGTTGCGGGCACTAGGCCTCCCCCCAAGTGAGGTACAATTTTTATTGGGAGACTTGGGGAAACGGTAGGTGGAAGGACATTTCTGGCTCCTCTCTGATTCCAGAACTTTCTGTCACCGAAATGAGAGGAAAAAGTGTTTTTTTGGCCAAATTTTGAGGTTTGAAAAGGATTCTGGGAAACAGAACCTGGTCAGAGCCCTACAAGTCACCCCATCTTGGATTCCCCTGGGTGTCTAGTTTTCAAAACTGCACAGGTTTGCTAGGTTTCCCTAGGTGCCGGATGAGCTAGAGGCCAAAATCCACAGCTAGGCACTTTGCAAAAAACAGCTCTGTTTTCTTTGTGAAAATGTGATGTGTCCACGTTGCGCTTCGGGGCATTTCCTGTTGCGTTTGCTAGGCCTACCCGCACAAGCGAGGTACCTTTTTATCGGGAGACTTGGGGGAACGCTGAATGGAAGGAAATTTGTGGCTCCTCTCTGATTCCAGAACTTTCTGCCACCAAAATGAGAGAAAAAAGTGTTTTTTTGGCCGAATTTTGAGGTTTGCAAAGGTTTCTGTGTAACAGAACCTGGTCAGAGCCCCACATGTCACCCCATCTTGGATTCCCATAGGTGTCTAGTTTTTTAAACTGTGCAGGTCTGCTAGGTTTCCATAGGTGCCGGCTGAGCTAGAGGCCAAAATCCACAGCTAGGCACTTTGCAAAAAACAGCTCTGTTTTCTTTGTGAAAATGTGATGTGTCCACGTTGTGTTTTGGGGCTTTTGCTATCGCGGGTGCTAGGCCTACCCCCACAAGTGAGGTACCATTTTTATCGGGAGACTTGGGGCAACGCTGGGTGGAAGGAAATTTGTGGCTCCTCTCTGATTCCAGAACTTTCTGTCACTGAAATGAGAGGAAAAAGTGTATTTTTGGCCAAATTTTGAGGTTTGCAAAGGATTCTGGGTAACAGAACCAGATCAGAGCCCCACAAGCCACCCCATCTTGGATTCCCCTGGGTGTCTAGTTTTCAAAACTGCACAACTTTGCTGGGTTTCCCTAGGTGCAAGCTGAGCTGGAGGCCAAAATCCACGGCTAGGCACTGTGTAAAAAACAGCTCTGTTTTCTTTGTGAAAATATGATGTGTCCTCGTTGTGTTTTGGGGCATTTCCTGTTGCGGGCGCTAGGCCTACCACCACAAGTGAGGTACCATTTTTATCGGGAGACTTGGGGGAATGCTGGGTGAAATGAAATTTGTGGCTCCTCTCTGATTCCAGAACTTTCTGTCACCAAAATGAGAGAAAAAAGTGGGTTTTTTTGCAGAATTTTGAGGTTTGCAAAGGTTTCTGGGTAACAGAACCTGGTCAGAGCCCCAGAAGTCACCCCAACTTAGATTCCCCTACGTGTCTAGTTTTAAAAACTGCGCAGGTTTGCTGGGTTTCCCTAGGTGCCGGCTGGGCTAGAAGCCAAAATCCACAGCTAGGCACTTTGTAAAAAACAGCTCTGTTTTCTTTGTGATAATGTGATGTGTCCACGTTGTGTTTTGGGGCTTTTGCTGTTGCGGGCACTAGGCCTCCCCCCAAGTGAGGTACAATTTTTATTGGGAGACTTGGGGAAACGGTAGGTGGAAGGACATTTCTGGCTCCTCTCTGATTCCAGAACTTTCTGTCACCAAAATGAGAGGAAAAAAGTGTTTTTTTGGGCCAAATTTTGAGGTTTGAAAAGGATTCTGGGAAACAGAACCTGGTCAGAGCCCTACAAGTCATCCCATCTGGGATTCCCCTAGGTGTCTAGTTTTCAAAACTGCACAGGTTTGCTAGGTTTCCCTAGGTGCCGGTTGAGCTAGAGGCCAAAATCCACAGATAGGCACTTTGCAAAAAACAGCTCTGTTTTCTTTGTGAAAGTATGATGTGTCCATGTTGTGTTTTGGGGCATTTCCTGTTGCGGGTGCAAGGCCTACCTCCACAAGCGAGGTACCATTTTTATCGGGAGACTTGGGGGAACGCTGAATGGAAGGAAATTTGTGACTCCTCTCTGATTCCAGAACTTTCTGTCACCAAAATGAGAGAAAAAAGTGTTTTTTTGGCCAGATTTTGAGGTTTGAAAAGGTTTCTGGGTAACAGAACCTGGTCAGAGCCCCACAAGTCACCCCATCTTGGATTCCCATAGGTGTCTAGTTTTTTAAACTGTGCAGGTTTGCTAGGTTTCCATAGGTGCCGGCTCAGCTAGAGGCCAAAATCCACGGCTAGGCACTTTGCAAAAAACAGCTCTGTTTTCTTTGTGAAAATGTGATGTGTCCACGTTGTGTTTTGGGGCTTTTGCTATCGCGGGTGCTAGGCCTACCCCCGCAAGTGAGGTACCATTTTTATCGGGAGACTTGGTGGAATGCTGGGTGGAAGGAAATTTGTGGCTCCTCTCTGATTCCAGAACTTGCTGTCACTGAAATGAGAGGAAAAAGTGTTTTTTTGGCCAAATTTTGAGGTTTGCAAAGGATTCTGGGTAACAGAACCTGGTCAAACCCCCACAAGTCACCCCATCCTGGATTCCCCTGGGTGTCTAGTTTTCAAAACTGCACAGGTTTGCTGGGTTTCCCTAGGTGCCAGCTGAGCTAGAGGCCAAAATCCACAGCTAGACACTTTGTAAAAAACAGCTCTGTTTTCTTTGTAAAAATGTGATGTGTCCACGTTGTGTTTTGGGGCATTTCCTGTTGCTGGCGCTAGGCCTACCCCCACAAGTGAGAAACCATTTTTATCGGGAGACTTGGGGGAACGCTGAATGGAAGGAAATTTGTGGCTCCTTTCTGATTCTAGAACTTTCTGTCACCAAAATGAGAGAAAAAAGTGTTTTTTTGGCCGGATTTTGAGGTTTGCAAAGGATTCTGGGAAACAGAACCTGGTCAGAGCTCTACAAGTCACCCCATCTTGGATTCCCCTAGGTGTCTAGTTTTCAAAACTGCACAGGTTTGTTAGGTTTCCCTAGGTGCCGGATGAGCTAGAGGCCAAAATCCACAGCTAGGCACTTTGCAAAAAACAGCTCTGTTTTCTTTGTGAAAAAGTGATGTGTCCATGTTGTGTTTTGGGGCATTTCCTGTTGCGAGTGCTAGGCCTACCCCCACAAGCGAGGTACCATTTTTATCGGGAGACTTGGGGGAACGCTGAATGGTAGGAAATTTGTGGCTCCTCTCTGATTCCAGAACTTTCTGTCACCAAAATGAGAGAAAAAAGTGTTTTTTGGGCAGAATTTTGAGGTTTGCAAAGGTTTCTGTGTAACAGAAGCTGGTCAGAGCCCCACAAGTCACCCCATCTTGGATTCCCATAGGTGTCTAGTTTTTGAAACTGTGCAGGTCTGCTAGGTTTCCCTAGGTGCCGGCTGAGCTAGAGGGCAAAATCCACAGCTAGGCACTTTGCAAAAAACAGCTCTGTTTTCTTTGTGAAAATGTGATGTGTCCACGTTGTGTTTTGGGGCTTTTGCTATCGCGGGTGCTAGGCCTACCCCCACAAGTGAGGTACCATTTTTATCGGGAGACTTGGGGGAACGCTTGGTGGAAGGAAATTTGTGGCTCCTCTCTGATTCCAGAACTTTCTGTCACCAAAATAAGAGAAAAAAGTGTTTTTGTTTGCAGAATTTTGAGGTTTGCAAAGGTTTCTGGGTAACAGAACCTGGTCAGAGCCCCACAAGTCACCCCATCTTAGATTCCCCTACGTGTCTAGTTTTAAAAACTGGCCAGGTTTGCTGGGTTTCCCTAGGTGCCGGCTGGGCTAGAAGCCAAAATCCACAGCTAGGCACTTTGTAAAAAACAGCTCTGTTTTCTTTGTGAAAATGTGATGTGTCCACGTTGTGTTTTGGGGCTTTTGCTGTTGCGGGCACTAGGCCTCCCCCCAAGTGAGGTACCATTTTTATTGGGAGACTTGGGGAAACGCTAGGTGGAAGGACATTTTTGGCTCCTCTCTGACTCCAGAACTTTCTGTCACCAAAATGAGAGGAAAAAAGTGTTTTTTGGGCCAAATTTTGAGGTTTGAAAAGGATTCTGGGAAACAGAACCTGGTCAGAGCCCTACAAGTCACCCCATCTTGGATTCCCCTAGGTGTCTAGTTTTCAAAACTGCACAGGTTTGCTAGGTTTCCCTAGGTGCCGGTTGAGCTAGAGGCCAAAATCCACAGATAGGCACTTTGCAAAAAACAGCTCTGTTTTCTTTGTGAAAGTATGATGTGTCCATGTTGTGTTTTGGGGCATTTCCTGTTGCGGGTGCAAGGCCTACCCCCACAAGCGAGGTACCATTTTTATCGGGAGACTTGGGGGAACGCTGAATGGAAGGACATTTGTGACTCCTCTCTGATTCCAGAACTTTCTGTCACCAAAATGAGACAAAAAAGTGTTTCTTTGGCCAGATTTTGAGGTTTGAAAAGGTTTCTGGGTAACAGAACCTGGTCAGAGCCCCACAAGTCACCCCTTCTTGGATTCCCATAGGTGTCTAGTTTTTTAAACTGTGCAGGTTTGCTAGGTTTCCATAGGTGCCGGCTCAGCTAGAGGCCAAAATCCACGGCTAGGCACTTTGCAAAAAACAGCTTTGTTTTCTTTGTGAAAATGTGATGTGTCCACGTTGTGTTTTGGGGCTTTAGCTATCGCGGGTGCTAGGCCTACCCCCGCAAGTGAGGTACCATTTTGATCGGGAGACTTGGTGGAATGCTGGGTGGAAGGAAATTTGTGGCTCCTCTCTGATTCCAGAACTTGCTGTCACTGAAATGAGAGGAAAAAGTGTTTTTTTTGCCAAATTTTGAGGTTTGCAAAGGATTCTGGGTAACAGAACCTGGTCAAAGCCCCACAAGTCACCCCATCCTGGATTCCCCTGGGTGTCTAGTTTTCAAAACTGCACAGGTTTGCTGGGTTTCCCTAGGTGCCAGCTGAGCTAGAGGCCAAAATCCACAGCTAGACACTTTGTAAAAAACAGCTCTGTTTTCTTTGTAAAAATTTGATGTGTCCACGTTGTGTTTTGGGGCATTTCCTGTTGTGGGCGCTAGGCCTACCACCACAAGTGAGGTACCATTTTTATCGGGAGACTTGGGGGAACGCTGAATGGAAGGAAATTTGTGGCTCCTTTCTGATTCTAGAACTTTCTGTCACCAAAATGAGAGAAAAAAGTGTTTTTTTGGCCGGATTTTGAGGTTTGCAAAGGATTCTGGGAAACAGAACCTGGTCAGAGCTCTACAAGTCACCCCATCTTGGATTCCCCTAGGTGTCTAGTTTTCAAAACTGCACAGGTTTGTTAGGTTTCCCTAGGTGCCGGATGAGCTAGAGGCCAAAATCCACAGCTAGGCACTTTGCAAAAAACAGCTCTGTTTTCTTTGTGAAAAAGTGATGTGTCCATGTTGTGTTTTGGGGCATTTCCTGTTGCGAGTGCTAGGCCTACCCCCACAAGCGAGGTACCATTTTTATCGGGAGACTTGGGGGAACGCTGAATGGAAGGAAATTTTTGGCTCCTCTCTGACTCCAGAACTTTCTGTCACCAAAATGAGAGGAAAAAAGTGTTTTTTGGGCCAAATTTTGAGGTTTGAAAAGGATTCTGGGAAACAGAACCTGGTCAGAGCCCTACAAGTCACCCCATCTTGGATTCCCCTAGGTGTCTAGTTTTCAAAACTGCACAGGTTTGCTAGGTTTCCCTAGGTGCCGGTTGAGCTAGAGGCCAAAATCCACAGATAGGCACTTTGCAAAAAACAGCTCTGTTTTCTTTGTGAAAGTATGATGTGTCCATGTTGTGTTTTGGGGCATTTCCTGTTGCGGGTGCAAGGCCTACCCCCACAAGCGAGGTACCATTTTTATCGGGAGACTTGGGGGAACGCTGAATGGAAGGACATTTGTGACTCCTCTCTGATTCCAGAACTTTCTGTCACCAAAATGAGACAAAAAAGTGTTTCTTTGGCCAGATTTTGAGGTTTGAAAAGGTTTCTGGGTAACAGAACCTGGTCAGAGCCCCACAAGTCACCCCTTCTTGGATTCCCATAGGTGTCTAGTTTTTTAAACTGTGCAGGTTTGCTAGGTTTCCATAGGTGCCGGCTCAGCTAGAGGCCAAAATCCACGGCTAGGCACTTTGCAAAAAACAGCTTTGTTTTCTTTGTGAAAATGTGATGTGTCCACGTTGTGTTTTGGGGCTTTAGCTATCGCGGGTGCTAGGCCTACCCCCGCAAGTGAGGTACCATTTTGATCGGGAGACTTGGTGGAATGCTGGGTGGAAGGAAATTTGTGGCTCCTCTCTGATTCCAGAACTTGCTGTCACTGAAATGAGAGGAAAAAGTGTTTTTTTTTGCCAAATTTTGAGGTTTGCAAAGGATTCTGGGTAACAGAACCTGGTCAAAGCCCCACAAGTCACCCCATCCTGGATTCCCCTGGGTGTCTAGTTTTCAAAACTGCACAGGTTTGCTGGGTTTCCCTAGGTGCCAGCTGAGCTAGAGGCCAAAATCCACAGCTAGACACTTTGTAAAAAACAGCTCTGTTTTCTTTGTAAAAATTTGATGTGTCCACGTTGTGTTTTGGGGCATTTCCTGTTGTGGGCGCTAGGCCTACCACCACAAGTGAGGTACCATTTTTATCGGGAGACTTGGGGGAACGCTGAATGGAAGGAAATTTGTGGCTCCTTTCTGATTCTAGAACTTTCTGTCACCAAAATGAGAGAAAAAAGTGTTTTTTTGGCCGGATTTTGAGGTTTGCAAAGGATTCTGGGAAACAGAACCTGGTCAGAGCTCTACAAGTCACCCCATCTTGGATTCCCCTAGGTGTCTAGTTTTCAAAACTGCACAGGTTTGTTAGGTTTCCCTAGGTGCCGGATGAGCTAGAGGCCAAAATCCACAGCTAGGCACTTTGCAAAAAACAGCTCTGTTTTCTTTGTGAAAAAGTGATGTGTCCATGTTGTGTTTTGGGGCATTTCCTGTTGCGAGTGCTAGGCCTACCCCCACAAGCGAGGTACCATTTTTATCGGGAGACTTGGGGGAACGCTGAATGGAAGGAAATTTGTGGCTCCTCTCTGATTCCAGAACTTTCTGTCACCAAAATGAGAGAAAAAAGTGTTTTTTGGGCCGAATTTTGAGGTTTGCAAAGGTTTCTGTGTAACAGAAGCTGGTCAGAGCCCCACAAGTCACCCCATCTTGGATTCCCATAGGTGTCTAGTTTTTGAAACTGTGCAGGTCTGCTAGGTTTCCCTAGGTGCCGGCTGAGCTAGAGGCCAAAATCCACAGCTAGGCACTTTGCAAAAAACAGCTCTGTTTTCTTTGTGAAAATGTGATGTGTCCACGTTGTGTTTTGGGGCTTTTGCTATCGCGGGTGCTAGGCCTACCCCCACAAGTGAGGTACCATTTTTATCGGGAGACTTGGGGGAACGCTGGGTGGAAGGAAATTTGCGGCTCCTCTCTGATTCCAGAACTTTCTGTTACTGAAATGAGAGGAAAAAGTGTTTTTTGGGCCGCATTTTGAGGTTTGCAAAGGATTCTGGGTAACAGAACCTGGTCAGAGCCCCACAAGTCACCCCATCATGGATTCCCCTGGGTGTCTAGTTTTCAAAGCTGCACAGGTTTGCTGGGTTTCCCTAGGTGCCAGCTGAGCTAGAGGCCAAAATCCACAGCTAGGCACTTTGTAAAAAACAGATCTGTTTTCTTTGTGAAAATATGATATGTCCACGTTGTGTTTTGGGGCTTTTGCTGTTGCGGGCACTAGTCCTACCCCCACACGTGAGGTACCATTTTTATCAGGAGACTTGGGGAAACGCTAGGTGGAAGGAAATTTTTGGCTCCTCTCTGATTCCAGAACTTTCTGTCACTGAAATGAGAGGAAAAAGTGTTTTTTTGGCCAAATTGTGAGGTTTGCAAAGGGTTCTGGGAAACAGAACCTGGTCAGAACCCTACAAGTCACCCCATCTTGGACTCCCCTAGGTGTCTAGTTTTCAAAACTGCACAGGTTTGTTAGGTTTCCCTAGTTGCCGGATGAGCTAGAGGCCAAAATCCACAGCTAGGCACTTTGCAAAAAACAGCTCTGTTTTCTTTGTGAAAAAGTGATGTGTCCATGTTGTGTTTTGGGGCATTTCCTGTTGCGAGCGCTAGGCCTACCCGCACAAGCGAGGTACCATTTTTATCGGTAGACTTGGGGTAAAGCTGAATGGAAGGAAATTTGTGGCTCCTCTCTGATTCCAGAACTTTCTGTCACCAAAATGAGAGAAAAAAGTGGTTTTTGGGCCGAATTTTGAGGTTTGCAAAGGTTTCTGGGTAACAGAACCTGGTCAGAGCCCCACATGTCACCCCATCTTGGATTCCCATAGGTGTCTAGTTTTTGAAACTGTGCAGGTCTGCTAGGTTTCCCTAGGTGCCGGCTGAGCTAGAGGCCAAAATCCACAGCTAGGCACTTTGCAAAAAACAGCTCTGTTTTCTTTGTGAAAATGTGATGTGTCCACGTTGTGTTTTGGGGCTTTTGCTATCGCAGGTGCTAGGCCTACCCCCTAAAGTGAGGTACCATTTTTATCGGGAGACTTGGGGGAACGCTGGGTGGAAGGAAATTTGTGGCTCCTCTCTGATTCCAGAACTTTCTGTCACTGAAATGGGAGGAAAAAGTGTATTTTTGGCCACATTTTGAGTTTTGCAAAGGATTCTGGGTAACAGAACCAGGTCAGAGCCCCACAAGCCACGCCATCTTGGATTCCCCTGGGTGTCTAGTTTTCAAAACTGCACAGGTTTGCTGGGTTTCCCTAGGTGCAAGCTGAGCTAGAGGCCAAAATCCACGGCTAGGCACTTTGTAAAAAACAGCTCTGTTTTCATTGTGAAAATATGATGTGTCCATGTTGTGTTTTGGGGCATTTCCTGTTGCGGGCGCTAGGCCTACCACCACAAGTGAGGTACCATTTTTATCGGGAGACTTGGGGGAACGCTGGGTGGAATGAAATTTGTGGCTCCTCTCTGATTCCAGAACTTTCTGTTACTGAAATGAGAGGAAAAAGTGTTTTTTTGGCCAAATTTTGAGGTTTGCAAAGGATTTTGGCAAACAGAACCTGGTCAGAGCCCGACAAGTCACCCCATCTTGGATTCTCCTACGTGTCTAGTTTTCAAAACTGCGCAGGTTGCTGGGTTTCCCTAGGTGCCAGCTGAGCTAGAGGCCAAAATCCACAGCTAGGCACTTTGTAAAAAACAGCTCTGTTTTCTTTGTGAAAAAGTGGTGTGTCCACGTTGTGTTTTGGGTCATTTCCTGTTGCGGGTTCTAGGCCTACCCCCACAAGTGAGGTACCATATGTATCGGGAGACTTGGGGGAACACTGAATGTAAGGAAATTTGTGGCTTCTCTCTGATTCCAGAACTTTCTGTCACCAAAATAAGAGAAAAAAGTGTATGTTTTTCCCCGAATTTTGAGGTTTGCAAAGGTTTCTGGGGAACAGAACCTGGTCAGAGCCCCACAAGTCACCCCATCTTGGATTCCCCTAGGTGTCTAGTTTTTGAAACTGTGCAGGTTTGCTAGGTTTTCCTAGGTGCCGGCTGAGCTAGAGGCCAAAATCCACAGCTGGGCACTTTGCAAAAAACAGCTCTGTTTTTTTGGTGAAAATGTGATGTGTCCATGTTGTGTTTTGGGGCATTTCCTGTTGCGAGCGCTAGGCCTACCCGCACAAGCGAGGTACCATTTTTATCGGGAGACTTGGGGGAACGCTGAATGGAAGGAAATTTGTGGCTCCTCTCTGATTCCAGAACTTTCTGTCACCAAAATGAGAGAAAAAAGTGTTTTTTTGGCCGAATTTTGAGGTTTGCAAAGGTTTCTGGGTAACAGAACCTGGTCAGAGCCCCACATGTCACCCCATCTTGGAGTCCCCTAGGTGTCTAGTTTTCAAAACTGCACAGGTTTGTTAGGTTTCCCTAGTTGCCGGATGAGCTAGAGGCCAAAATCCACAGCTATGCACTTTGCAACAAACAGCTCTGTTTTCTTTGTGAAAAAGTGATGTGTCCTTGTTGTGTTTTGGGGCATTTCCTGTTGCGAGCGCTAGGCCTACCCGCACAAGCGACGTACCATTTTTATCGGGAGACTTGGGAGAACGCTGAAGGGAAGGAAATTTGTGGCTCCTTTCTGATTCCAAAACTTTCTGTCACCAAAATGAGGGAGAAAAGTGTTTTTTTGGCCGAATTTTGAGGTTTGCAAAGGTTTCTGGGTAACAGAACCTGGTCAGAGCCCCACATGTCACCCCATCTTGGATTCCCATAGGTGTCTAGTTTTTGAAACTGTGCAGGTCTGCTAGGTTTCCCTAGGTGCCGGCTGAGCTAGAGGCCAAAATCCACCGCTAGGCACTTTGCAAAAAACAGCTCTGTTTTCTTTGTGAAAATGTGATGTGTCCACGTTGTGTTTTGGGGCTTTTGCTATCGCGGGTGCTAGGCCTACCCCCACAAGTGAGGTACCATTTTTATCGGGAGACTTGGGGGAACGCTGGGTGGAGGGAAATTTGTGGCTCCTCTCTGATTCCAGAACTTTCTGTCACTGAAATGGGAGGAAAAAGTGTATTTTTGGCCAAATTTTGAGTTTTGCAAAGGATTCTGGGTAACAGAACCAGGCCAGAGCCCCACAAGCCACCCCATCTTGGATTCCCCTGGGTGTCTAGTTTTCAAAACTGCACAGGTTTGCTGGGTTTCCCTAGGTGCAAGCTGAGCTAGAGGCCAAAATCCACGGCTAGGCACTTTGTAAAAAACAGCTCTGCTTTCTTTGTGAAAATATGATGTGTCCATGTTGTGTTTTGGGGCATTTCCTGTTGCGGGCGCTAGGCCTACCACCACAAGTGAGGTACCATTTTTATCGGGAGACTTGGGGGAACGCTGGGTGGAATGAAATTTGTGGCTCCTCTCTGATTCCAGAACTTTCTGTCACCGAAATGAGAGGAAAAAGTGTATTTTGGCCACATTTTGAGGTTTGCAAAGGATTCTGGGTAACAGAACCAGGTCAGAGCCCCAAAAGCCACCCCATCTTGGATTCCCCTGGGTGTCTAGTTTTCAAAACTGCACAGGTTTGCTGGGTTTCCCTAGGTGGAAGATGAGCTGGAGGCCAAAATCCACGGCTAGGCACTTTGTAAAAAACAGCTCTGTTTTCTTTGTGAAAATATGATGTGTCCACGTTGTGTTTTGGGGCATTTCCTGTTGCTGGCGCTAGGCCTACCACCACAAGTGAGGTACCATTTTCATCAGGAGACTTGGGGGAATGCTGGGTGGAATGAAATGTGTGGCTCCTCTCTGATTCCAGAACTTTCTGTCACTGAAATGAGAGCAAAAAGTGTTTTTTTGGCCACATTTTGAGGTTTGCAAAGGATTTTGGCAAACAGAACCTGGTCAGAGCCCGACAAGTCACCCCATCTTGGATTCCCCTACGTGTCTAGTTTTCAAAACTGCGCAGGTTTGCTGGGTTTCCCTAGGTGCCAGCTGAGCTAGAGGCCTAAATCCACAGCTAGGCACTTTGTAAAAAACAGCTCTGTTTTCTTTGTGAAAAAGTGATGTGTCCACGTTGTGTTTTGGGGCATTTCCTGTTGCGGGTGCTAGGCCTACCCCCACAAGTGAGGTACCATTTGTATCAGGAGACTTGGGGGAACACTGAATGTAAGGACATTTGTGGCTTCTCTCTGATTCCAGAACTTTCTGTCACCAAAATAAGAGAAAAAAGTGTATGTTTTTTCCCGAACTTTGAGGTTTGCAAAGGTTTCTGGGTAACAGAACCTGGTCGGAGCCCCACAAGTCACCCCGTCTTGGATTCCCCTAGGTGTCTAGTTTTTGAAACTGTGCAGGTTTGCTAGGTTTCCCTAGGTGCCGGCTGAGCTAGAGGCCGAAATCCACAGTTAGGCACTTTGCAAAAAACAGCTCTGTTTTTTTGGTGAAAATGTGATGTGTCCATGTTGTGTTTTGGGGCATTTCCTGTTGCGAGCGCTAGGCCTACCCGCACAAGCGAGGTACCATTTTTATCGGGAGACTTGGGGGAACGCTGAATGGAAGGAAATTTGTGGCTCCTCTCTGATTCCAGAACTTTCTGTCACCAAAATGAGAGAAATAAGTGTTTTTTTGGCCGAATTTTGAGGTTTGCAAAGGTTTCTGGGTAACAGAACCTGGTCAGAGCCCCACATGTCACCCCATCTTGGATTCCCATAGGTGTCTAGTTTTTTAGACTGTGCAGGTCTGCTAGGTTTCCCTAGGTGCCGGCTGAGCTAGAGGCCAAAAGCCACAGCTAGGCACTTTGCAAAAAACAGCTCTGTTTTCTTTGTGAAAATGTGATGTGTCCACGTTGTGTTTTGGGGCTTTTGCTATCGCGGGTGCTAGGCCTACCCCCACAAGTGAGGTACCATTTTTATCTGGAGACTTGGGGGAACGCTGGGTGGAAGGAAATTTGTGGCTCCTCTCTGATTCCAGAACTTTCTGTCACTGAAATGAGAGGAAAAAGTGTTTTTTTGGCCAAATTTTGAGGTTTGCAAAGGATTTTGGCAAACAGAACCTGGTCAGAGCCCGACAAGTCACCCCATCCTGGATTCCCCTACGTGTTTAGTTTTCAAAACTGCACAGGTTTGCTGGGTTTCCCTAGGTGCCAGCTGAGCTAGAGGCCAAAATCCACAGCTAGGCACTTTGTAAAAAACAGCTCTGTTTTCTTTGTGAAAAAGTGATGTGTCCACGTTGTGTTTTGGGGCATTTCCTGTTGCGGGTCCTAGGCCTACCCCCACAAGTGAGGTACCATTTGTATCGGGAGACTTGGGGCAACACTGAATGTAAGGAAATTTGTGGCTTCTCTCTGATTCCAGAACTTTCTGTCACCAAAATAAGAGAAAAAAGTGTATTTTTTTCCCCAAATTTTGAGGTCTGCAAAGGTTTCTGGGTAACAGAACCTGGTCAGAGCCCCACAAGTCACCCCATCTTGGATTCCCCTAGGTGTCTAGTTTTTGAAACTGTGCAGGTTTGCTAGGTTTCCCTAGGTGCCGGCTGAGCTAGAGGCCAAAATCCACAGCTAGGCACTTTGCAAAAAACAGCTCTGTTTTTTTGGTGAAAATGTGATGTGTCCATGTTTTGTTTTGGGGCATTGTCTGTTGCGAGCGCTAGGCCTACCCGCACAAGCGAGGTACCATTTTTATCGGGAGACTTGGGGGAACGCTGAATGGAAGGAAATTTGTGGCTCCTCTCTGATTCCAGAACTTTCTGTCACCAAAATGAGAGAAAAAAGTGTTTTTTTTGGCCGAATTTTGAGGTTTGCTAAGGTTTCTGGTTAACAGAACCTGGTCAGAGCCCCACATGTCACCCCATCTTGGCTTCCCATAGGTGTCTAGTTTTTGAAACTGTGCAGGTCTGCTAGGTTTCCCGAGGTGCCGGCTGAGCTAGAGGCCAAAATCCACAGCTAGGCACTTTGCAAAAAACAGCTCTGTTTTCTTTGTGAAAATGTGATGTGTCCACGTTGTGTTTTGGGGCTTTTGCTATCGCGGGTGCTAGGCCTACCCCCACAAGTGAGGCACCATTTTTATCGGGAGACTTAGGGGAACGCTGGGTGGAAGGTAATTTGTGGCTCCTCTCTGATTCCAGAACTTTCTGTCACTGAAATGAGAGGAAAAAGTGTTTTTTTGGCCAAAGTTTGAGGTTTGCAAAGGATTTTGGCAAACAGAACCTGGTCAGAGCCCGACAAGTCACCCCATCCTGGATTCCCCTACGTGTCTAGTTTTCAAAACTGCGCAGGTTTGCTGGGTTTCCCTAGGTGCCAGCTGAGCTAGAGGCCAAAATCCACAGCTAGGCACTTTGTAAAAAACAGTTCTGTTTTCTTTGTGAAAATGTGATGTGTCCACATTGTGTTTTAGGGCAGTTCCTGTCGTGGGTGCTAGGCCTACCCACGCAAGTGAGGTACCATTCTTATCGGGAGACATGGGGGAACACAGAATAGCAAAACAAGTGTTATTGCCCCTTGTCTTTCTCCACATTTCTTCCTTTCAAATGTAAGACAGTGTGTAAAAAAGACGTGTATTTGAGAAATGCCCTGTAATTCACATGCTAGTATGGGCACCCCGGAATTCAGAGATTTGCAAATAATCACTGCTTCTCAGCACCTTATCTTGTGGCCATTTTGGAAATAGAAAGGTTTTCTTGATACCTATTTTTCACTTTTTATATTTCAGCAAATGAATTGCTGTATACTCAGTATAGAATTGCAAGGTGAAGCTCATTTATTGGCTCTGGGTACCTAGGGTTCTTGATGAACCTACAAGCCCTATATATCCTCGCAACCAGAAGAGTCCAGCTGACATAACAAAATATAGCTTTAAAAAATCTGACATCGCAGGAAAAAGTTACAGAGTAAAACGTGGAGAAAAATGGCTGGTTTTTTTCACCTCAATTTCAATATTCTTTTATTTCAGCTGTTATTTTCTGTAGGAAAACACTTGTAGGACCTACACAAATGACCCCTTGCTGAATTCAGAATATTGTCTACCTTTCAGAAATGTTTAGCTTTCTGTGATCCAGCATTGGTTTCTCACCCATTTCTGTCACTAACTGGAAGGAGGCTGAAAGCACAAAAAATTGTAAAAATGGGGTATGTCCCAGTAAAATGTCAAAATTGTGTTGAAAAATTGGGTTTTCTGCCTGTTCCTGAAAGTTGGAAAGATGGTGATTTTACCAACGCAAACCCTTTGTTGATGCAATTTTCAGGGAAAAAAACACGAGCCTTCTTCTGCTGCCCTTTTTTACCATTTTGTGGAAAAAAACAAAAATGTTGCTGTATTTTGGCTAATTTCTTGGTCTCCTTCAGGGGAACCCACAAAGTCTGGGTACCTCTAGATTCCCTATGATGTTGGAAAAAAAGGACGCAAATTTGGTGTGGGTAGCTTATGTGAAAAAAAATTTCTGAGGGCCTAAGCACGAACTGCCCCAAATAGCCAAAAAAGTCTTTGCACAGGAGGGGAAAAGGCCTGGCAGCGAAGGGTTTAAGAAAAAATTGAAAAACAGACAGATAACAGAAAAGGGATGACTGAAAGCTCCTATAGCTAAGTATTTTATTAATGTAATTTTAGTGAAGTCCTCATGTTGCATGCTTTCATATGCATCCATAAACATCCATTCTTTATCACCTGTAGGAGTCTCTAGAGACCTGTGATCATCTTTATAGTGATTTGCTGCAGTCAACTCCTGGCTTCATGAGCATGATGCACAAATTTTAATTTTGTATCTGATATCCAAAAATCTAGATCCTAGACTTTAGCAGTAGCGTCAGAGAAAGCTAATATATGCACAGAGGTCTAGGCTTGTCCCTTTACATGAGTGAGGTTCTGTGTGTGTCCTGTGACCTGGACAATTGTGCCATAATTTGTTCGACAGTGGCCTACTGTCCTTAGAATGAGTTTACCCAGAAGAGCAGTGGTAGCAGTATACAATTTCTTTATTCAAACAGCATGTGATCATAAAAGAGTCAAACACATAGGACATTCAGAATAAAATGCAAGTTAAAATAGAACTCATTACAGTACAAAAGATGCCCTCTGATGTATAGCACATTGAGTATATATAGCACTTGAGAAGCAATTCCTCACAGTTGTCAGAGACTGCAGAAAATCTAAAGTGACCCTACTATATTTAATATTTGGCTGTTTTAAAAAAGGTAAAATGTAAAGTGTTGGAGAGTGATTATTGGTAAGAGTAGGCAAGTACCTACACTTAGCAAAAGGCCACTAACCTCCACTTAGGTCCAGTTAGGTCTTAATAAATTAAACCCAGCTCAACCATTGCTAGCTTGGCAACAAGCGACAAGGCTTAACTTAGGAGACAAGGGCCCTTATTATGACTTCGGTGGTCTATTCACCATATTACGAGTACTAAAGGATTTCCGCCATAATACGGGTGGAAATCCTCCAGTAGTCGTGCTGTCAGTCGGTGGTGCAGGGGCGGTTCCACCACTGGCTCCGCCCTGCCAAAAGGACTCCACCAGCTGTATAACAACCTGTAACACGGCCTGGCGTTGTCCTGATGGTGGGGTGCTGCCGGCAGAGGAAGCACCTGTTCCTGTTCCCTGCTGGACGAATTCCTCGCCCGACAAGGTATGTCGATCGTCCGACAGGGGAGGGAGGTGGGAGGGTGGGGCGTGTTGTTTGTGTGTGAGTGGGTGTTGCCTGCGTGTGAGAATTTAAGTGTGTATGCATGTTTGTATGGGTGTGTGTATGTGTGTGTGTATGTGTGTGTGAATGGGTGTTTGAATGAGTGTTTGAATATGTGTATGATGGTTAAAGTGAGTGCGTGTTGAAATGTGTGTGTGAATGTGAGTATGGATGTGTGTGAGTGAGTGTGAGTATGGATGCCTATGAGTGAATGCGCGTGTGTAAGTGTAGGTGAATGAGTGTATGTGGGGTGCATGTGGGTGTGTGTGTGCATGTGTGTTTATGCAGGGAGGGGGTTGCTGTTCTGGAAGATGGGGTGGGGGGAAGGGGGTGCTGGTATGGAAGGGGGAGGTGGGGGTACTGGATTTGCAGGGGGGTTGGGGGAGTAGTCTGCCCGTGACAGGAAAGAAATTTCCTGTCAACAGTAAACTTTCCACCAGGATTTTCAAAGCAATGCTATCGCTGTGAAAAACCTGGTGGAAAGCCGACTTGTTATACCGCAGGCGGTCTTCAGTGGACCGCTGGGTCAGAGATGCTAATCCAACAGCCCTGGTATTATAAGTGGGGATGTGGCAGTTTGGCAGAGGCCAACCTGCCACACTCATAATGTGGAGGTGTCACCGTGGCCATGGGGTCTTCAGACCACCAGGGTCATAATGAGGGCCAAAGTTTGTAAAGCATTCAAGTCTCACAAAACAGTAATTAAATAAAACACAGGAAACAGTTTAAAAATCCAAAACCAATTTATAAAAATAGGGAATATTTTTATTTTTATGTTGACACCAAAACGAATAGAATCGGAGAAGGGGACCCGGAGATATGAATTTTTAAATAATTTTTTAGGGCTTAGAAACAAATAGCGCATATCTGGTTATCTGGTCGCACCTTGACCGGGGCAAAGTCAAAGTTTAAGGCTGACCGCAATTGAACCCTCCTTGGCTACCGCAAGCAGGAGGCCTCTTTCAGAAGTTTACCTTCGGACTTAGTCGTTTTTTAAAAGATTTTTTTCAGTGGGACGAAGTCATCAGTCTGATCCGACCTCCCTGGAGCTCTTCCTCGAATATGCGTTGCAGGACACTTAAGTGCAAATTTCCATGTTCGGACTTAGACGATTTTTCGAGATGAAAATCCTTGGACCAGACCAAACCTGAATCTTGATCTGACGTCCCTGGAGCCCTCTTCGGATACACTGTGCAGGAGGTCCCAGTCAATTTTCTACTTTCGGACTTAGTCACTTTTTTGGATATTTTCTTCAGTAGGACGAACCTGCAAATCAGACCGGTTCGCAGTTAAGGCAAGCCGACTAGAATCACCGTGGCGGGTTGATCCCTTTACGAAGCTTTTTCCAAAAAGTTCTCCAATCTTCTCCAAACTTCTGTATATTCTTCGAGAAGGTCTTTTAAGGTCCTTTAGGAGTCCACAGCTCACCCCAAGGTTTCAGAAGCTCTGAGTTGCTCCTTGAGGGTGAGGACTCCAACTTCCAGAATGCATCTGGCTCAAACTCCAAAATGGCCACTGGACAGTGGTCAGCTGGTCAGTTTCTTCAGGATTTGATGCAGGAGTCTCTGGTTACCTATTTTCCAGCTGTAGCAAAAAGGGAGTCCCTCCTTAAACCAGTGAAAGCGAGACAAAATCCTTGTGGTGAAGCCAAGTGTGCAGCTGGTGCAGTCCTTCAGAGTGCAGTGTCCAGGTACAGGTCAGGGTTCCAGGAGGGCAGTCCTTCTTCTTCTTCTGATGTTCTTCCTTGTAGGGATATGAGGTTTGGGTGCAGCTCTGCATATTTATCCTTAGTCCTGGGTGAAAAACAGGAGGGTACTGGTATCCAATCAGAGGCAGGCTCCTTCCCCCTTTGATGACCACTTCCTGGGAAGCGGGTCAAAAATCAATCCCAGGGAGCAACATTCCTCAAAAATCCAACATGGGTGAAAGTGATTTTTGGAGGTTAGATCTGGCTGAGCTCACCCACTGGAGTGGCTAAAAATCCTAAACTCACCCCTCTCCTGCCCTCTCCTAATCTAATCAGGAGGGCACCTAATTGTCTGGGGTTGCAGGATGCGAGGGAGGTGCTGGGTTTCTGCACATGTCCTTACCTGCCTTTGAAGATCAGTTTGTCAGCCCTCCCCTTTTCCTGCTTCCCCATCTGCTGAGTCGGATCTCCTCTCCCAGGCACATCCTTTGTGTTCAGCCCAGGCCACTTCACATCTCATCAAGGCAGTCTGGACAGGCACCCAGAGGCTGGCCAATCAGAGAAGGGCACTACAGAGCTGAAGTTGGCAACTTTCAGGTAGAGTTTTAAAAGTCTTTATCTGAACTAGTTATTTTAAACCCAACAATTGTAAGTTGTGATATTTATTATAAAATTAATTTGATACCAAACTCGAGGTATCTGGCACTTAAGGGGACTTTGTAAATTAAAACAAAAGTCTCCCCATTTTTCCCTCTGGAGGCCAACCACTACAGTGAGGGAAAAACAAATTTGGCTATTTTACCTCACAAGGGCTTATACATTTCTTTTTTTTAAGGTCCCTGCTTATAGTTTCATGGCACCTAACCCTAGAGGTACATAGGGCACACCTTAGTGGTGACTTATACGTAACAATACGGTAGTTTAAGTCTTTGGAAGTACTTTTAATTTCAAAGAATTTGCATATAACTTTAGTTTAAAAGCAGCCAGCAAGGCAGGCCTACCTTTAACATGACACTGGGCACCTCAGCAGTGCACCTATGGGTGCACTACCTATGCCACGGTCCCTAAACCTACATGCCCTACCATATACTAGGGACTTATATGTCGGTTGACACTGCCAATTATAATTAGCCTAATTTGCATATCCATTTTACACAGAGCACTGGGCCTGGGACTGGTAAGCAGTACCCAGGGCACAGCCAAGAGTCAGTAACCACCAGTATCTGTCCAAATAGTTTTAGTGGACCAGGGCAAAAAAAAGGACTTTCCAACATACAGTTTGCTGAAAGATACATAGACCCTCATTACGACATTGGCAGATAGTGATAAAGTGGCGGTAATACCGCCAACAGGCTGGCGGTAATTACTGCCAAATTATGACCATAGACAGCCCATAGACAGCCAATGAACCACACCAACCGCCAGGGCGTTAACATCATTGACCACGGCGGTAGCCGTCAACAGCCAGGTGAAAGACAAAGTACCACACACCATATCATGACACAAGAAACTGCCACAATTTCTGGGGTGGTACCAACGCCATCAAAAGCCTGGCAGAAACACATTACAGAACATCAAAGGCTCACAATCGGAGACACAGAGAAGGACAAAGCTGCCATGGAACCGGAATTGCAAGTCTTCCCCATGCTCATCTACGGCATGCTCCACCTGGAACACCAATGCCGACGAAGACGATGACGGTGAGTACAGCCGCCTAGCACACAAGGAAGGGAGGGAGGAAAGGAGAGTGACACACACACACGCACGACACACACCAGACACACACACACCATAAACACAACCAGCTGCAGACGAAAAACAATGACACACGACACACAGCATAGTAATGCAAGGACAACAAGAATGCAGTAATGAGAATGCATTGATTGTGAACAGTTGCCAAATGAACCAATTGTACAAAAAACAGATATATACAAATGCACACAAATGGCCATTGCCCAGTCCAAAGTACTAAGGGCCCACATGGCCACAGGGCAGAGTCCAAGGCCCAACTCGAATCCTGACATAATCCGGATAGAACTCGACAGGGGTATCAGTTTGCAAGTGGTCAGGCACCACAGGGGGATGGGGTGGGGGGCACGTCAGCAGAATAAGGGAGCATGCCCACTGGTTCTGGAGGGGGCTCCATGCCCATTTCTCTCTGTAGGGGAGTGCAAGGTCACAGTCTACCAGGTGGTTGACTTTCCCACTGGTTCTGGAGGGGGCTCCATGCCCATTTCTCTCTGCAGGAGAGTGCAGGGTCACAATCTCTCAGGTGGGGAAAATGCTCACTACTTCTAGAGGGGGGCCCTTGTACACCAGTCCCTGGAGGGTGGACTACACACTCTCCACTGGTGGTGAGGGCTGCACTGTGTCATCTGGAGGTGAGGGCTGCACTGTGTCAGCAGCTGAAGGTGCCTCCTGGGCAGACTCTGCTGGAGGTGAGGGCTGCACTGTGTGAGCAGGTGAAGGTGCCTCCTTGGCAGCCTCAGCAGGAGGAGTGGGCTGTACTTCCTCAGCTGGCGGTGAGGGCTCTGTGACCACTGGTGGTGGTGTCACCCTGACAGCCTCTGCTGGAGGTGAAGGCTGCACTGTGTGAGCAGATGAAGGTGCCTCCAGGGCAGTCTCTGCAGGAGGAGTGGAATGCACTTCCTCAGCTGGCGGTGAGAGCTCAGTGACCACTGGTGGTGGTGGTGTCACCCTGACAGCCTCTGATGGAGGTGAGGGCTGAGGTGAGGGCTGTCTCGGCAGGTGAAGGTGCTTCCTGGGCAGCCTCTGCAGGAGGAGTAGGCTGCACTTCCTCAGCTGGTGGTGAGGGCCCCATGACCACTGGTGGTGGTGGTGTCACCCTCACAGCCTCTGCTAGATTCGAGCGCTTCTTCCACTTCATGGCAGGAGGTGTGGGATCCTTAGCCTTCCTGGCAGGGGTTGAGGGCTTCTTCTCCTTCATGGCAGGATGTGCGGCCTCCTTAGACTTCCTGGCAGGAGTCGGGGGCTTCTTACCCTTCACGGCAGGAGGTGCGGTCTCCTTCCCCTTCATGGCAGGAGTTCAGGGCTTCTTCACCTTTATGGCAGGAGGTGTGGGATTCTTAACCTTCCTGGCTGGTGGAGTGGGATCCTTCATTGTCTTGCCACCATGACTAGGAGGTGCCTCCACTGTCGGCGTGGACTTTTTGGCTGAGGTGCTCGGCTGGGTCGTTGGGACCCTGCTCTTATGGGCAGGACGGGGTGGAGGGAAGAGGTCAAGTTGGGCAAGGAAAAGCTTCTTAGGGACGGTGGGGCGGGATGAGGGAGGAGGGATGGGAGTGTAGGTTGAGGGAGTAGTTGTTGGAGGTGTATATCTGCTGGACTTGTGTGCAGGTGCATGGGCAGTGTTCTGATGTGCAATGGATGGCTGTTGGTGTCTGAGTGCTTGCGTTTGTGTACTTTAGTGGGGAGACAGAGCGGGGGAGAGGACACAGAGGACGCGTGGATGGATGTTGGGGAGTTGTCGGCTAGTGAGGTGTGTGTGCTGCTTGGTGTGGTGATGCTGGTGGTGGATGTTGATGCAGTGCATGCAGGTGTGAGTGTGGACGGTACTGTGAGGGAGGTGGATGAGGAGGAGGAGGGGGAGACAGTGGAGGCAGTGGATGTGGTTGTGTCTGCAACTGTCTGGTGTTTGCATGAGTGCTTGTGGGGTGATGAGTGGTGCCAGTGTTTGACTGTGCCACTCATGTGTGTTGTCTTGTGTGCATGCTCATCTGAATGTGTGCATGTGATGGGTTGCCGTTGAGGAGACTGGGACTGGGAAGTGGTTGTTGGGGAGGGATGGTAGGAACAGGGACAATGGCTGCCATCAGAGAGGAGGCCAGAGCCTGAATAGATCTCTGTTGGGCCAACAATCCACCGTTGATGCCCTCCAGGAATGCACTACTTTGCTGCATCTGGGATGCCACCGCTGGATGGCATTCACAATGGTTGACTGCCCTACAGAGCTGTATCTCAGGAGTTTCAATAGCCTCCTCACTCAGGGAAGCAGGGCTCACTGGGGCAGGGCCTCAGGTGACTGGGGCGTAGGAGAGTCCCACTAACTGGGTGAGTGGGCACTGGCAACTTGCTGAGGGGCTACTGGGAGGGCAGTGCTGGTAGGGGTGGCGGCTGTACCGGCAACTGGGGTGGTCACAGAGGAGCTTCCATTGGAGGAGGTATCTGAGTCTTTGTTTCACCTCCTGTCTCCGCCGTGGTGCTCCCCTCACCCTCTATTCCACTGTTTCCCTTGGTGTCAGTGGACTCTGCCCCCAGAGTCCTGTGGGATGCAGCTCCCTCTGAGCCAGTGCCCCTGCTCCTCCACCAGATGATGCTAATGTACACATGGACACGATGACAGAAGTAAAAAGGTGGGGAGAGAGAGAAAGGAAACACTGGGTCAATAACTGCACCAACAGCACAGTTGGCATACACAGCACCATCACACACAGGGATCAGGATTGAGCACTATGCAATGCACTGCCAGTGATTTGGCTAGATGCCACGGCAAGATGAGGGCCACACGCCGCCAACTGCACCCCTCCTGGGACCCACAAAGCACTGACTGATAGGGAATGCTAACGAGCTAGGTTACATGCATTTGCCATACACCCATTACCCTTGAGCTGGATCACACTGCAATGTCTGACCTGACATTAAGGGCCACACACTAACACACACCCACCACCCGGATCCCATGCCACCTAGCAATTATTGTAGTAATGCCCACTGTACTCACTCCCTTGTGGCTGCTGTGATGCCCTCAAGCACCCATCCAGCTCTGGGTAGGCCACCGCCAGCATGCGGGCCATCAGGGGGGTCAGGTTCCAGTGGGCAACCCTTCCTCGTTGGCTGTCATGACCACACAAACTTGCCAAGTCAAATCAAAGAAGTGCATGAGAAAAGCAAAGAGATATCCTCAGTGGAGACAGCAAATCCCAAACTGGAAGAAGGTTTGCAGAGTAATCTTGCACTTATTTCAAAGGAAGAATCAAGAAGAGAAGATCCAAGATGGCCGGTGTGAGTCCTGAAGGTTAGTTACAGTTCTAGTCTTGCAATCGGTTGGTTGCTAGGTTATGAGCTCTCCAGCTGGAAGCCTTGCACTTCAACTGTGGTCTGACAGGAATCAGCTGTGTGGAGAGAGAGCGCGCTTCAGAACAGAAATTCCTGTGAGGTAAAATTACATTTGAAGATTATATTACAGAAAACAGATAAATATTGTCAAGGTTTATTCGAAGAGTTTGATAGTAGACCGTTCCCGTGGAAGCCGGCAAGGCTACAGAGTTAATGTATGAATTAACCTTATGTTTACAAGGTTCTTGTTTAAGATATTAAAGTCAAAGAAAAAGCGAACTTTAAAAGAGCAAGGGCCTGATTCAGACCTTGGCGGGCGGGCGGCCGCCGACAAATGACCGCACCGCGGTCAAAAGACCGTGGCGGCCATTCATACATTTCCGCTGGGCCGGCGGGCGCTCTCCAAAAGAGCGCCCGCCGGCCCAGCGGAAATGCCCCTGCAACGAGGATGCCTGCTCCGAACGGAGCCGGCGGAGTTGCAGGGGTGCGACGGGTGCAGTGGCACCCGTCGCGATTTTCACTGTCTGCTCAGCTTCGGACCAGTAAATCTCCCACGTCAACGCCAAGTATCCTGGGTCGGTGCATGATGCCTTTGTCCTGAGGAATAGCAGCATCCCAGATGTGATGGCCCAACTACAGAGGCACAGGGTGTGGCTAATAGGTGAGCCCTGGTCCCCACCCACTGTATGTTAGTGTATGCCTTCAGGTGTCATCCCAATAGCATTGTGTGAGACTAAGGCCCTCATTATGAACATGGCGGCAACCACCACTCTGCCAGCGGTGGCGGTAATTCCTGCCAACAGGCTGGCAGTACGGACCGCCAAATAATGAAGCACATGAGAAACAGCCAGTGGGAAATCCACACACCGCCAGCATTGGAGTGCCGACAACGACGGAAGAGGCCGCCCACAGGCCGACGGATAGGCCCCACCCGCCCAGCAAATAATAAAGCACAAGACCGCCGTCAGTTTCGGGGCGGGAACAAACCAAATAAAAGGAAACACTCACCGTAGGCACACACAACACGCCGAAGCAGACATGGAGAGAGAGTTGCGAATAATGCCAGTCCTGCTCCTTGCAATATACCTCCACGACTGTGACCCCCAATGAAGACGACGACGGTAAGTACTGCAACCTAGTAAACAAGGGAAGAAAGGGCACAGTTACACACCCACCCTGCAACACAGTCCCGACCCCTCACACCATCACAAGCCATACAAAACAGAATAAGAGGTACTTACCCAACAAAAGTCAAATAAAACCTGCCCAAAGTACACACATATGCACACCACACCCCCACAATGAAACAATGAACCACGTCTCCATATTGTGCCAACAGCAACACTGGGCACAAAAACTTTAATCGAACATTAAAATGTAATGTCCAAATAAGGCCATTGGCCAGTCCATGATAAACAGGCTGAAGGGCCCAAATGGCCTGAACTAGACTCCCACATGTGCACAAGGTACTCCACCGTAAAGAGACATCAATGGGGCAGCCAGGCACCTCAGGGAACAGGGGCAGGGGGTGGCGGTGGAGGGGACTTATATTTGGGAGGGGGGCTTGGGCTTACGTTTGGGAGGAGGAGGGGTTTTGGGTTAGCTCTTGGAAGGTGGGGGAGCATGCTTGGACCTGGGGAGGCAGATGGACCAGAGGCAGCATGGGGCTTTTGCCTCTCTGAGGAAGGGGCACGGGAATGGGAAGGGCGTACTGGGGCGGACTTAGACGAGGAACGAGTGGACAGGGCAAGGAGATGTGCACGCTTAGGGACAAGACTTGGTGGGCCAGTAGGTTCGAACAGGTCAACACTGGACAGGAAAAGTTTTTTAGGGGCAGTTGGGGTGGACATGGAGGAAGGTGTGGGAGTGGAGGTAGAGGGAGTGCTTGTAACTGGTGTAGATGTGCTGGACATGGATGCAGGTGCCTGTATAGTATGCTGAGGTGTGGTGGATGTGTGTTGAGTGGGTGTCTGGGCACGTTTGAGTTTCTTGGGAGGGGGGTGGACACAGTGGGACAAGACAGGCTCCCAGTGTACAAGGATGTTGTCTGGGTGTCTGCAGGTCTGGTCAGTGTGCTGCATGTGTCAGTCAATGTCGTTGTTGTGAGTGCAGATGTGGTGTCTGGGGTGGATGACTGGATGTCTGATGTTGTGGTGACTGCAAGAATGGGGCCAGCAGCAGTGACTGAGGGTGCAGTGCTTGTGGGTGTGCATGTTGAGGTGACAGACAGGGAGGCAGGAGAGGGGGACACACTGGGGGAAGGGGATGTTGTCATGTGTGCCTTTGTAATTTGGCTGTGTGTATGCCTGTGGTGGGAAGTGTGGTGCTTGTGTTTCTCTGTGTACTTCTTGTGTGTTGAGGTGTGCATGGCTATCTGAACGTGTGCTTGGGATGGGTGAAGAAAGTGGGGTGCTGGAAGGGGTAGAGGTGGGTGGAGGAGGGACGGAAAGAACAGGTACACTGGCTGCCGTCAAAGAGGAGGCCAGAGCCTGAAAAGATCTCTGTAGACCAGACATGGCTCCGTGAATGCCTTCCAGGTATGCATTGCAGTGCTACATCTGGGATGCTAGCCCCTGGATGGTATTCATTATGGTTGTCTGCCCTACAGAGATGGTCCTCAGGAGGTCAATAGCCTCCTCTGTGAGGGTAGCAGCGCTGACTGGGGCAGGGGATGAGGTGCCTGGGGCGAAAGAGCCGCCCACACTTCTGGGTGAACGGGCAAGGGGAAACGGGGTGGGGAGCAACTGGGAGGGTGGAGATGGTATGGGGGTGGCCGAAGATGACACTGAATGGGTGGGCCCACGAAGGTCCGCCACCACCAGGGAGCTCCCATCGGAGGAGGTATCAGAGTCACTACCAGCAGTGGTAGTTGCCTCCCCCGTGGTACTCCACTCGCCCTCCAACCCACTGGTCCCCTTGGCATTGGTTGACTCCTTGGAACCGTGGGGCGCTGCATCCCCACTCACCGGTGCCACTGCTCCCTAGCCAGATGATGCTAATGTACACAAAGAACACAAGTGCTCAGGGGTGGGGAGACAAACCATGATACCTGAATGGATGTACATACTTGGTGCACACCCACTCCTATCCAGCTCACAAACATACATGCAGCACCTACAACTATAGTCATGACTATGCCCCAGACTAGTGCCCACTACCCCAGCATAAAATGCATTTCCCACAAGACACACAGACCTGACGAACTGTGAGACCTGCACCTAATAATTTCCGTGCCCATGGGGGACAGGACTGCTGGAAGACACCTGTCAGAGTCCCTGGCACTAGACATCATACATACTACAGCACCCAAACACATCCATCAAGTTGGTATGAAACGGTGTTGGTACTCACCCCCTTGTGGCTGCTGTGCTGCATTTAAGCACCCATCCAAATCTGGATATGACACAACCAGAATGCGGCACATTAGGGGGGTCAGGGTCTAACGGACACCCCTTCCTCATTGGGAGGCCTTCCCCAGCTGGGCCTCGCAGGCCTTCCTGGCCTAGCGCCGCAGGTCCTCCCACCGCTTCCTGAAGTGGGTGCTCTGGCTGTTGTATACCACCAGCATCCGCACCTTCCTGGCGATGGCCTGTCAGAGTCCCCTCTTCTGATGGGCTCTTATCTGTATGGGACACACAGAGAAGAAAAACAGAGGTCAGAATATGGCCATTTGATACAGCTGACAATACATCCCCTATGGGACGGACACTTCACAGGATCATTTCACCACCTCACTCACAGTACTTGGCACACAATCTACGCCTGTGCAGTTATATATCGACCACACATGCATACAGGCATCCACCACCATCACGCACATCCATGAAAGGCAACCGCCTACTCACCTGGTCTTCTGGTCGCCCATATAACTGGGCATACAGGGGTAGGACCACGTCCACCAGCTTTTTCCAGCTCCTCCATGGTGAAGGCCAGGGCCCTTTCCCCTGTGACTCGTGCCATTGGAGTAACCACAGTCAGGACACAGCAGCACACTCAGTGGAGTACTTGCATGCACGGGATCCGCGAGTCAAATGAAATTGGGGTGACGACATGGCGTACGCTCCGCAGCGGTGTGCACCATCACCTCCGGCGGCAATCATGATAAGCCCAGGTTCCCCATTGACATCCATGTAAACCAATGGATGGGTGCACGGGGGTGAACACCGCCTTACGCCATGACAACTACCTCCAGTGAAATGAGATCACTTCCACTCCTTCATTTCTGGATGTCAGGAGGCTGCCATTTTGCTAGCACCAAGAACATAATTTCTTGTCATGGGCCACATTCAGGGCCTTTAGGTCCCAGCAACTTTGTTGACTACCCACATGAGTGCCTGTTCCTCACATAAGTCCAGAGGTATCACTGCATACATGTCCCAGATATTGACATCATACATGGTTTGTGTGTGTAACCAACGTATTGTCCAGCAGTTATTCATACACAACATGTTTGACATGATAAGCTTTTTCCTCCCCATAAGTACAGACCCATGTGGCGAGGGAGTTTCACATCTGTGTACAGATCTCTTGTTGATTTGGAAACCATGGTGGAACGTGGAGGAAAGTAGCCTCTTTCTAGCATGGCTACCCCCACTTTTGGCCTGTTTGTGAGTGTGTGTCACTGGGATCCTGCTAGCAAGGACCCCAGTGCTCATAGATAAAAACCTACAGGTCAGTATGTTTTTGCCTGTCTCACTGGGATCCTGCTAGCCAGGACCCCAGTGCTCATAGTCTGTGGCCTAATGTGTATGCCTATGTAGTGCCTAACTGTGTCACTGAGGCTCTGCTAATCAGAACCTCAGTGCTTATGCTCTCTCTGCTTTTAAATTTGTCACTGTAGGCCAGTGACTTCATTTACCAATTTCAATTGGCACATTAGGCCCCCCTTATAGGTCCCTAGTATATTGTACCTAGGTACCTAGGGCACTGGGGTTCCAAGAGATCCATATGGGCTCCAGCATTTCTTTTGCCACCCATAGGGAGCTCAGACAAACCTTTACACAGGATTGCCATTGCAGCCTGAGTGAAAAAACGAACGTTATTTCACAGCCATTTTCACTGCACTTAAGTAACTTATAAGTCTCCTATATGTCTAACCTTCACTTGCTGAAGGTTGGTGCAAAGTTACTAAGTGTGAGGGCACCCTTGCACTAGCAAAGGTGCCCCCACATAGTTCAGGGCCATTTCCCTGGACTTTGTGAGTGCAGGGACACCATTACACGCATGCACTACATATAGGTCAATACCTATATGTAGCTTCACAATGGTAACTTCAAATATGGCCATGTAACATGTCTAAGATCATAGAATTGTCCCCCCATTCCAAATCTGGGATTGGGGAGCCGATTCCATGCATCCTGGGGGCTCCACTATGGACCCCCAGTACTGTCAACCCAGCTCTCTGGGATTTTCTCTGTATCTACAGTTGCTGCCACCCCACAGACAGGGTTCTGCCCTCCTGGGGTCTGGGCATCCCAGTCCCAGGAAAGCAGAACAAAGCATTTCCTCTGAGAGCAGGGTGTTACACCCTCTCTCTTTGGAAATAGGTGTCAAAGGCTGGGGAGGGGTAGCCTCTCCCAGCCTCTGGAAATGCTTTGAAGGGCACAAATGGTGCCCTCCTTGCATAAGTCAGTCTACACTGGTTTAAGGAACCCCCAGTCCCTGCCCTGGTGCGAAACTGGACAAAGGAAATGGGAGTGACCACTCCCCTGTCCATCACCAACCCAGGGGTGGTGCCCAGAGCTCCTCCAGTGTGTCTCAGACCTCTGCCATCTTCTTTCCAGAGGAGTGGGGGCAATATGGAGGCCTCTGAGTGACCATTGCCAGCAGGTGACGTCAGAGACCCATCCTGATAGGTGCATACCTGACTAGGTGGCCAATCCTCCTCTGAGAGCTATTTAGGGTCTCTCCAGTGGGCTTTTCCTCAGATAACGACTTGCAAGAATTAATCAGGGTTCTTCTGCACTTCTGCCATGGATCAACTGCTGACTGCTCCAGGACGCCTGCAAAACTGCAACACAGTAGCCAGAAGACTACCAGCGACATTGTAGCACCTAATCCTGCCAGCTTCCTTGACTGTTTCCTTGTGGTGCATGCTCTGGGGGCTGCCTGCCTTCATCCTGCACTGAAAGCCATGAGGAAATCTCCTGTGGGTCGACGGAATCTTCCCCCTGCCCCATCAGGCACCAAACTTCAGCTTCACAGGTACTCTGGGTCCCCTCTCATCCTGACGAGCCTGGCCCCTGGAACACAGGTGGTGGACCCAAGTGACCCAGACTGTCCAGTGGTCCAACTGTCCAAATTTGGAGGAGGTAAGTCCTTGCCTCCCCTCCCGGACAGTAATCCTGTGCACTGTGTGTTCTTCAGCTACAAGGACTTCTGTACATTTCCAAGAAATCCTGCATGCACAGCCGAGCCTAAGTCCTCAGCACTCCGTCCTGCAATGCTCAGCTCCCTGAGTTGATTTCCTGTGTTGGGGGATCTCTCTTTGCAGTGTTGAGACGACCGCTGTGTTCAGTCTTCTTGAACCCATGTTGAAGGACTTCTGCAGCTGTTTCCTTCCTGTCCGAGGGCTCTCTACGTTGCTGAGGGCCCTCCTCTGTCTCCTCTCCCAAGTGGTGACATCATGGTCCTTCCTGGGCCCGGGCAGCACCCTTTTTCTCCATCCGTGACTCTTGCAGGTAGCAAGACTTGTTTGTGGTATTTTGCCAAGGAAACAACTCTGCATCCTCCAGCACACCGTGGGACATCTTCTACACGAAGAAGAACTTCTTACCTCCTTTCATTGTTGCAAAACCTGCAGCTTCTTCCAACCGGAGGCAGCCATTTTGCACCTTCATCTGGGATTTAGCGGGCTTCTGCCCCCTGGACACTTTAGCGACTCTTGTACTTGGTCCCCTTCCTTTGCAGGTCTTCAGGTCCAGGAATCCATCTTCAGTGCTTTGCAGTCTCTTGTGGTCCTTGCAAAATCGTTTATCACAACTTTAGTGTGTTTTTGGGGAAATAGTAGTACTTTACTCCTACTTTCCAGGGTTTTGGGGTGGGGTCTCCTTTACACCCTTAGTGTTTTCTCACACTCCTAGCAACCCTCTACACACTACACTTGCCTAGCGGTGCAGTCGTGGTTCGCATTTCACTTTCTTAGTATATGGTTTGTCTTGCCCCTAGGCCTATTGCATCCGATTGTGTTTTACAGTGTTTGCAATAGTTTCTTGCTGTTTTACTTACCTGATTTGGTTAGTTCTGTATATTTTGTGTATGTTACTTACCTCCTAAGGGAGTATATCCTATGAGATATTTTTGGCACATTGTCACTAAAATAAAGTACCTTTATTTTTAGTAACTATGAGTGTTGTCTTTCTTATGATATAGTACCTGTATGATATATGTGGTATTGCATGAGCTTTGCATGTCTCCTAGTTCAGCCTTGGCTGCTCTGCTATAGCTACCTCTATAAGCCTGAGCTGCTAGAACACGACTACACTCTACTAATAAGGGATAACTGGGCCTGGCATAGGGTGTAAGTATCATTGGTACCCACTACAAGCCAGGCCAGCCTCCTACAGTTGGTGCCTAGCCTGCTAGTGAAATGACAGCCTCCATGGATTTTGTGAAGGCTGTGGCTCTACTGCTCTTCAATGGGCCCTAGGTGAGGTTCTTTCAAATTGGAATGCAAGACAGGAAAACATGGGAACAGTATTAACTTTATTAGTATAGTATCAGTATACCATATAAAGAGAAGAGAAAGGAGCCTGGACATAGGACTAGCATATACCTCTGGCCAGATTAACAACTGCAGTTGTTTCCCCACCAAGGGCCATTCCTCACACTGTCAGTCATTTCAATTCTCTCAACAACTTAATGATAATCTGACCTACCCCACGTCTGAGAAAATGCTTCACAGCTTGGTTCTATTTACAGAATCAAAAGGTGAGCTCAGTTCCATAAATGCCAAGTACAACTTACCCACCTTATCCATAGTATATTTGCTTATTAACTGATATAAATTGAGAAACTGCTCAACTGTCCTAGGCCAGGATGGAAACAAACTGGAGTTCTGAGAGCACATTGTGCTCAGTAGCCCAGGTTTGGAGATGCTCAGCAGTATTCTCCCCATTAGCTTAGCAGCTGAATTAATCAATGAAATAGGGCGATAACACTGTGCATCTCCCTTTAGAATGAAAGTTGCATGCCATCTGTTGCTGACATGTATTTAAAGATATTAGTCAAAAGTGGAGCCCACAGCAATATGGTGGCCTTGAACATTTCTGCTGGTATCCAATCCGGGCCTGAAACTTCCCTCACTGGGCAACTAGGTACTGCTGATAATACCTCAATCAGCATGATCTTCAGACCATCAGAAGGTATTACCAGGGGTCGGGGAAATAAAGACGAATCTGGAGACAGTCAAGGATAAATAATAACAGCATCATCTGGGTTGAGAACTTCCCTAGGAAAAGGGTCAGAATAGAGATAAGTTTAGTGAGAAACCCAGACTTCAAGAGGGATTGCTGCATCAAGTCCAGATTCCTGGATATTCTCAAAATAATTATGCTTACCCCTCGCCCAAAAAGCTTTACTGCCCTTTAACTCACTGGCCTTCATTAGGTAAAAATAAGCCTCCTCCCTAATGGTTTTCTTTCAGGCCCTTAGAGCACACCTGCACACTGCCCTGCAATTAATCACCATCTCCTGATTCCTGGAAACCTCTTTAAGGGCTGCTGATGATGGACCTTGATGCAATTGGCATCAAACCATTTGGCTTGCCTTCTGTTGCTTGATTTGATTGGGGCCATGAGCAGATTGCCAGCTGTGTTGCAAATAATATCAAAACCATTAGGCAACTCAGTCCCACCCCCTGTTTTGCAGTTTTCATCTAAGCACATTGGAAAGTCAGAAAGTATGGAGCCCAGCAAAGCCAACAAAAAAGTAATTTTCTGCCTTAAACTATTTCTTGGTCACCCCTCTATTTTTAGAAAATGATAAAAGAGGTTAGTCTTCATATGTATTATTCTGAAAAAAAGCCATGGCTTGATAGGGCCAAGAGCGCGTGGTCACGAAGGGGATAAATCAGCTAGAGAGTAGTCTAGTGCCCAACCCCTTAGATTTTTTAAACATAAAATAAAATCAATATGACTGTAAGTGCCCCTCCCGATAAAAGTGGGGGAAGTGACCGGAACTGTGGTCAAGGAGCCAAAGGTAAGACCTAGGTGGAGTTCCAGATTGAATTCATTACCAAGTGGTCTGTGGGCGTTATGGGAAATAGGATCCCCTGCACCGCCCACCAGACATCAAACATTGGTTGTAAAAAACTGGCAGAGCCTCATATTAAAATCTCCCAGGAACACAACCACATGCCTTTGATACAACTATCAGCATCCTTACACAGCGATTTAGTCATTTCCACATTGGTTAGGTCAAAAGACATAGGTAGTCATTATGAACATGGTAACTACCTCCAACATGCTGGTGGTCCTGACTGCCAAGTAACGAAGCACATGAGAAACATGTAGCGGTCCATCCACACCACCATCTTTGTAGTCCTGACAAGAACGGAGGAGGCCACCCACAGGCCTTCGGAAAAGGTCCTACCCGCCTCCCAAATAATGAAATACAAGACCGCCAGCAGTTCCGGGGCGGGAAGTACCACCAGGGAAAGTGTGGTGGAAATGAAGAATATAAAAGGAAACACTTACCGGAGGCACACACAACACACCGACGCAGACATGGAGAGAGAGTTTAAAATAATGTCAATGCTGCTCCTTGCCATATACCTTCATGACTGTGACCGCCGATGAAGACGACAACGGTAAGTACGGCAACCTAGTACACATTGGAACAGTTATACACCCACACCGCAACGCCTCCCACCATCCCAAGCCAACAAAGACCTTCACCAAATTACACACATGAGCATACCACAACCCCACAGTGAAACCCTGAACAGCGCCATTATATTGTGCCAACAGCACTACTGGGCACTCAAATTTATTAACTGGAAAAAAACGTACTGTCCAAATAAGGACATTGGCCAGTCCAATGTAAATACCCTGATGGGCCAAAATAGGCCGAACTTGACTCCCACATGTACAAAGGGTACTCAACTTGAAAGGGGCATCAATGGGGCAGCCAGGCACCTCAGGGAACAGGGTCAGGGGGTGGTGGGGATGAGGACGTACGTCTGAATGGGGGGTGCTTGAGCTTAGGTTTGGGAGGTGGAGGGGGTTTGGGCTTGCCCTTGGAAGGAGGGGGAGTGGGCTTGGACCGGGGGAAGCAGAGGGACCTGAGCCAACACTGGGCTTTCTTTCTCCCTGGGGAAGGGGCACAGGAATGGGAAGGGCAGACTGGGGCGGACTTGAACGTGGAAGGAATGGACTGGGCAAGGAGATGGGCACATTTAAGGACAAGAAGGGGTGGGTCAGTGGGTTTGAACAGGTCAATACGGGAGAGGAAAAGCTTCTTAGGGGCAGTGGGGTGGGATTTGGAGGCAGGTCTGGGAGTAGAGGTTGAGGGAGTGTTTGTACCAGGTGTAGATGTGCCGGACATGGATGCAGGTGCCTTTAAAGTATGCTGATGTGTGTTGGATGTGTGTGATGTGGATGTCTGTGAATGTTTGAGGTTTTTGGGAGGAGGAGGGGTGGACACAGTGGGACAAAACCAGCTACTAGTGTACATGGATGTTGTCTGGGTGTCTGCAAGTCTGGTGAGTGTGCTGTAAGTGTCTTTCAATGTAGTTGTGGTGAGTGCAGGTGTGGTGTCTGGGGTGCATATCTGGATGTCAGATGTTGTGGTGACTGCATGAATGGGGGCAGCAGCAGTGACTGAGGGAGCAGTGCATGTGGGTGTGCATGGTGAGGTGACAGACAGGCTGCCAGGGAAGGATGACACACTGGGGGAATTGTATGTTGTTGTGTGTCCTTTGGGATGTTGGGTGTGTGCCTGCCTGTGGTGGGAAGTGTGGTGCTTGTGTTTGTCTGTGTGCTTCTTATGTGTTGACGTGTGTGCATGGCTGTCTGTACGTGTGCTTTGGATGGGTGAAGGGATGGGGTGCTGGAAGGGGTTGAGGTGATGGGAGGGGGGACGGAAGGACCAGGTACACTGGCTGCCGTCAAAGAGGAGGCCAGAGCCTGAAAAGATCTCTGTAGGCCAGACATGGCACTATGAATGCGCTCCAGGAATGCATTGCATTGCTGATTCTGGGATGCTAGCCCCGGGATGGCATTCACGATGGTTTTCTGCCCTACGGAGATGGTTCTCAGGATGTCAATAGCCTCCTCTGTGAGGACAGCAGGGATGACTGGGGCAGGGGATGAGGTGCCTGGAGCGAAGGAGACACCCACCCTCCTGGGTGATCGTGCACGGGCAACTCGGTGAGGAGCAACTGGGAGGGCGGTGGTGGCATGGGGGTGGTGGAAAATGTTATAGGATTGGTGTGCCCAGTAGTGTCCGCCACCACCAGGGAGCTCCCATGGGAGGAGGAATCCTCCAATGGTAGTTGCCTCCCCGGTGGTACCCCCCTCACCCTCCAACCCACGGGTCCCTTTGGCGTCCGTCGACTCTGCCTCCTTGGAACCGTGGGCTGCTGCATCCCCACTCGCTGGTGCCACTGGTCCCTTGCCAGATGATGCTGATGTACACAAAGGACACAAGAGCACAGGGGTGGAGAGACAAAACATGGGAGAACTTCGTAAAAACCTGAATATATGTACATCTCTGACTCACACACACTCCCATCCAGGTCACACACCTACACGCAGCACCTACAACATACGTCATGACTGTTCCCCTGACTAGTGGCCATTACCCCAGAACACACAACATTACAATAGGAGACTGGCCTGGTTTGTAGTGGGTACCTTGGGTACCTCCACCTTATACAAGGTCCAGTTATCTCTTATTAGTGAAGTAGTAGTGTTCTAGCAGCTTAGACGGATAGAGGTAGCTATAGCAGAGCAGCTTAGGCTGAACTAGGAGACATGCAAAGCTCATGCAATACCACTTATAGTTACACCATACTCATACGCAAGTAAAGACAATACTCAGTGTTACCAAAAATAAAGGTAGTTTATTTGGGTGACACAGTACCAAAAATATCTTAGAGGCAATACTCCTTCTGGAGGTAAGTATTATACACAACGTATAGACTAGACACCAAAATTATACAAATAATTAGTCATAGGATAGTGCAAACAATAGGATATGCTATAGAATGCAATGGGAGAAAATAGGTCTGGGGGCAACACAAACCATATACTAAGAAAGTGGAATACGAATCACGGATTCCCCCCTAGACAAGTGTAGTTTATGCAGAATCACTGGGAGAGTAAGAATACAGTGAAGGTCAGTAAATTACCCCACCCCAGAGCCCAGAAAAGCAGGAGTAAAGTAATGGAAGTTTTCTTAGGATACACTACACCTCGTGATATGGATTATTGCAGTAACCAAGTCCGCAAACAACAACTGCTGGATTCCTGGACCTGAAGACCTGCAAAAGAAGGGGACAAAGGCGGTCATACTGACCGCGGCGGGCGGCGGTCGTCGCCCGCCATGCGGTTACCGCCGAATGGCCGCTCCGCGGTCAGGAGACCGCGGCGGCCATTCTGGCTTTCCCGCTGGGCCGTCGGGCGACCGCCAAAAGGCCGCCCGCCGGCCCAGCGGGAAAGCCCCTGCAACAAGGAAGCCGGCTCCGAATGGAGCCGGCGGAGTTGCAGGGGTGCGACGGGTGCAGTGGCACCCGTCGCGATTTTCACTGTCTGCCAAGCAGACAGTGAAAATCTGTATGGGGCCCTGTTAGGGGGCCCCTGCACTGCCCATGCCAGTGGCATGGGCAGTGCAGGGGCCCCCAGGGGCCCCACGACACCCGTTCCCGCCATCCTGGTTCTGGCGGTGAAAACCGCCAGAAACAGGATGGCGGGAAGGGGGTCGGAATCCCCATGGCGGCGCTGCAAGCAGCGCCGCCATGGAGGATTCCCTGGGCCAGGGGAAAACAGGCGGGAAACCGCCGGTTCCCCTTTTCTGACCGCGGCTTTACCGCCACGGTCAGAATAGCCCAGGAAGCAACGCCAGCCTGTTGGCAGTGCTTCCGCTGCCCTCCGCCCTGGCGGTCAGAGACCGCCAGGGTTGGAATGAGGGCCAAAGTCCAGAAGTTGAAAGAAGTTCCAGGACGGACAGGAGCCCCTGCCAATCTAGAAGAGGGTGCAAAAGAAGGAGTCCCCGGTTGGGCAAAGACTGCAGGAATGCAGCCTAGGAGATGCCAGCGGGTTCCTGCATGATGCAGAAGATGTCCGACGACTTGAATGTGGATGTAGATGTGATTTCATGTTGGAAGTCGCCAACAAGCCCTGGTTATGACAAATATGCGTTTTGCATCAAAATGGCGCTGGTTGGACCCAGGAAGGACCTGGGTGCCTCAACTCTGTGTGAGGAGAAAGAGGGGGCTCTCTGCACTTCAGAGAGCCCTCAGGATACCAGGCAGCACCCACGGGAGTCCCAGGCCATGGGACAAAGGAGGTGCAAAATGCAGTTGGTGCAGCACAACAAAGGAAGGTCCCACTCTGCTAGAGAACAACTCAGCGAGTTGACGGTCGCAGAATGGAGTGCTGGGGACCTGAGCCAGGCTGTGCACAAAGGAATTTTGCAAATAGTGCACAGAGGTTTCAGGAATTGAAGAAGACGTGGTGCACAGGGGTACTGTCGATCTCAGGGAAGGCAAGGTCTTACCTCCTCCAAATTGCATCAGCAGGACCTCAGGACAGTCTGTGTTGATGGGGTCCACCCTCTGTGAGTCCAGGAGCACGCTTGTCACTGTGAGAGGAGTCCAGGAGTACGTGTTGTCGGTTAGAGATTTCTTAGGTCCTTCTGGTGCAGGGTGAAGACAGGGAGTCCCTAGAGCGTGCACACAATGGAAACTGTTGCAGTTGCTGGATGGAACTGAAAAAAAGTTATCCTTGTGGATACTTTGTTGCTGTTACAGAAGTTCCTTGAGCAGGCTGCAGTTGATCTGAGGTAAGATGATGAATTAGTAGTTGCAGAGGATTCCTGGAGGAAACTTGCAAGCAGAATCTGAAGAGAACCCACAGAAGTGACCCTAAATAGCACATATCAGCTAAGGACCTATCGGGAGGGGTCTCTCACGTCACCTGCTGGCACTGGCCATTCAGAGTTCTCCAGAGTGCCCCCACACCTTGCAAAGCAAGATGGCTGAAGTCTGGGACACACTGGAGGAGCTTTGGGCAGCACCCCTAGGGTGATGATGGACAGGGGTGTGGTCACTCCTATTTCCTTTGTCCAGTTTCGTGCCAGAGCAGGGGACAAGGGGTCCCTGTACCGGTGTAGACTGGCTTATGCAAGGAGGGCACCATCTGTGCCCTCCAAAGCATTTCCAGAGGCTTGGGGAGGCTACCCCTCCCCAGCCTGTAACACCTATTTCCAAAGGGAGAGGGTGTAACACCCTTCTGTCAGAGGACATGCTTTGTTTTGCCTTCCTGGGACTGAGCTGCTCAGACCCCAGGAGGGAAGAACCCTATCTGTGAGGTGGCAGCAGCTGTAGCTGCAGTGCAAGCTTCAGAGAGCTGGTTTCGCAGTACTGGGGGGTCCATAGTGGAGCCCCCAGGATGCATGGAATTGGCTCCCCAATATCAGATTTGGAATGGGGGACAATTCCATGATCTTAGACACCTTACATAGCCATATTCGAAGTTACCATTGTGAAGCTACATATAGGTATTAACCTATATGTAGTGCACACATGTAATGGCCTTCCCACACTCACAAAGTCCTAGGAAATGGCCCTGAACTATGTGGGGGCACCTTTGCTAGTGCAAGGGTGCCCTCACACTTAGTAACTTTGCACCTAACCTTCAGCAAGTGAAGGTTAGACGTATAGGTGACTTATAAGTTACTTAAGTGCAGTGAAAATGGCTAGCAGAATCCCAGTGATATAGTAAAAACACACTCACAAACAGGCCAAAAGTGGGGGTAACCATGCTGGAAAGAGGATACTTTCTCACAATTACCCACAGGAAACACGGACCTGATAAACTGTGAGTACACCCATGGGAGACCATGCCCAGCCAATGCACTTACTAGTCAATGAGGCCACAAAGCACACCAGATGACAGAAAGGGGAGTGCTCATGGGCCTATTGAGACCGACCAAACTTGCCCTCGCACCATTACAGGGACTTTGAGGGGGCAGGAGTACAGGAACACACCTGTCCAAGTGCCTGGCACTAGAAAGCATACATACCACAGCACCAACATACATCCATCAAAGCAGTGTAACAACAGTGTTGGTACTCACCCCCTTGTAGCTGCTGTGCTGCCTTCAAGCGCCCATCCAAATCCAGATAGGCCACTGCCAGAACGCAGGCCATTAGGGGGGGTCAGGGTCCGACAAGCACCCCTTCCTCATTGGGAGGCCTTCCCCAGCTGGGCCTCTCCAGTCTTCCTGACCCAGCGTCTCAGGTCCTTCCACCGCTTCCTGCAGTGGATGCTCCACCAGTTGTTGACCCCCAGGGTCTGCACCTCCTTGGCGATGACTTGCCAGATGCCTTTCTTTTGATGTGCGCTGACCTTCATGTAACACACAGACCAAAGAAACGGACCTCAGTATGTGTGCACCGAATACATATGACATGTCGTTCCCTATGGAACGGCCATTGTTGAAAGGCATGTTATCAACTCACAAATTGTACTTGCCAGACAGTCTACAGCTGGGCAGTCATAAATCGAACCCACATGCATACAAGCATCTGCTACAATCACACACATCTAAGGATGACAGACGCCAACTCACCTGCTCCTCTGGTCGCCCATACAACTTGGCATACAAGGGTAGGACCCCATCCGCCAGCTTCTCCAGTTCCTCCATTGTGAAGGCCAGGGTCATTCCCCTGTGACCAGCGCCATTTCAGGGACCAGAGTCAGGACACAGCAGCAAACACAGTGGAGTACTACCCTGCAAGGGAATCAGGAGTCAAGTGTGAAGGGTCTGATGACATGGCGTAGGTACCGCAGCTCTGTGCTCCGTCACCGCTGGTGGCGATCATGATTGGCCCAGGTTCCCCATTGACAACCATGTAATCGAATGATAGGGTGCACAGCGGTGAACACCGCCTTCCACCATGACTACTAACGCCAGCGGAATAAAGTCACTTTCACTCCCTCATACCTGGATGGCAGGAGGCTGCCATTTTGCTACCACCACGTCACCATTGTCTGGCCAGGGGCCTCACTCAGGGCCTCAAAATCTCCAACCTTAGTCGCTTGCTGACATGAATTTAGAATCCTCACATGCAACCATCTTTGAAATTGTGTCCACACTGGGATGTCATTATAACAGAGTTGACTCAGCACACATGTGCCTGACGGTGTACTTCATAAATTGCATCTGTGTGTGTTACCTACATGTCGCACTTACATAGATAAAGTGACACCATGTGATGCAGGAGTATGTTTGCACTCAATATGTGTTCTTACCTCCACCATAGGTGCAAACCCATGTGGTGAGGGAGGGCCCCATCTGTTTACAGACCTCTGCTTGATTTGAAAGCTATGGAGGAACGTCACATCGTTGTCACCTGCAGACTAAATAGAGCTACTGTCCATCACCTCTGTGCTTTAATGGATCCTGTACTGAAACCAGCTAAATGGAATCAGCATGCCATCCCTACAACTGTGCAAGTGCTGTCTCTACTCCATTGTTTGGCTACAGGCTCATTTCAGGTGACATGGGTGCATAGGTTTCACAGCCAATGTTCAGCCTCATCCTGTTAAAATTTCTGGAAGCATTCGTCCAACACCTGCAAACATATGTCCAGTTTCCCCAAAGGGCTGAACTTCCTGCCCTCAAATCTGGATTTTATGCCTTTGCTAACATCCCACATGTGATTGGTGCCATTGATGGAACCCACATAGCTCTCATACCCCCAAGAGTGAATGAACAGGAATCGAAAGAACTATCACGCCATGAATATACAATTGGTGTGTACTGCTGACCAGTACATTTCACATGTCAGTGCCAGGTTCCCAGGCTCAGTCCATGATTCCTTTGTCCTGAGAAACAGTAGTGTACCACACTTGATGGGACACCTACAAGGGGACAGAGGATGGCTCATAGGTGAGTGTGTATGACACTGGATCTGTACATAACTTACAGCCAGACATTTTGCATGTAACGTCAGTTTCTTAAGGTCCCGATTCACCCACTTTTGCATGTGATTCTGGCTACCCCAACTTGCAATGGCTCCTTACACCTGTGAGGAATCCTAGGACAGATGCCGAGAGGCCAATAGACGTACTAGGAGGGTGATTGAGCGCACTATGGGTCTCCTGAAAGCTAGACTTCGTTGAGTCCATCTCTCTGGGGGATCCCTGTGCTATGTCCCTGACAAGGTGTGTAAGACAGTGGTGGCCTACTGCATGCTGCACAACTTGGCTGTGAGGAAAGCTATCCCCCCTTGGAAGAGGAGGTTGCTGTCCAACCAGCCCAGCAACCTCCGCGAGGGGATGAGATTGATGGTGAGGAAGAAGAGGGGGAAGATGTCAACTCCAGGAACCAGCTGATTCACCCATACTTCCAGTGACTATGAGGTACTGTTCAATGATGCTGATGTCTTCACTGCATAGTTTCAGGCTGCCTCGTGTAATTGGTAATGTGGTGTCTACAGTATTTTACACTGTTAACTGATGACTGAAGTGGCATGTGCCAGGTAACCCAATAGTAAGTACAGTGTGACATACTTAAGACACTACAGTGCGTTGGATCGCCTCCTGCAATAAAGGTATGATTATGAAATTGACTGGCTAATGCATACACACTCGCAATTGATATCGTATATTAACGAGGGACATACGATTTGAGTGCATAGGTGTATTTATTAAGTGACAAAATATACATAGTTAGTGGAAAAGTAATAGGGAGTGGGCACATAGTGCATATCCATACTCAGGTACATATGGTCAGCTGTTGGTAGCACTGGGTTTTGTTCCATGTGGCCATTGGTAGATGGTGTGATGGCAGTGGCAAGTCAACAAGGGAGCTCAGTGGCACACAAAGGAGACAGTTCAGGGCAGAGTTACTTTCTAGCAGTGGGCTTGGTCTTGGCGTGTGTTTCTGTGGCATGTCTGAGGGAACATTTGCATGACTGGAGCTGGGCTGCAGGAGTAGGGGTGCTGGTTGCCTGGGTGTCCTCTGGCAGTGCCACCAGTTCAGTATCTGCTGCAGATGTAGATGGCATGGCAGTGTCCTGGCTAGTGGTAGGGGCTTGCAGGTGGGTGGAGGACTCAGGCTGGCTGTGGTACTGGTGCTGCAGCACCCCTGCAATGGTGTCCATGGTGGCACTGAGCTGTTTCCATTGCTCCATGACCTCCTGGTGGTGTGCTATCTGCAGCCTCTGATTCTGCTCCAATGTGGCCAGGATCTGGCCCATCCTGTCCTGGGTATGGTGGTATGCTCCCAGGACCTCAGATATCACCTCCTGGGCTGCTGCATCCATCCTTTGGCTAGCCCCCTGGGCTGCTGATTTCCCCCCACTGGCCCTAGCCCCCTGTGTCCCCTGCACAGGTCTGGCAGTCCGACTTGCATTGGGCCCATCATCATCCTGCCTGTTGGTGGGTGGAGACTGTGGCCTCTGTACACATGGGCCTCCACTCAGTGGCCGGGAGACACAGGTGTGGGGTTGTTTGGCCAGAGCTGACGATGGTGGGTAGGTGGTAGGGCTGTCAGTATTATGCTGGGTGGGGCTGCTGGAGGGTGGCAGTCCAGGACTGTGTGATGGGCCAGGGTATTCCTTAATTTCCATACATCCCTCTCCACTCTCCTAAGTGGGATCTCTGTCTCCGTGTGGGGCACTGGCACTCCTTGGCATTTCCATCCAGGTGGCATGGGTGGTGGTGCCTGTGGGGGGAATGGACATGTGGGTAACAGGTATTTTTTCAGCAATTGATACACAGCTCTGCCCTACTTTGTGCTTATATTCCCCTGTTGTGGCATGCAATGTCCCTTTGTGCACATATCTTTGCATTTGATGTGGGGGGGTGGAGGTGCATTGTGGGTGCTATAGTGCCACTGGTAATTCATGCAGGGCAGGTGACTGTGCACAGGGGGCAGGATTGAGGTCTGTTTGTGGGATTATGGGCATGCAGGCTAGCTGGATGTGGGTGTTGTGGACTGGCTGGGGATGGGGTCCTGGTGGTAGTGAGAGGGTGGGGTCATGCATGCATTGTAGGTGGGTTGACTGTTAAGGTATTGTAGTTAACTTATCCGAGTCCAGTCCTCCAGTGAGTCCAGTGAGGCCCTCCGGGTGCAGGATAGCCAGGACCTTCTCCTCCCAGTCGGTGTAATTGGGGGGTGTAGATGGGGGACCTCCACCAGTCTTTTGTATGGTGATGTTGTACCTGGATGCCTTAGATCGAACCTTCCCGCGCAGGTCGTTCCATCTCTTCCGGATGTCAACCCTTGTGCGTGGATGGTTTCCCACTGCGTTGACCTTGTTGACAATCATCTGCCATAGCTCCATCTTCCTGGCCATAGGTGTCTGCTGCACCTGTGCCCCGAATAGTTGTGACTCGACTCTGAGTATTTCGCTCACCATGGTCCTTAGCTCCCTATCTGTGAAGCGGGGGTGCTTAGGGGGTGCCATGGTGTGTGTTGTGGGTGGTGTGTCGTGGGTGTATTCGTGAGGGTGCTGTCGTGTGGTTATGTGTGTGGCTTATAAAGTTGTTTGGGGTTTGTATGTGTTTTGGTGGTGTATTTGTGCATGTGACGTGTTATGTTGTGTTCAGTCTATGCGTGTTGTGTTGTCAATCTCAGTTGTGCTATTGGTGATGCAAAGGATTGTGGGGTGTGTATGTGTGTGTTTTGTAGTGTTGTGGATGTGTGTCAGGTGTGTGGGTTTCAAAGTTGCCAATGTGTGCAATTGATGTTGGTGGGTCCCATTGCTGGCCATGGCAGTCCGTACCGCCAATGGTCGTTCGGCATCCACTATCTGCCACGCTGATTTGTGCTTCATTATTTGGTGGGCGGAGGATTTGTCTGCATGGCGATGGCGGGGTGGGGTGTACTGCCTTTCTGCCGTTGTGGGCCCTGACAGTGGGTGGAGGTTGCAGGATTTTTTCAGGTTTTACTTTTTGGCATCATAATTCGGCGGTGTCCAGTCTTCCGCCACTGGCAGTCTTCTGTTCACCGCCGCCACAGCGATCGGCGGTGATTGCTGCCAAGTTCAGAATGAGGGCCATAGTTATAAATGTTTACCAATAACATCTGTAGCAAAATGAACTGGTAGTTCACAGAACCAAGACTCAACCATGTAACCTGGGCAGGGAAGGTGAGAGACATAAGGGTGATGAATCCTTCCTTGGCCCTGCCCGAAGTACCTGGGATTCCTATAGTGAAATAAGTGGCAAACCGATCAACAGACACAAAGGGGGTCATTCTGACCCTGGCGGTAAAATCCACCAGGGCCAACGACCGCGGGAGCACCGCCAACAGGCTGGCGGTGCTCCCATGGGCATTCTGACTGCGGCGGTACAGCCGCGGTCAGAAACGGAAAACCGGCCGTGTACCGCTGGTTTCCCGCTGCCCTGGGGAATCCTCCATGGCGGTGCAGCTTGCTGCGCCTCCATGGGGATTCCGAGCCCCATACCGCCATCCTGTTCCTGGTGGTTTTGGCCGCCAGGAAGAGAATGGCGGTATGGGGTGTCGTAGGGCCCCTGGGGGCCCCTGCAGTGCCCATGCCAATGGTATGGGCACTGCAGGGGCCCCCGTAACAGGGCCCCACAAAGATTTTCAGTGTCTGCCATGCAGACACTGAAAATCGCGACGGGTGCAACTGCACCCGTCGCACACCTTCCACTCCGCCGGCTCCATTCGGAGCCGGCATCCTCATGGGAGGGTGTTTCCCGCTGGGCTGGCGGGCGGCCTTCTGGCGGTCGCCCGCCAGCCCAGCGGGATACCCAGAATACCCGCGGCGGTCTTTTGACCCCCAAAGTCAGTTAACCATGTCTTCTGCAGACAAATGACTGCATAGTGTATGATAAGTCTTGGCTGCTCCACCTACATGCTAGGCCAGCCACATTCCATGAGGCTATCATTAATGACTTGGCTGAGTTGTTTCCAGAGTCAACTCTAAGAATAGTGCTATCACTGGTGGTAGAGAAGTTTGTTGAGCCTGCACTGGGTCTTACCAATCTACTCCCACCCTGTATTGTGTTTGGTCTGGGGAGTCAGTTCAGCAGGTCCAGCTATGAGATTGGTGCAGATCTATTTGAAGTGGTGACAGGATGAAAAAATGTTCATAGGGGTAGGCATCAATCCGTCAGGTGGTCTGCAGAAATCGCCATGCGGAATTGCTTCTACTGACGAGGAAATATACTCAGTGAACTTAAGCCTGGTCAATATATCTTTAGTCACCATTCTATCTTTGAAACTGATGACAATATAATTGTTATTTTCAGTCTCTGTGGTATTTCCCACCCATGAGACACTTCAAACAAGGCTGATCTACTGTGGAGTTGTAGGAGGCTGGCCTGGTTTGTAGTGGGTACCAAAGGTACTTACACCTTATACCAGGTCCAGCTATCCCTTATTAGTGAAATGTAGTCAATGTCTACCAGCCAGGCTGTCTATGGGTAGCTGCAGCTGAGCAGCCAAGGCTGATCTAAGAGACATCCAAAGCTCTTGCAATACCACTGTAGTCACACAGTACTCACACACATGAAAGAAAATACTCAGTGTTACAGAAATAAAGGTACTTTAATTGGTGACACTGTTGGAAAATGGGCTATTGGTAAGGGCAGGTAAGTACCTACACTTAGCAATAGGGCACTAACCTCCACTTAGCTACAGTTAGGTCTCAGTAAATTAAACCCAGCTCAACCTTGGTAGCTTGGCAACGAGCGACAAGGCTTAACTTAGGAGACAGAGTGTAAAGCATTCAAATATCACAAAACAGTAATTAAATAAAACACAGGAAACAGTTTAAAAATCCAAAACCAATTTCTAAACATAGATTATATGTTTATCTTTAAAATGACACAAAAACGAATAAAATCGGATAAGGGGAACCAGAGATATGAATTTTTAAAGAATTATTACTTTCTAGCGCATAGAAACAAAAAGAGCCAATCTGGTCGCACCTCGACCGGGGCAAAGTCAAAGTTTAAGGCCTACCGTGATGGAGCCTGGCTCGGCTGCAGCCCGCGGGAGGCCTCGGTCAAAAGTTTACCTTCGGACTTATTCGTTTTTCTGAAGATTTTCTTCAGCGGGACGAACCTGCCAGTCCAATCTGACCTCCTGGAACTCTTCTCCGGATACGCGTAGCGGGAGCCCTCAGTGGAGATTTTTACCTTCGGACTTACTTATTTTTTCTAGGTGAAAATCCTTTGACCGGGGCAAACCTGGATCTTGATCCGACGTCATTGGAGCCCTCCTCGGATACGCTGGCTGGGAGGTCCCGGTCAACTTCTTACGATCGGACTTAGGGGCATATTTATACTCCGTCTGCGCCGAATGTGACACACAATCGGCGCAAACCTTGCCCCATATTTAAACTTCGACACCCGAGCCCACGGACGCCAAAATCCCGCCATATGCGTCATTTCCTGGATGGGGGAAACCGCCTTGCGTTAATCATATGCAAGGTGGGCGTCCCCGTCCAAAAAAAGATGTAAACGGCCGTGTGTCGTATTTATGCTTCCGGGCAAAAATCCCGCATGGCCGGGAGGCGTAGTCAGAAAATGACACAGCCCGAATTGCGTAAAAAATTAACGCCTGGGTCAGGGCAGGCGTTAAAATGGGGCAAACACACCTGTAATTCATCAGAACACAGAGAAGCAACAGCAGAGCAGCAAAAGGGAGACATGGAGGTGCTTCTCATCCAGCGTGCATGCAGAGCCCAGCAACAACAGCAGCTACCACAACACCAGCAGGGACCCCAAAGGCAGCGCAGAAGGCAGGAGAGGATATTCCGCACCAGGACAACCCTTCATGGCCTCAGGGAACATGACATCATCCAGAGGTACAGGTTGAATTGGCAGGCCATTCAGCAGCTGCCGCGCAACATAGAGCCACAGTTGGCACCCACCTTGCTGACACCCTGCACCATCCCAACAGGAAGCAAGCTGCTAGCTGTACTTCACATGTTGGCAAGTGGCTCCTTTCAAAGCTCTGGCGCCCCGGTTGCCGGAATATCACAGCCATCATTCTCTGCCTTCTTGCCCAAAGTAATGGGTGCCATCATTGGACTCACACCCCGCCACATCTGCTTCCTAAACACACAGCAGAAGCAGCAGGAGACAAAACAGGGGTTTTACCTCATTAATGGATTCCCACACGTCCTTGGTGCCATTGACTGCACACATGTACGCCTTGTGCCACCTGCTGCAACTGAACACCTCTACCGCAACAGGAAGCACACACACTCCATCAATGTGCAGGCCATTGTCGATCACCAAGGATTGATCACCAACATCATGGCAAAATATCCTGGGAGTGTACATGACTCATTCATCTTCCGTCACTGTAGCATCAATCAACACTTCCAGGATGGGCGATATGGCAATGGACTACATGTTGGAAGTACAGAAACCTACTTATATACACACTGCACCGCAACCCTCTAGGACACACAACACATACACCATGACAGCAACATGTGGACAGGAACACACTGAGGATGTGACACCGCTAGCCATGTTTGATAGGTCTGCAGTGAACCTGTCACACATCTGGAATTAGTGCAGTCTAATGTTAAGACGTCAATGATCACAACGTATGGAGAGGTTTGGCTAATTGTCACCTTGCAAAATGTAAGCGTCTCACTGATGTTTAAATTAATCCATTGCATATGTTTAAAGGTATGGGATGTCCACGGTACATAAATGCTAACGTGTTACCACCACTGTGAATTTGAATCTCTGTATGGAACTATCATCTCACCCCCAGTGAATACACTGGGACACCTCTATCACAAGTCACAATGCTAGGGAGTGCACACTGTACTGCAAATCCCAAAACATACTGCTGACAACCGGTCAGCAGCCAAACACTCGTTCAGCCAAGGAAACAACCCAATGCAGATGGTACATCCTAGAAGCCTATGAAGCAACACAACAACAGAAAAGAGTCACAGACAACACAAGACAACTACCGCCATGCAATGTGATATTAATGGGGCAAGCTACATCAACATGATCCCAATCATTTTCTTTTTCAGCTGATCAGGGGTATGAAATCCAGCCATGGATTATGACACCATTTGGCAACCCATGCACTGCAGCAGAGCGTGCCTACAATGAGGCACATAGGAGGACACGCACCATAGTGGAGAGGACCTTTGGCATCCTGAAGTCGAGATTCAGGTGCCTCGACATCACTGGTGGCAGCCTCCTATATTCACCAGAAATGGTCTGTGAGATCATTTTAACATGTGCCATCCTGCACAACGTTTGTATACGAAGGAACATTCCCCTATTAGAACCAGAGCCACAAATGCCTGAAGAGGAGGAAGAGGAGGATGCTGGCCTGCAACATGAGGGGGAACAACAAAACACAGCTGCTGGATTGCGTAGGCACCAACATATTGTGAACAATTTCTTTTAAAACAACTCACCATCTCCACTGTAGCAACATATGTAAATAAACACCGATAATAATCACCATATCATGGTCTGGGTAATCATTTTTGCTCACCTTTATCTCTAACTATCAGAATAACAGTGTAGCGTCATGGAGCATTGCTGATATACCGATCAGGACACAGAACATTCCAAAGCAATTGTGATGCGTATTACACAACAGTCACATACACACACACTGTAAATGACATATATCCTGTACATTTCACCTTTGAAGGGCAATAGCAGAGGACCACACCTATTTCACACATACATGTTGGCAACATTGTTCATCGCAGCATATGGAACACATTTAAGACACCATCAGTCTATAAGGGAAAAAAATTACTCATACATGAGGCAGTGGATGTGCTATTTCATTGGTAACAGAAATGTATGACCAGACCCTTGACTGCAGTAAGTCGTACAGCACCTATCTTTGCAAGGACTATCTGTGACTAGAGTTCCATATGAGCAGAACATAGACAGCACAAGTGCCACACCTATGACAAGCATTGCGCACATGACATTCCATGTACATGTCAGCCCATTTCCTAACTCCTGACACACCCATGCTCCTGGTCTCACCCCACCTGTCTGAAAAGGTCCCTGAAATGGTAATATGTGTAGCCAGATATTCCCTCCTCTCCACACACAGACTAACAATAGTAATCCAGTGTGCTTCACCCTTTCGAATTGTATGCCATTGTCATAGTACATCTGACTGCATGGATGTCAAGTCAATTAATACACTGGCTTGTAGTTTCTAAGCACTGTTATTACCTGTCGATTGCTTCCCATGTGAAAGGTACTGTTGGCCATTTGAACTCAAATCTCACCTACAGGACTTGTGATAAACTGATGCAGCACACACCTGTGAGCACCTCCATGCAGACCACCCATTTGAACATGCACTGCCCTTGCAGATTCTTGGAACAGCATAGAAGTTGCCATTTTGTTGATTACACTGTTATGCATTGCTAGAAAATAAGCCGTGTAACATAGCCCTTGGGTTTATGTGTCACCTTCCAAAACACAGGACAAACACAGTTTTCCATGTCAATTGTCTTGTTCTTCCGTCGACCAGTGTAAGTAAGACCACTGAGTATGTACCTTGTGAAATTGCTGGATCCTGATTGACCCTGCACCCTGTCAGCCTGGCTGGCACCTGTCTGTGAGTTACCCTAAAGGTTCCTTGAGTCTACATATGTACCACACTTGCTTTCCCAAACCTCACATTCCTCAGGGGGTATTTTGTCAGGTGCTTCCTCAATGCATACTCGAATACATTGTATAGCATCATCTGCTTTTTAATTGTACCATATATGTAAAATTGTCTCCGAATACCAAAATCATGGCCTATCCCTTGTCTGGGTCTCATGTATGCATGAACGACAAAGTGTGACAGTGTACCAGGGCTGTATGCAGGGATTGGGTATGGTGCCTCCAGCAGAACCAGCAACCTCTGATAATGTGCATGAAAATTCCACACGTTAGGACCCTGACAGTTCACACGCTGAATCAGATTGCTCACAACATAGTGATGGCCTGTGCGTGCGGAATAGCTGCAAGATTAATCAACACAGAGGCTATGATGTTCCCAGATGCAGTGGGAACTTTACAGGCCAACCTGTGTACAAATGTTGTAATGACACCTGCCGGAACATGACTCCTGAGATATGATCTCACTCAGCACACCAAGGTTGCCCTGTTGACAGTCTCATAACACGTCTGCAGTGACAGGGTGGGACCATCCCCATGTAAGTTCTCATGTCCTCATTGACTTTACTTCCATTGATCTTCGAATGATACTCAGTAGATACAGGAATAGCCACCACTGACTAATGATGAGCCCTGGATGTAACTGTGACAACATAGACCCCTAAAAATATACAGGATCAACATTGGACCACACACATGAACCAGACTCCTCTCTGCAATTGATCACTAGAAGTATGTGGCCACGTGCTGCCTCGTCTGCTGGTCCACCACTGCCACAGGAGAGTTGTGGCTCAGTCATATGACCACAACTGTGGGGTGAAATTACAGTTGTGGGTCACCTTTGGCTTTCCGTGTCAATAACATGGTACCCACTTAGGGGGTCATTCCAACCCTGGCGGTCGGTGTTAAAGCGGCGGCCAACCCGCTAACAGGCAGGCGATAAAAAAAATGGAATTCTGACCCTGGCGGAAACCGCCAACAAAGACCGCCACTTTAACACTCCGACCGCCACGGCGGGACAAACAAACAGCGCGGCGGTCACCGCCAACAGACAGGCGGGAGACAATGTACCGCCCACCCTATCACAACCCACCAATCCGTCACCTTTTCCGGGGCGGTAGCCCCGCCGATAAAAACACGGCGGAAACAGACATTACGAACGGAAAACGCTCACCTCTACACACTCCACGAGGAATCTGGACAGCATGGAACCCGAACTACACATCCTACCAGCTATTGTCTTCCTGCTCCTCTACCAGGAGCACGAACGCCGGCGCAGAAGACAACGGTGAGTACTGCACCTACGACACAGGGGAGGCAAAAAATTACGGGGACACACATACGCGACACACCCACCCTCACCCACAACTACATACACATCAATGCAGAGCAACAACTCAGAGTGACACCCCCAAACCCCCCGGAAGAATGCAAAGACAAAAAAAAATGATCATGAAATTTGAAGTATATTGTACGGCTAAGTAAAAAAATATATCAAACATCTATAACTATATATACATATGTAAATTGTCCAGTCCAAATTGGGAATCAGCCATTGTTCGTGGGCCAATGGGCTTAAACACATGGGCAAAGCCCACACAGGATACCCGGCTCCAATGGAGAGAACACTGCAGGGGCATCCGATAGCAAAACTACAGGCACCTCGAGGGGAAGGGAAGGGGGGGCACCTCAGCCAGATGAGTCCACGACGCCAGATCCACGAGGGGCCTCCATGGCCACTGTTCAATCCTGGGGAGTGCAAAGCCACAGTCTCACAAGTCTCTACAGTGGGTGGATTGCCCACTGTGCCATCCTGGGGAGTGCAAAGCCACAGTCTCTCAAGTCTCTACAGTGGGTGGGTTGCCCACTGTGCCATCCTGGGGAGTGCAAAGCCACAGTCTCACAAGTCTCTACAGTGGGTGGATTGCCCACTGTGCCATCCTGGGGAGTGCAAAGCCACAGTCTCACAAGTGGATTGCTGACTCCACTGGTTCTGGAGGAGGCATGGTGCCCAGAGTGCTTCGTGCAGCCCTGCCCGACACAGATGCGGGCCTGCCCCTTCTGCCAATGGGCCAGCGGTGCTTGAGACGGCGGTGCCCAGCGGAGCGCTGCTTGAGACGGCGGTGCCCAGCGGAGCGGTGCTTGAGATGAAGGGCCCAGCGGAACGGTGCTTGAGATGAAGGGCCCAGCGGAGCAGTGCTTGAGATGAAGGGCCCAGCGGAGCGGTGCAGAGACGGCGGGGCCCAGCGGAGCGGTGCTTGAGATGAAGGGCCCAGCGGAGCGGTGCTTGAGATGAAGGGCCCAGCGGAGCAGTGCTTGAGATGAAGGGCCCAGCGGAGCGGTGCAGAGACGGCGGGGCCCAGCGGAGCGGTGCTTGAGATGAAGGGCCCAGCGGAGCGGTGCTTGAGATGAAGGGCCCAGCGGAGCAGTGCTTGAGATGAAGGGCCCAGCGGAGCGGTGCAGAGACGGCGGGGCCCAGCGGAGCGGTGCTTGAGATGAAGGGCCCAGCGGAGCAGTGCTTGAGTTGAAGGGCCCTGTTCAGCGGTTCTTGAGATGGCGGTGCCCTGTTCAGCGGTTCTTGACTTGAAGGGCCCTGTTCAGCGGTTCTTGACTTGAAGGGCCCTGTTCAGCGGTTCTTGAGATGGTGATGCCCTGTTCAGCGGTTTTTGACTTAAAGGGCCCTGTTCAGCGGTTCTTGACTTGAAGGGCCCTGTTCAGCGGTTCTTGACTTGAAGGGCCCTGTTCAGCGGTACTTGACTTGAAGGGCCCTGTTCAGCAGGTCTTGAGATGGCGGTGCCCTGTTCAGCGGTTCTTGAGATGGCGGTGCCCTGTTCAGCGGTTCTTGACTTGAAGGGCCCTGTTCAGCGGTTTTTTACTTGAAGGGCCCTGTTCAGCGGTTCTTGAGATGGCGATGCCCTGTTCAGCGGTTCTTGACTTGAAGGGCCCTGTTCAGCGGTTCTTGACTTGAAGGGCCCTGTTTAGCGGTTCTTGACTTGAAGGACCCTGTTCAGCGGTACTTGACTTGAAGGGCCCTGTTCTGCGGTTCTTGAGATGTCGGTGCCCTGTTCAGCGGTTCTTGAGATGGCAGTGCCCTGTTCAGCGGTTCTTGACTTGAAGGGCCCTGTTCAGCGGTTCTTGACTTGAAGGGCCCTGTTCAGCGGTTCTTGACTTGAAGGGCCCTGATCAGCGGTACTTGACTTGAAGGGCACTGTTCAGCGGTTCTTGAGATGGCGGTGCCCTGTTCAGCGGTTCTTGAGATGGCGGTGCCCTGTTCAGCGGTTCTTGACTTGAAGGGCCCTGTTCAGTGGTTTTTGACTTGAAGGGCCCTGTTCAGCGGTTCTTGAGATGGCGATGCCCTGTTCAGCGGTTCTTGACTTGAAGGGCCCTGTTCAGCGGTTCTTGACTTGAAGGGCCCTGTTCAGCGGTTCTTGACTTGAAGGGCCCTGTTCAGCGGTACTTGACTTGAAGGGCCCTGTTCAGCTGTTCTTGAGATGGCGGTGCCCTGTTCAGCGGTTCTTGAGATGGCGGTGCCCTGTTCAGCGGTTTTTGAGATGGCGGTGCCCTGTACAGCGGTCCTTGAGATGGCGGTGCCCTGTTCAATGGTTCTTGACTTGAAGGGCCCTGTTCAGCGGTGCTTGCCTTGGCAGTCCTTGCCATGTTCAGCGTTGCTGGAGTTGGCGCTCCTTCATTGCCCAGCTGGGCTGTGGCTGGCGCTCCTTCATTGCCCAGCTGGGCTGTGGTGGCGGGGCCCTCCTGTCCAGCTGGGCTGTGGCTGGCGGGGCCCTCCTGTGCAGCTGGGCTGTGGCTGGCGGGGCCCTCCTGTGCAGCTGGGCTGGCGGGGCCCTCCTGGGCAGCTGGGCTGTGGCTGGCGGGGCCCTCCTGTGCAGCTGGGCTGTGGCTGGCGGGCCCTCCTGTGCAGCTGGGCTGTGGCTGGCGGGGCCCACCTGGGCAGCTGGGCTGTGGCTGGCGGGGCCCTCCTGGGCAGCTGGGCTGTGGCTGGCGGGCCCTCCTGTGCAGCTGGGCTGTGGCTGGCGGGGCCCTCCTGTGCAGCTGGGCTGTGGCTGGCAGGGCCCTCCTGGGCAGCTGGGCTGTGGCTGGCGGGGCCCTCCTAGGCAGCTGGGCTGTGGCTGGACTTGTCGGGCGTGCTGCCCTTGCCACCCTTCCCTGCTCGTCTGTGGCCCTTTCCTCCCTTTGCCGGTGTGCCAGGTGGCACCCCAATCCCAGACGGTGCCAGGGTAGTGCTTTTGGAGCCTGCTGTCTTTGGCCTCTCGCGCCGGGCACTGGCTTTCTTGGCTTTTTTTGCAGGGGGTGGGCTGGCCGTCTCTTTACTCCTAGCCGAAGTAGATGGGCTTGAAGGTGGTGGACTCCACAATCCTTGGACTATTGTCTTTGTAGGTCCAGGTTTTGTGGTGGCTGAGGTGCTGATTGGAGCCTTATGAGATGGAGGGGGTGGGTCAGTTGATGGGAAGAGGTCAAGGTTGGAAAGGAAAAGCAATTTAGTAAGACAGGGACGGGTAGTTGTAGTGGGTATGGGAGTGGAGGAAGAGGATGTGGTTGTAGGAGAGTGAAGTCTGGTGTCTTTGGGTGCAGGTGCTTGTGCTTGAGGCTGTTGTGAGGTGGATGGCTATTGGGTGGGTGGCTGCCTGCGTTTGTGTGGTTTGGAAGAGGGGGTGACAGACACACTGGGAGAGGACACAGGGGACGTGTAAATGGTAGTGGGGGTGGTGACTGCACGTGTGCGGAGTGTTCTGGTGGGTGTGCTGGTGATGGACGTAGTGGCTAAAGATGTTGTGCATGCAAGTGTGAGTGGAGACTTTACAGGGAGGGAGGAGGGAGACGAGGAGGAGGTGGACACAGAGGAGGCAGTGGCTGTTGGCATGTCTGCATGTGGATGTTGCTTGTGTGAATGCTTGTGTGATGTGTGGTGCTTATGTCTGGATGAGCTTCCCTTCGGTGTTGAGGTGTGTACAGGCTGGTCTGTAGGTGAGTCTGGGGTAGGCAGAGGTACAGGGGAGTGGGACTGGGTTGAGGAAGTTGGAGGAGGGAGGCAGGAGACAGGGACAATGGCTGCCGTCAGTGCTGAGGCCAGAGCGTTGAACGATCGCTGATGGGCAGCCTGACCCGAATGAATGCCCTCCAGGTATGCATTACTCCGGTGCACCTCCCTTTCTACACCCTGGATGGCATTCAAAAGGGTAGACTGCCCAACAATGAGCGTCTTGAGGAGGTCAATGACCTCCTCACTGAGGGCAGCAGGGGTAACTGGGGCAGGGCCTGAGGTGCCTGGGGCGAAGGAGATGCCCACCTTCCTGGGTGAGCGGGCACAGGGCGAAGGCTGAGGGGCTGCTGGGAGGGCGGAGCTGGTGCGCTGGGTGGCGGATGTACCTGTTGTTGCGGTGGGTACGGATGTTGCCGCCACCACAAGGGAGCTCCCTTCCGAGGACGTGTCTGTGTCGCTGGTGTCACCACGTGTCCCCGCTGTGGAGCTCCCCTGGCCCTCCGTCTCACTGGTGAAATCAGAGTCAGTTGCATGGGCCTCCATGGCCATGTGAGATGCAGCTCCCTCGTGCTCCGATGCCACTTCTCCTCCGCCTGATGATGCTAATGCACACAGGAAGACCACAAAAAAGGGGAGGGGGAGAAAGAAAGACATGTTGAGTGCATGGATTACCGCTACCGTTGGCGGAGAGGACAGACACAGAAGCCCCCTGCACTACGCCGCGCACTTGGTGTACACTACTCAATCCGTGGGACATGGTCTACAAGCCTATGGACGACAACTCCACACATAGGTGACACAGGGCCATGATTAGCTGTACTAGGCAACCTACAGAGGTGGGGGGCGGGGGTACAGGGCCATGCCTAACGGAGGGGCCTAGCCTACAGAAAACGCCCCGGCCTAGGGATACCCACAGCCCTCCTCCCCCACCCAGACACCTCCAATGTGCGCAAAATCAGCAGAATGTGCTTGTACTCATCCCCTTGTGTCTGCTGTGATGTCCTCACGCGCCCATCCAAATCGGGGTAGGCCACCGCCAGGATCCGGGACATCAGGGGTGTCAAAGCACGACTGGCACCCCTCCTACGTCGGGAGGCCATCCCCAGCAGAGCCTCCGCGGTCTTCCTGCTCCCGCGGCGGATGTCCTCCCACCTCTTCCGGCATTGGGTGCCCCGTCTGTTGTGGACCCCCAGGGTCCGGACGACCTTGGCGATGGCACACCAAATGTCGATTTTCTGATGGGCGCTGACCTATGTGACATGTGCAGGGGGAGAAAATGAAACAAACATCACCTTCTGCATGCTCGATGTGAGTGGCCCCCCATCCCCACCCTTGCCATGTGGCACATGCTCTCATCTTTCGTTTGATGCATGCCTCATTCGCTCCCCTCCCCACCATCTTTCATTCACCCCACTCAACCCAGGCATTGGCCACAAAGCATGGTCCCAGTGTACTTACCTGTTGGTCTGGAGGACCGTAGAGTAGCGCATACTGGGGGAGGACCCCATCCACGAGTTTCTCCAATTCTTCAGAAGTGAAGGCAGGGGCCCTTTCCCCAGTCGCAGCAGCCATTGTCTCTTCCAGACCTAGGTCACAGCAGCACTTGCAGTATAGGTCCTCTCCTGTGGATGATCAGGTATCGAGTGATTAAGAAGATAGAAAATGGCGGTCACGCCCGCGGCAGTGCGTACTGCGGCGGTGCGTACCGCGACAGCCGGCGCACATCCTCATTGGCTCCTGAAACCCATAGGGTTCAATGTTAACCCATGCGGCTTTGCGCCGCGGTCTTCGACCGCCTACCACCACGGTGTGCCACGCCAGCGCATTGACCTCACATCCCACTGTCGTACTTCACAGGTCAGGCATCCGCCATTTCAAGGGCCCCCATATCTTAATTTCTACTGCGTCACACATACCTAGGCCTTGCATCAACACTCATACAAGCCATTCAATGCATTGAGAATCGTGTACTGTGCAAGCTGTGGGAACGTACCTGTGGGTTGATTGACTCTGTGCTCCATGTTGTCCTTCCTAGGCACCGTCCGCTGGGACTTGCGAGGAGATGGAGGAATCTTCCCGTGTACAGACCGCTGGTGGACCTGTCGACAATGGAAGAAAGACATGTCATACTGACATACAGGCTTGACAGAACCACTATACAGGAACTGTGTGCCCAGCTGGAGCCAGACCTGGTGTCACCCATCCGCCAACCCACAGGGATCCCCCCTCTAGTGCAGGTACTGTCAGTACTCCATTTTTTGGCAAGTGGGTCATTTCAAACAACAGTGGCCATTTCATCAGGGATGTCTAAGCCTATGTTTTCCAAGGTGTTGGCCAGAGTGTTGTCTGCCCTGCTCAAACACATGCGGAGCTACATCGTTTTCCCTGAGGTGGGGGATTTGCCTACAGTGAAAGGTGACTTCTATGCCCTTGGACATATCCCCAACATCATAGGTGCCATTGATGGGACCCATGTGGCTTTGGTACCCCCCAGAGAAAGTGAACAGGTGTACAGGAACAGGAAAAGTTATCATTCCATGAATGTCCAGGTGGTCTGTTTGGCTGACCAGTACATCTCCCATTTAAATGCCAAGTTCCCTGGGTCAGTGCATGACGCGTACATCATGCGAAATAGCAGCATCCCTTATGTGATGGAACTACTTCAGAGACACCGTGTGTGGCTAATTGGTGACTCTGGTTACCCCAACCTGTCCTGGCTACTGACCCCAGTGAGGAATCCCAGGACAAGGGCAGAGGAACGGTACAATGAGGCCCATGGGCGTACTAGGAGGGTGATCGAGCGGACCTTCGGCCTCCTGAAGGCCAGGTTTAGGTGCCTCCATATGACAGGTTGATCCCTAATGTACTCACCAAAGAAGGTGTGCCATATCATTGTGGCCTACTGTATGCTTCACAACCTGGCTTTGCGACGCCAGGTGCCTTTCCTACAGGAGGATGGTCCAGAAGGTGGTGTTGTGGCAGCTGTGGAGCCTGCGGAGAGTGAAGAGGAGGAAGACGAAGAGGACGACACAGACAACAGGGACACAGTGATACAGCATTATTTTCAATGACATACAGGTAAGAATCAACACCGGCATTTTACATTTACTTAAAGTCTCCTGCCTCTCTACTGCCTGAGTTTCCCCCCAGTGTATGTTAACTGAGTTGTGACTTTCCATTCCAATTTCAGAGATGTCGGCCCCACTCCGTGACCTCTGCTTTGTTTCCCATTGGACTACAGCTGTGTGACAGTGGTATGTTGTCATCACAATGTAACTGGACATTTTGGCACGGTTCTGTGTAATAGATTTGTTCAAAAATACAGGCAGACTCCAGATAATTTTTGTGCAATAAGTGTGTTTATTAAAGTGCTCAATTTTGGGTAATGGTTGCAATTCGGTGATGGGTGATGGTGGAGGAATGTCCATGGCAGAGTCCAGATTTTCAGTCTCACAGGTGCATTGTCCATATGCCTGTGGAAGGTGGAGGAGGGGCAGTTTAAGGTTGGACAGGGTGACAATGTGGGACAGTGGGATGACAATCAGGGGGTATCCTTTCCTGGCGGGGGTCTTGGCATTCTACTCTGTCTTCTTCCTAGATCTCAGGCACCGCTTGCGGGGTGGTTCTCCTTCTGCAGGGGGTGGGGTTCTGGTGGCCTGTTGTTCTTGTGTCGGGGCCTCCTGTCCACTAGCGCCGGCGGAGGTGGTAGCCTGTTCTTGGTCCATGCTAGTGACAGGGGCCCTTTGTGGTGCCACATGGTCCCGCAATGTGCTGACAATCTGATTGAGAGCCACAACGATGGTGCCCATTGCGGAACTGATATTTCTGAGTTATTCCCTGAACCCCATAAACTGTTCCTCCTGCAGTACCTGGATCTCCTGGAACCTGGCCAGGACCGTTGCCATCGTCTCCTGGGAGCGGTGGTATGCTCCCATGATGGAGGATAGGGCCTCGTGGAGAGTGGGTTCCCTGGGCCTGTCCCCCCGCCTGTCGCACAGTAGCCCTCCCAGTTCCCCTGTTTCCCTGGGCCTCTGTCCCCTGGACCGTGTGCCCACTACCACTGCCCCCAGGTCCCTATTGTTGTTGGGGTGGTGGGTGAACCTGGGTGCCCTGTAGTGGTGGACACACTGCTGATTGACGTGTCCTGGAGACAGAGGCATGGGCCCGCTGGGTGGGTGCTGTGCTGGTGTTCCCAGAGGGGGGTAGGTCTGCTGTGGCCTGTGCCTGTCTGAGGGGAACCGACTATCGCGAGGTCCCCGATGGGCCGGGCTGGTCATCTGGGTCCAGGGAGACAGAGCTGCTGTCATCACTGTGGGCCTCTTCTGGGGGTGGAATGGACATTTCTGGACCCTCCTGGGCGGTGTCGTGGCGTTCGGGTCCTGCAGGGGTATAAGAGTATGGTTATTGCTTCTGTGTGTGACATAGCATGCAATGGGTGGGTGCCCATGTACCCCAGTGCTGGCATTCCCTTGTGGGGGCTGTTGTGACGGTGGGGGGGATGGGTATGTGCAGTGGGCATGCTTAGGTGATGGGTGTCCATGGTTTGTGGTCGCATGCAGGGCTTGGTGATGGGATGGGTGGGTTGTGATGGTGAGACATTAGCAAGGAGGATGTGTGATGGGGGTGGGGGGAGGGTGGGGGTATGATTTGGCATGCCGGTGGGTGGGGGGGATGAAGTAGTTGAGATTAGACTTACCAGAGTCCATTCCTCCGCCTACTCCTGCGAGGCCCTCAGGATGCAGGATCGCCAAGACCTGTTCCTCCCATGTTGTAAATTCTGGGGGTTGAGGTGGGGGTCCGCCGCCAGTCTTCTGCACCGTGATGTTGTGTCTGGATACCATGGAACGCACCTTCCCCCGTAGGTCGTTCCACCGCTTCCTGATGTCGTCCCGATTTCGTGGATGCTGACCCACAGCGTTGACCCTGTCCACTATTCTTTGCCATAGCTCCATCTTCCTGGCAATGGTGGTGTGCTGCACCTGTGCCCCGAAGAGCTGGGGCTCTACCCGAACTATTTCCTCCACCATGACCCTGAGTTCAGCGTCTAAAAACCTGGGGTGTCTTTGGGGTGCCATGGGGTGGTGTGGATGAGGTGTGGGGTGGCGTTTGTGGTGATGAGTGTGGTGAGTGTGGTGGTGTGTGGTGTTTTGTGCGTGGATGTTGTGTGAGTGATGGTGTTTGTGAATGCTCTGTACTAGCTGGTGGTGTCTCTCTCTGGCCTTAGTCAATAAATGGTGGTCATAGGGGTTTGTGGGTGATGTGGGTGTGTGTTTTATATTGTGTTGGGTGTGTGGGAGTTGTGTTTGTATGTGTATCAGGTGTGTGTGTTTCAAAATGACCAATGTGGCAGTGTTTTGGTGCTGTGTGTGTATTTTGACCACGGCGGTGTGTACCGCCAATGGAATACCGCGGTTGAAAGACCACCGCGTGGATTGGTGGGTCGTAATGGAATGGGCGTATTTCTGTTGGCGTGACAGTGGAGGTTTGGTCATCGCCAGTTTTTCGCTGCCCGTTGGTGTGGCGGACTTTTGTGGATGTCGGGTTTTTGGCGGTTTGCCTGTTGCGGGTCAGAATGACCGTGGCGGTTTCCCGCGGCCGCGGCAGTGTTATGGCGGTCTTCTGACCGGCGGTAAGCGCCTTTTACCACCGAGGTCAGAATGACCCCCTTAGTCTGTACAGGTGCCTGACTCATGGTGGGTTCACCAACAAGTGCCTAGGAAGCAGTTTCCAAATTTCCAGGACATGTGATGGGCAACTTTCGGACCATTTACATGAACAAGCGTCTGCTATCTATCTGGTGCTTGCTTTGTAATTTGTGGTGTCTACGTTACCCAAAATCATGGAAGTGCACTCAAAAGATGTTGCTACATGTATGACTAACACATGTCCTCTCTCATTTCCATACTGACTTGCATCTAAGGTTTGGACACATTGACTTCACATTCATACAAGCATATTTTCAATAATGCATCTTGTGATGCACACACACTGGGTCAACAACTACATTAGTAGCCAATGCACACACATTGAGCCATAGGCATTGAGGTATTGTACTTATGTGCGTCACCTTGCTATCCTCTCCTGACGACAAACATGCCCAATCTGTGCAATACATATATGTAGGCCATCTAGTGCGACAGCCAAGAGTGAAAATCATGTTAAGGAAGTAGCGGATCATGGTCCGCAGCAGTATGATGTCTCACATGTGCCCACACACCGTCAAGACCAAAGTGAGTGCAATCAGCCTATCTCAATTGTGTCACAAATGTTACATTACATTAAAATGGTAAAATGACCAAAACCCAGTTAATGCCCGAAATTTTTACACATACACGTCAAAAAATGATGCACAAGCGTCAAAAAATGACACTTATGCCCGAAAAACAACGCATTATGCCCTGAAAATTGGTTAAGTGTTAGACTATTTCCAAATATATGGATGCGGGCCCATTTTTACTCCTGTGCGTAAAAAAAATTATGCCCAGACTGTATGCGGCAATTTTTTTTTACGCATAATGATAAAAACAGCCGCCATTTTAGGCAGGAAGTGTTGTAATGGGATATCCTGTTTACAGATTATGTACAGTGGGTGTATTTTCAGTTTCACTTTGCAGTTTGTGATTCTTGTAGACTGTGTGGTTGTGTTCAGAGTTTTGTCTAGTCAAATTGTGCTTTTGTCTCCCGTGTGGTCCATTACTTGCCATTTTGTGAATAAAATGTTGTTGTTGTATCCTGTCTGAGTGTTGATTGTGTACTATTGTCTAGTATTGTATTGTCTTTGTTGTTTTTGGGAGTCTGTTGTGGGTAGTGATAGTTTGGGGATAGTTGGGCTGTTTTAGTTGTTTAGTTTAAATTTTTCTTATTCTACTTTCCCCCTATTCTCCTTTGTTCTCCTTTATCCCCTATTACCCTATTTTTCTGCTGAGATGTTGGGTAGGCCACGTCTTGGTAAGATGGGTGAGAAGGAGCTTGGGGGTTTCATATGGCTGGTGTGCCATTTCCTCCCCCTTATGATTGAGGCAGGTGGGCTGGTGAAACAGGGGTATCATACCGAGGCACGGAGGCTCCGGTGGGGAAAGGTATTGCATCACTTGCAACGCATCTATCGAACCCCAAGGAATGACCGCCAGCTGAAGCACCACTGGGCTGACCTAATCTCCAGGGAGCAAGATCTGCTGGACTACCTGGGAATTGTGATTGGTGGCCCTGTTGGTAAGTATAAATCATGTAAATGTGCACGATTAAATGCTCTGTAGTGACATCAGATGATTTGTACAATATCTGCCGGCAATGTTGCTGAGTGTGTGGAATGCTTTGGAAACATACAGGGTCATTGATAGACTATGTTAAGGACCACAATTGCTAGCTGTCAGGAAGCAAGTGCTCTGCAAACTTACTGAATACTTTTGCTTAATGTAAGTTGGTGCCGCCTTTGTGTCAAACAGCAACACAAATCAGGAGCCAATTATGTATATATATATAGGTCACATTTGCCTGTGAGGTATATATTTTCAAAATCATTACCAACATTTGTTGACGCAATAGCTAGACTGACTTTCAAAACACTACATGATGCTGAAAAGAAGTACAGGCTTCACGTCTATTGATGATAGCAATGTGGCTCAAACATATGTATCATGTGTGTCTGGTGAGTGTGTAAGGCAAGCGATCACGGAAGTTCTATAAATCTTAGGGATTATTGTGATCCTTCGTCATTTCGGATACATGTCAGATCTGGATTTGGAGACATAGGGAAAAAGTGCAAGGTGCCCGCAGCTAACATCTTAGACTGGTATTTGATGTTTATTGTTCCACCTTTCGTTTACGGATGGCTGGCCAAAGGTATGCACATGGGTTCATATCTCTATGGTTGGTGCAACTCATCATAGCTGGGCCACATCAAATGAAGAAACTGTAACAACATGAGGGCTTACAACTGTCCCTGCCCCTCTGTACATTGTACCTGTGTGTCATAAATTTGTCATGGCCACAATGGCTGGTTGAATGCTAATGCACTCCTCAAGGAAAGTGGCTTTGGATGTCTCTCTTGGATACACATGATGAGACGAATACACGCCATTATTATGTCTGCTCACTAATGAAGGAGCATGTTTGCCACCACATGATAGCTAGGGCCACTGCATGTGTGCAGATATGTGTGGAGACCCATGGTATGTACATGTTAGCTATGCTATATCTGATGCAGTATCATCATGTCTGAGTGGCTTTACTTACTTATGTAATCTTACACCTAGTATTTGTCTTTGGAATTGTTGGACAGTGCACAGAATTTGAGCACATTTCTCCCTTCCATGCCTTACAGGTGGACCCACACCCTACACTGTGGGCGTGGTGGCTTCATTCGAGGACACAGACAACTCCAGTAAGTGTTGATATGTCTGTTATGTGTTGTGTTTGCTGGTGATGTGTGATGGACTCCTGTGTGTTGAACACATAGCAAGGTGTGATGCACTGGCCCATCATTTGTCTTGTTCCATAAGTGGGATTTCATTTTATCACCATTTAAGAGTTGGCCAATGCTTATCCTATTGTCTTATTAAGGGATTCTAGGTCACTCCTGTAGGCCCCGCAATGTGAATGGGGATGAGTCATGTGGATAACACTTGTATCAGCAAGAGTCGCACTGGACCTGATCTGTGATTTAGTCAGCCAGTCAGACGTACATTCTCCCAGAATGGGGCTGCAAAATGCTTACCCACAGACTTCTAAACTGTTGGTTGAACTTCCTAGCAGCATGTAGCTCCACATGTAGTGCTATGAGTATGTGGCACTTGAGTGCAATGGCCTAGGTGTGCATGCAAATCATGGCTAGGGGTGTTCTTGCATCTCTGTGTTAGTTGTAAGTCATGGCTTACTGGAAGTATATGATGTGGACAAAGGTCTGCATATCCAGACATGTGTGGCGCTGGGATTGGTCTAGGGTTTGCTGTCTCCTATTTGTAGATACACCTTACCTGTGGTGTGTGTGTAGAGCCAAACACATGTCCAGCTTTCATAAGCTTCCTGGGTGTCCATGTTGTTTGAAATTGTTAGTTGTTTCTCCACCCCCCACCCTCAAACACAGGCATGGGTTTGTGAATAGTGTACATTGGACTGATGATACAAGTTTGGTACACAGACATGTAAATCTTTTGTCTGAACCTAGAATACACACTCATGTTTCGCACATGAGTACTATACTAGCAAGTCCATTTACAACTTGCAGATCATGTGGCCCTAGATTTGCATCCCGTACAATGACATTTGTAGCCCTGGCATTGGCGGAGGATGTGCTGCATGATTGTTAGCTGACAACTGGCAGAACTCTGATGCCAAAACATGCCAGTTGTTACCCATCTTGTAGGGTTTGTATGTGCTATGTGTGTTCCGACCTTTGTAGGCTGGCCTGCCATGTACTTCCTCAGGGACATTCAATGATCTGTAGGATGATATGAGCTGTTACAAGTACAGTAGATGTATTGTCTGATTTACTTCTTGTGCCATTTCACACAATGCAGTTCCTAATGTAATTTTTTTCATTTGTCTTCACAGCTGCAAATATGAAACCCATCCAGGTGCAGGAATTCCAAAGGCGGCCAATCAGGTACCAGCATATACTGCAGGTAGAGTCGGGGTACCGAAGAATGGCCTGCAGATACCGAAACAAACGGGTCTCTGGAGCCTGGAAAGCATTCCTACAGGGCGGCCCTTCTTTGCCCACCACAGCCACCACCAGTACCACCACCACTACCACCCAGGTGGCACCACCAACAGCTGGGACCGTTGTGGCAACAACATCAGCAAGTGCTCCAAGCCCTAACACAGCACCACCTGCAGGGTAGCCCACAGACATTGACCCTACACGGCCCCCCACTTCCTCAGCTGGCACACAGACCACCCCAGCTGCAGCTATTGACCTCGCTGCTTTTGTGGAGATGCAGCGTAAATTGGACCGTGTCCTGCGAAAAATGAGTCGCCTGCGGCAGGATGTTCGTCATATTATCCGGCGGGTGCGGTCCATTAAGCGGACCCTCTGGAGGGCCAACCTATAGACATTTTGATGGACATGATTCCCTCCCCTCCCTCCTCTTTCCTTATTCTTATACCTTGTGGGTTTAGGGGGCTTAGGTTAGTATAGGCTGTTAGTTTAGTTAGTGTTAGTGGGTGGGGGGTCCTGATTATTTCTACTGTTTCTTTTTGAGTGTGTGGGTGGGTGGGGGGCAATGTTGGGGTTCTTGTGTGTTTTGGAAAAAAACAAAAAAAAAATATAAAAAATATTAAAATATAAAATTACAAAAAAAAAATTTGGTTTAGTATAGGATAGCATGTGTTTAGGTTAGTATCTGTTGTCCTCCATGTGTCCCTTCTCATAAGGGGGGTGGGGGGTTGATGTTTAGAAAGTTTCATTACATGTGATAAGTAAGTTTAGCTTAGGTTAGTTAGGGACAGTTGTGGGTAATGAGAAGTTAGGGTAGATTAGGGTAGGTAAGGCTTTTCCCCGAGTTTGTGTGAAATGCTTGTAGATCAGGGCCTTGGCATGAGTGTACATGATTTCTTTTGTATTACAATTTGTGTCTTATGCTACCAACAAATCCCAAATTAGCTGTAACATTGGCAGCTACCACAAAGCTACCTTGCAAAGATTAGACCATTCATTGCAACCACCAATCACAGTTACTATGGATCCCAACGTGTTTTTTTCAATAAGTATGTTTTCAATGTCACATACAGTGCTTCAAGATTTGGTATTGGGGACACTGTGTTATGTCTAACTGCAGTGTGATGTTCAAGGAAACCCTTATAAGCTGAGTGGTAGTAAGCACTCTTGTAGTATCGTGTTCATGACTCACATAGATAATTTGTGACACTGTTCAGCATGATTACTTAATGGATGTAAACTCAGACACCTTTATTCATGCAGTTTGTTGACTGTTTGCTTAGATTTGTGGGCAATGTTATATGTGTTAGTTTTGCATGGAGGCAACATTTTGCTGACACTTTTTAATGGCTTAGATATCCCTTGAGGAAGCATTATTCTGTCCAACACAGCATTACGGCGAATGGTTTCCCTTTTCATCAGATAATACCCTCAGGAAGGGCAGAGTATGGTAGAATCCAGGCCACTGTGCATAGTTATCAGACAACATTATTTCAGGACAGTTGTATTGACAAGCGGTCTACTGCACAGTTGATGTGTCACATTACACAGAGACAAAGTGGTTGTGGAAGTGCGATTTATTGAAAAGTGCTGTAGTGCTATATGTACATTGTCCATGATTGTGAGTCCATTTTAGTGACATCTTCCATTGTGATCCTACACAAGTGCTAAAGGAAAATGCATTTGACATGCTGGGGTGATGTGTCAGTCAGTGCAGAGGGACAGGATTTGCCAATGAGTCAGTGAGAGACAATCACAAGGTAGGCTGACAGGATATACAGTGGTTTGCAGAACAGTCATTGAGTACAGTTGTTGCAAGACTGGCATGTTACAAAGCGCAGGACCTTAGTAATAGGTGGCCATGTGGCAGGGACTAGTGCTTCCGGTTACTTTTACGTGTGAAGGTGATCTGTTCCATGTCTTCTTCTTCTCATGTGTGTGTTACCTCCTCTGTCCTTGGTGGTGGTGGTTGTGAAGGGGCAACACACACCTCAGTGTTTGAAGACATGGGGTCCGACATACCGGTCGCTGCTACCTGTGAGGGTCTTAAGGGCAGTACTGCTGCAAGGAGGATCTGCTGGTTCTTAAGAATAGCAGCCACATCACAATGGTAGGCAGCCAGGTCGGCCCTGAGGGGGTCATGATTGCATTCGTGCATGCAGTGGAAGGTTTGGGGTGTGAGGTGTTGTGGCAACTCCCTTACTGCAGTGGTGAATTCCTTTACAGTTTGCTGTAGTCCTTGCAGGATGGATGTTAGCGCTTGCATGGCTGCTGCCTGACCTGCAGATGAGATCATGCACGAACGCACCCCCTCTAGGCTGGCTGCCATAGTTTGCATCCCCACCTGCACCTCCTTGGCCAGCTCCCACTGTACTCCGACTACAGTTCTCTCAAAGCTAATGCCTGTGTCATCTGAGTCCTCAGCTGTATTGGAGCTGGCAGGTCTTACAATTGGGGTGGTGGGTGGGTCCTCTGTGATGGCTGCTTGTTCTGTGCTCCTCCTTGCAACACCATCTCCTCCATGTGGTCTAGGGCCTCCTGGTGTGCTGGACTCCCACCTCCAGTCTGCAGTGCTGCCTTCCTGTTCCTGGCCATCTTTTCCTTGGTCCTGCGCTTGCAGTCATGCCAGCGTTTCTTGCACTCAATGACTGTTCTGCGTACTTCTGCCACACTGTCAATCTTGTCAACAATTTGTTGCCATATTGCCTCTCTCCTACTGATTAGCAACTTTGAGGTGACAAACAGTTGGTGCTGGTGTTCCGTCACCTCTTTTACCAGAATTTCCTGCTCCTCTGCACTGAAGCAACACTTTCTTTTCTTCTTCTCCCTGTCCTGGTTCTTGTGTGGGTCCTCCTGGCTGGTTCCTGGTCTGTTGTCATATGCCTGGGGTCTGTACAGGCATCAGGACTCCATTTTGGCTCTCCTCGGCTGAAATGGCTGTGTTTGCGGGGAATTTTGACGCTATTGCGTCAAAAAACGCTGCCTATCCGGTTTGCGGTGTCGTAAATCGGCTCACAGTCATTTCCGCCGCGTTAACGTTGTTTTCCTTTACGACGTGACGCTGCGGTGTGTGTAAAAAAAATTACTTACACCTGTGGTTTGCGCCGCCGTGCGTCAAAGTATAAATTTGAAGCCCACACAGCGCACCGAAATGGCGTTATCCGGCGGCAATATTTTTGACGCAAAACTGCGCAGGTGCAGTTTTGCGTCAAAAAGTATAAATATGGGCCTTAGTCTCTTTTTTCGAGATTTTCTTCACCAGGACAAACCCGCAAGTCAGGCCGGGTCACAGTTGAGGCAAGCCGGCTAGAGTTGCCGCTGCGGGTCGGTCCCTCTCTGGAGCTTTTTTTCAAAAGTTCTCCAAACTTCTGGATCTTCTCCCAGATGTTCCTTTAAGGTTCTTTTGGGGTCCACAGCTCACCCCAAGGTTCCAGAGGCTCTGAGATGATCCTTGGGGGTGTGGACTACAACTCCCAGAATGCACCTGGTGCAAACTCCTTTGGCTGGTGGTCAGCTGGTTGGTTTCTTCAGGAGTTGGTGCAGGAGACTCTGGTTAGCAATTTTTCACCTGTAGCAAACAGGGAGTCCCTCCTTGAACCAGTTGAAGCCAGGCAAAGTCCTTCTTGTAGTGAAGCCCAGGTGTGCAGCTGGTGCAGTCCTTCAGAGTGCAGGGTCCAGGTGCAGGCCACGGGTCCAGCAGGGCAGTCCTTCTTCTCCTGTGGTTTATCCTTGTTGGAATCTGATAGGGATCTGAGGTGTGGGTGCAGATCTGCCAGTTTTATCCCTGCTCCTGAGTGAAAAACAGGGGGGTCCCGGTTCTCCAATCAGGTGTAGGGTCCTTTCCCCTATGATGACCACTTCCTGGGAAGTGTGGCAAAAATCAATACCAGGGAGCAACATTCCTCAAAAATCCATCATGGCTGAAAGTGATTTTTGGAGGTTACATCTGGCTGAGCCCACCCACTGGTGTGGCTAAAAATCATAAACACATCACTCTCCTGCCCTCTCCTAATCTAATCAAGGGGGCACCTAATTGTCTGGGTTTGCAGGATGTGGGGGTGTTGCTGGGTTGCTCCAAATGTCCTTCTCTGCCTTTGAAGACCAGTTTGGCAGCCCTCCCCCTTCCTGCCTCACCATCTGCTGAGGGGAGATCTCCTCCCACAGGCACATCTCTTTGTGTGAAGCCAGGCCACTTCACACCTCATCAAGGCAGCCTGGCCAGGCTCACAGAGGCTGGCCAATCAGAGCACAGCAGCAAAAACACTGCAGGGCTGAAGTTGGCAACTTTTTAGGTAAAGTTTAAAACTCTTTACCTGAACAAGTTATATTAAATCCAACAACTGGAAGTTGTGGGATTTATTATAACAATTAATTTGATACCAAACTCTTTGTATCTATTACTTAGGGGACTTTTAAAATTCAAATAAAGTCTCCCCGTTCTAGCCTATGGAGGCCATTCACTAGAATGAGGGGAAAACAAATTTGGCTGTTTTACCTCACCAGGGCTTATAAAAGTAACTTTATATGGTCCCTGCTTATAGTTACATGGCACCCAGCCCTAGTGGCACATAGGGCACACCTTAGGGGTGACTTGTATGTAACAATAAGGTAGTTTAAGACTTTGGAACTACTTTTAATTTGAAAGTTGAATTTGTATATAACTTTAGTTTAAAAGCAGCCAGCAGGCAGGCCTGCCTTTAAAATGACACTGGGCACCTCAGCAGTGCACCTATGGGTTCACTACCTATGCTGGGGTCCCTAAACCTACATGCCCTACCATATACTAGGGACTTATAGGTAGGTTGACTTAGCCAATTATAATTAGCCTAATTTGCATATCCACTTTACACAGAGAACTGGCCCTGGGACCGGTAAGCAGTACCCAGGGCACAGCCAAGAGTCAGTAACCACCGGTACCTGTTCAAAAAGTGTGGAGGTGACCAGGGCAAAAAGGAGGACTATCCTACAAACACAGATTCCAAAAATGCCTTAGAGACTATGAGGTAAGTAGGAGGTAAGTCATAGACACAGTACATACACTAGTATAAAAAACAGGTAAGTAAACAGTTAGGAAACGTGCACATAATGAAAATCACAATAGGTTGCAAAGGGCCCAGGGGAAGACAAACCATAAACTAGAATAGTGGAATGTGAAAGTCAGTTTACCACCTAGGCAAGTGTAGTGTGTAGAGGGGTGCTGGGAGAGTAATAAAACAGCAAAGGTAAGTAATAGAACCCATCATGGGGCCCTGGAAAACAGAAGTAAATCACAGTAAGTTTCCTGAAACACACAAGAAGTTGTGATAGAAGATTATGCAAGAACCACAAGAGACTCAAGACACCAATGATGGATTACTAGACCTCTGGAAGAAGTAGACCAAGTCCAAGAAGCACTGAAGAGTCCAGGGAGAACAGCAGCTCCTGCTAACCCGGATGAAGGTACAAAATAAGAACCACAGGTGAGAAGACAAAGTCAGTTATGCACCCAAGAAGACAGATGTGGGTTACTGGTTGGTGCAGAAGATGCCCCACACCGGAAGGATGATTGCAGTCTGGTTTGCATCACTGGATTCTGCCAACAAGCCTTGGCACACGCAAAGCTCACGGGTTGCAGAAAATGGCGATGCCCAAGACCAGGAGGGAGACAAAGGCAGCTCTCAGCAACTCAGAAAGCCCTCAGAATACCAGGCAGCATGCACAGGAGTCCCACAGCATGGCAACAAAAAAGGTGCTAATGGAGTCTCATGCAGCATGACACAAAGGGTTCCCACACTGCCGGAGAACCACTCAGGAAGCTGTGCGTCACAGGATGGAGTGCTGGGGGCCTAAGCTGTGCTGTGCACGAAGAACTTCTTGGAAGGTCTTCAACTGGAAGTCATGTGGTGCATGGGGGTACTGTCTTGCGTGGGGAGGCAAGCTCTTACCTCCATCAAAGTTGGACAGCTGGACCTTGGGACTGTCGGGGTCACTTTAGTCCACCACCCATGTTTCTGGATCTATGCTCGTCATCTGGAGAAGGGACCCACACCACCGGTTGTTGCTGCAGAGAGATGCCTGCTGAAGCTGAAGCTGGGAAGTGACCCTGTCAATTCATGGGAGATTCCTTTGGTTCTTCTGGTGCAGGCTGAAGACAGGCAGTCCTTGGAGGATGCTCGACAGGAAACAGTTGCAGTTGTTAGCAGGAGCTGAAGATACAATTTTGCAGAAGTAGTCATTGCTTCTTTGTTGCAGTTTGTAGAGTTCCTGGAGGGTTCAGCTGCGGTTCTGTTGGTAGAAGATGAAGTAAAGGATGCAGAGGAAACACCCAGGAAAGAGACCCTAAGTCTCTCTCCAGCAAAGTGCATGGAATTTCAAAACCAATACTGGAATCAGTATTGGGGTACAATTTCCAGGTGTTATACACCTTATATGGCCATATTCGGAGTTACCGTTGTGAAGCTGGACATAGGTATTGACCTATTTCCAGTGCACGTGTAAAATGGCATCCCCCCCACTCATGAAGTCCGGGAAAATGATCCTGGATGACTTGGGGGCACCTCTGTTAGTGCAAGGGTGGCCTCACAGACAGGTACAGCAGCCACAATGGTGCCAGCGCAGAGACAAAGACAGATCATGGTGCATTCCTGCCCCTTCCCATCACGCCGCACAGCAAGGTGACTTGTTGTACTGCGTGGCGCGACTTGGACATAAATATGACCCTAAAATTTGCTTGATATCCTGACCTAAACTAGCGAAGAGATCACTTTATCTGATGAAACTGTAACTTATGAAAGCAGACACCTGGCAATATGGTGAAAGTCAGGCAGGCAGCTGTAAATAATGTGAAAGTCCTATCTCCAGACTTAAACTGTTGATGAGGCTGGTGCCTCCGAAGTCCTAATAATTCAATACCCGCCAGTTAATATCAAGTTTTTTTCCTTTCCAAAGTGCGACAATTTGAAAAATATGCTATTCGCTTACACGATTTGATGCACATTTTACCTAGTACAAATGAAGAAAGCAAAGACATTCCCAAAAGGAAATTGCTCATGAGTTACAATGTTGATTGGGTACAAACAGGAGTATACATCCGATTTAAGATCAGGAGGTCCACTGAAATTGTGCCTTAAATAGGGTGAACTGTCAGTGGTGCCCTCTTAGGGCAGCCACCTCAAGGGATGAAAGGGGGTCCTATGGACTCCCCAGGCATCCCAATGCAGGCGAGTGCAGTACTCACTGTACCTGCGTGCAAGGGGCTCTCTAATCCCATTTGAAAGTGCAGATGGGTTGCCACCTGCAGTGTGAAACACAGAATGGGTTGGAAGCAACTGCTCCGTATTTCACTTGAAGGTGCTGCCTTGGCCCTGAGGGCACTGCATTCAACATAATATGACATGTCCATTTGAAGAGGCACAAAAGGGAAAGTGCGCCCTTATAATGATAATGCACCAAAACTGCAAGATTATAAATAATGTGTGATAGAGTGATCGCACGTATATCAAAATGATGGAACTAGCCACTACAGCACTGGAAATAATATTTCCAAAGTGAAATATGATGAAGGGTCATATGGATATATACGTGCACTCATTCTAATCTATTTTGGCTGTCACTTACTTAGCAAGTCAGATCCCAATAGCTAAGTAAAGTGTGACGTTTCAGTGAGACGGGTGAAAACGTGAGCACACTAACAGATTTAAAAGGCACGCATCCCTCCCTCCCTATTACACTTGAGTGTGACAGAGGACTGAGACTGGAGAGGAACTGTCCAATGATGCCAATGAGGAGATGTGTGGACTTTTATATCGGTTGCTGAAAGCGATCACAAATTGTGCACAAAATAACTGTCACCAGTATTTGTTTTTGGGAACCTACCCATTGTACCAATAGGTCATCTTGTAAAATAAGAAATCGAATTCATGTTCAGCGAGCAGGTAGCAGTTTGAAATTGGCCACAATGAAAGGAATGATGGCCTGAAAGGGACATCAGACTGCTATCCTTGTCATTGCATTTCACAATGGTATTGTCTTTTAATGCAGCCCGATTTCCATAAAGGAAACAACTGATTTGAAAAACTTACCCCAGATCACAGCAAACGCCCCTCGAAGTTGCCACCCTTATTCTCAGAGGTGAAGGGGTGCTGAGGGGAGCCCTTCCCCTTTACAAATCAGTTAGCACACCAGCTTCAAAGTTGATAACTGAGCAATGGTTTGTGATCCGGATTTCCCACCACAAGTACTCTTTGACTATCTAGCTTCATATCTCTAGGATGAGAGGTAGAAAATGCCGACCACCAACTATTCGCTCTTTTGTATGAAAACTCTAAAATAAGGCGATACTCTCCTCAGGTATTACCAGTTCTGTAATTCCTGAGGATTCGTTTCACACTTTCTGTTTCAGCAAGACCCAAAAGTTTGCTCGTTTTGTTATGTTCCTAAGCATTTTACTTCGTGTCATTTCAACACACTACCTACCTCAAATGAAGTAAATCCTCTTAAGCAACCACAATGAATGTAAATAGAGCCCACCCTTGGTATTCACATAATACTTACCTAGAAAAAGGAACTATTCTTGGTTTTGACCACCTTTGAGAGTGAACGTCTTATTTAAAAGCTTTTGCCTAAATTGTTTAATCTCATTTAATTCATTACATGTATCCTAAGCACTCGAAAACCAAAATTTCAAAGGGAATTATTTAAACAAATGTGAAGTGCTCAAATCCACCCCTCCACTCGCTCTTGGCTGCGTTTACAAAATAAAAGGATAATGTGATGAACGCATTTTTAAAGTGCTCATCCCTGTAGAATTCTTGACGGTGGTGAGTAACTCTTATTGTGCTGAAATGTCATGCTTTTCACTACATACTGAACACCCGCATTTTTTGGCAAAGATTGGTGATGACACTTATCCCTTGGGTGGACATGCAGGGTATTACAAAACCTAATTGGTGCCTCTGAGAAAGCCGTGGTTCCTGGTCATGCTGATGGGAACTGTTCAACTCCTAGCAAACGATGTGATTTGTCAATCCCTGGGTGGGAGAATAACTATTGAACAGATAGACATAAAGCTCGGAGCATTTCTATAAATACCGGCATGCGTTATTACTGATGCGTTAAATATATACAGCCACCGAAGGAGAATCCTCACGGCTCCTGAGATATGGTTTCATGTAGTTCAACCTATGGTTTAGCAGCAGCAGCATTTGGACTAGTTGCATTCGAGCAAATAATCATCATTTGGCCCCTTTGAAAATGCTGTTCCTATAACCGAAAGAAGATTGCGCTGCAACATGTATAATTAGTGTGTGCCACAGAGACCCAGAAAGAGAAGAATTCGTACTTCAAGTGATAATAAAGACAAGTTCTAGTGAAGTTTTCCGTCTGGAAGTATGGGGATAATTAACCTCTTGGGTACACCTGTACTTTGGGCCTTTGAATAGTAAATATGCATAACAATTATCTGTGAGCAATCAGATACAAGCCATCGGTCTACCATCATTCATTTAAAACCTCTGCAATCCAATCTATGAAGGAGAATGTCATGGTTAATGATGTTGAAGGCACAAATGCCGTCAGCCACACTTCTTACATCATCCAGTGTGGATAAAAACAGCAAATTCACACACCCCTGGGCTAAATCTGGCACGGAAAAAGAACAAGAAAAATATCGTTTTTCCCAACCGTTGGACCTGTGGATGCGAATCCTGTTGGAGCAAAGGCCAAACCTGGTTTGAATATGGCTAGTCCCTGTCAAAAATGACATAGTGAGTAAAAGCAAAAGAAACCTGTTATGAATGCACTGGCATACGATTTTGCTGGGACCGATATGTTAAAATGGTAATATGTGTAACAGGTTGTTTGTTCTGATGTGAGAGGTGCCCAGATATATGGTTATAAAACATACCTCTTATAAATGGTGGGTATACTCCTTGGTACACTGTGTGCACTAAGATCCGGCCCTTAAACCTGATACTTTGCGGCACAAATAACGAATGGAATCCCGCTATTGTGGGCGATATGTGATCTGTAATGTTTGAGTTGGTTTCTAGCTGTGTGACTGCATTTTATAGGGTCTCTAGAACTCTGAGCCAAAATTCAGAAAGACTCAGCAATCAAATTTACATAATAAAAAGCTTCCCTTCACCTATTTAAAGAGGTAATCACGATTTGACTGCAAAAAACAAAGCACATAGCGGTGTGACTTAGTTTCTTCTTTAAACCTGAGGGAAAATGAAAGGCTTTCCTTGATCAACTACTGTAGTTTGTGGTTGTTTGAGAGTGGTATCAGGAAAAGTCCTAGAGAATCTAACCAATGTACTTTTTCCACATAAACAAGAATCTCAATCTTACTGCTATTTGAGAAAGTGTTTAATCACTCTTTCATTTATTGATGAAAGACCAGTTCTAAGAAAACTAAATGCATCACTTCTTATTTTCCCCTTAAACGTTCCTATTTTTTGACACATTTGCTTGGTTTGGTAAATATCTGACATTAGGAACATTTTTGTGAGTTGTCTTTTTGCTCAGGTCAAACTACCAAACGTTATCCAAGGTTACCATTGTAAAACATATTTGTCTTTTAGGGTCCTGGGTTTAGAGCAGTGACTGACATAAGGTACAGCTCACTTCAAGGCCATTAACTATTTCTTCCAGTGACTGTAAGCTGAAATCCCTACACTTAGTAGAATGCCTTTGCTGAAGCACTTTCATCCTTCCCAGAAATCATTGGTCATTAAGGTCAACAGATCTTTGGAACCTGCATAGGATGTGGTAGAACAATTTAGCAAAATTTCAATACAAACCAACTGTCACAGTGCAACCAATGTGGCCATACAGTCAGGAATAAAGTTAAAGGATTTATTAGAAAATTAAGCTCAGAGTCATGTAGTCAATCCACAAAACAAAGTTATAAAGATACAGAATCACCAGGGGTTGCCCATGCTGACAAAATAGGTTCAAACAAACTAACATCAGAAGAACTAGACATTCAAAAGGACTATGCAAAGCATCACAGGATAATCTGAGATACAGAAAATAAGTGTTACTAAGTCTTATTAAGCATTAAGCCAGTCTCACATCATCTAAGTTAAATTTAGCTGGGCACAGGGAAACGCTGCATTTAGGGGAAAAACATGTGCAGGACGGAACATAAGCGAGCAAAAGACAAAAAGAACAAAAAGGGCAAAAGGAATTTGGAAAAAGATAATCTTGGTCAACACATTACTAACTTAGGTGGGCAAAAGACAGGTAAAAGGTAAAAGCGTCAGCATGTCAGAAGCTTGGTCAGGCGTCTTCTGTGAGGGTTAGCAAGAAAATGTCTAAGTCTCAACAAGGCATTTCAAATTGGCAAAGGAAGAGAGGAAGCTACTTCTCCAAGGGGCTCAGCTTACAGGATACAGGGCAAAAGGGGCTTTCAGTTTCTGATCTTGGGCAGGCTACTCATCTGAGCAAAATCCATCTGGACATCAAAATATCAAAGATCATACAAGAATCTGATTTGTTAGCACAACAGTTAATTTGACATTGAAGGGGCTTTATCCATTAGAAATTGATCACACAACTTCAAGTTGAAACATCCTCAGAGTTATTTAAGTCTGCCATGACAACAGCATCCATCCATATAGCTCTATACAAGATTGAAACAAATGTTTGAATTGCTAGTCCACAGTAACGGATGTTCCACATCCAAGGTTGAATACTTACAACTTTCTCTGCGTTAAACAATAGACGTCTATTACCAAACTAATTTTCTCATGGGAACGAAGTCTGAAAGGAAAGTTCTCGTTATCAGATTAACAACACATTCAGCACAGTCACGGGCCTAGCAGGCCTAATTTAGTGAGTTAATACAGCACATTAATACATTTAAAAAACACATTTTTCATGTACAAACTATCCATTTTGCATTAATAATTCTTCATTAATACTCATGTTACAGTAACTTGAAACAAAACAACTCTTCACACATTTTAGTCAGTGTAATGTAGAAGTACATTTCACTATTTGTTCACACATATTTAGAAGATTAATCATTAGAAACTCAATATCGTTTCAATTCACACTATTAGTGTAGACTAAATTATAGCATAATTTCAGTTCAATCCTTCAAACAGTACCACCAGGGTCTCTAATATTAGTCTAAACTAATGCACATTTAAAATGACTTCTCAATTTATCACTCTACCGTCAAAATATTACTACTTCGATGAACATAATTGATAAACTGTCACATGTAGATGACTTCCGTGGCATGACGGACAACACTAAAGTTCCTGCCTCATCAGTCCCCCTCTGTTGGTGAATCAAGCCAACACAAAATACTCTAAATCTCATTTTCAATGAGGCAGCTCAAAAAGAGGCTTATTCAGGTAGGTTCTTCTGAAGTCATCTAACTGTTTGATGGTACTATAGTATATGCTCCTCCTAGTCTCCATTTCAATTTCCTCCTTTCTCTGTCTATTCTTAGCACTACCTATTGCTCCTCATGCACCTGTCATTGTGCACTTTTTAAGTTCCTGTTTCACATCCATCATGTTTGCAATGTATTTTCTTATCTCTTTACTATTGTCAGATATGTAAATGCCACAAACGTTTCAGGATGCAACATTGTGCAAACTCTGCTGTCCTTTGCAAGAACAATGTCTATTGTAAGACAATTTTGTAAATCAATTGATCTTACGGCAACCATTTCTGTGACCATTAATGATATGGCACCTGCAGTGTCTGTAGATAGCTTATCTACTATTGTTGACAACTTCTTAATCCTGAGATCATTCAAGATCACACCTACTGATGGAGTAATTGCACCAAAAACATCTTCTATAATCTCCAAAACACTAGCTCCTCTTTTGACTCTGGTGTATGATTTCTCATCCTAAACTGGATCACTAAAATTGTCCACATGACATATCTTTGGAAAAGCTACTCCCTTGTAACATGTACCATGCCAGCCTTTCAGCAGCTTGCACTATGAAATAAACAGAAGGTGTGACAGGTTGATTTTTAGCCTTCTTAGTCCTTCTCCTGTCCTCAATATGTCCAATGAACTTCTTTTCTACTGGGCTAAGAATGCAGGTCAAATAGTTCTTTGGGCAGAAACAGTAGCAAATGTCACTGTCAAAAAACCTCCTACAGTGTCAATGATTTTTGTCTTTGCTCTGTTGCTCAAATGTTTCATGATAGGGACAATCGAGAACACTTGGTCATAATTTGAGTTGAAATATTTGTAATGCTCCTGCTGATACAACAGTGTTAATAGCAGGCTACAGGAAATTTCAAATGTTAGGGGTGAACTATTTTATGTGATTGTCTCATTTACTGATGAAGGCAGCTGTGTGCACAGGTAGCACTCTTTAGCCTCCATGGCATCTACATACTGATATAACAACTTATAATACACATTTGAGGACAAATCACCTCTAGAACGATCAGTGCTTAAGTATTTCTCATTATTGTAAAGTGGATTCTGATCTGCAATGGGATTTGCTAAATATTGAGCACTTGTAGATATAACCTTTTATGAATCACTTGCTGTGGGCAGACTCAAACTGTTGTATAGCTATTTAAGCCATATTTTAGATATATGATTTTAGCAAACTAGGCCTGCCGTTGGGTACTTTAGCCCAGTTCCATTTTATACAGCATTGCTTTATTTTTCTAGCAATAGCCACATTTGCGGTGTTGTTTTATTTTTCTCTATCTAATTCTTCTTTCGCCTAGGAAAGCATTACGTTCTCAGTAGGACATTCATTTCACTTTGCGCTTTCTTCAAGGCCAAAGTCACATAGGGTTGTCCGCATAAGTGGTATGCTGTATCTCCAACATTCACAGAAACACACATATCCCTACGTGGAGACCCTGTCTTAGAATGTCATCTGTTCTATTATAAAAGCACTCCTTTGTCCCATACACGTTAGAGGGAGATTCCAGCCAGATGAGCACAACTGCATGCTAATTGCTTATTGCCTCGCTACAGCTACTTGCTTAGACTGCCTAGGCCCTTGCCTACATGGGGGCACTGTCTCTCTAGACTACAGGCTTCCTTACTCAGGTATGAGGGATGATGTCCTCCAAGGGGGGAACCTGAAGGGCGGACAAGGGGTTATTATGCTGTGCTCTAACATAATTTAGGTAGGAGAACTACATATTACTCCTAGTGACAGTATAGTGGGACTGTTTTTGCGTTTCACTCTCCTTGTCACAATTTTGCTTTTATTGTGTTTTATCATCCTAGTTATTGCAATACATGCCAGTTTTTCTAGGATGCAGTTACTTCCATAATCCTTATTGAACTATATTCTGCCTCTGTTTGTCCTTGCCTGTGTGAGACTAATGTAACTGGAAGGGATGAGATCTGATCGACCACAATTCCCCTGAGGATTCTTTCTTCTCATGGGCCCGGTTCCACAATCATCCCTGTTCTTGGAAAGAGGTGAGGCTCTGCTAGTTAGCCTGAAAACATGGCAATTGCAGTAAATATGAGACAGCCCCTTACTGCACACTTATTGGCAAATGGCCTAACGGCCCAGGGGGTCAAGTCACACTTTTTGTTGAAGCTCATCCAGCCTCCAAAATAGAAACATTTTATTCTTGAGTCCCTTTTCCAGCAGTTGATGCGTTTACAAACCCATTTCACCACTATACACCTGCAAACATACCTGCACAATTCAGAGCTTATGCATATTTAGAAATACCTCTATCTTATCAAGACCTTAATAATTGGCGCCCTACCCCAAACAATATTACACGTTAGGTTAGGTCCTCTGAGCAATGACGGCCCAATCTGACCTTTATTGGCCACATACACACCACACCCTGATGCAGCAACCTTAGTGATAGCTGCGGTTTACCGCTTAAATATAGAGCTCACTGGAATATACAGACTGTTAGTACAGTTTGTATGCAAACATTAAATACTAACTAAGCACGGGCTGCCCCAGCACAAACATATGCAGTTCTGTCAGGCATTAACCCTGCAACTGTCCATTAGATCATGGGTAAGGTACCCACCAAGCAGGAGGAAATTCAGTTTTGGTTAGCTAAAAAAATAAATGCTCTGGAAGCAGTCTTCCCCCATACGGGTCCACGGGATAAACATAGAATACTCACAATGTGCTTGCCATTTGGGATGGTTCCCACAGTAGATAACTGCAATACATGGACCATGGTATTTGCCACGCTCTATACTACTGCACATGATACACCAACATTTGCCAATCTTCTGGAGGTGTGAAAACAAATTCAAGATGAATACAGGGCTGCCCCGGCCCCGGACCTGGGTATGCAATTAATGGGCAATTTTGCCACTGTGTTTTCAATTATATTAAGTAACCATAAAGGGGAAGCAGTTGCACTAGTAGTGCGCTTGCAGCTCCAGAACGTTCCTGTACAGAATCAAGAACGTGAGCAGTCAAAGATTATCGCTGAGATCTACTCCAGCATTGGTCGAGATAGTCTGGGGTCCAGACCAATTAAACCACAATTACAAGGTAGATCTAATAAAGATTCTATTAAGCAAGCACCGGAAGGTTCTAAAAAGTTCTGGGATAAAAAAACAACACCTAAAAAAGAAAGGGGAGAATCTCCACATTTAGAGAACCCTCAAAATAGACATAGGGGGTCATTCTGACCTCGGCGGTAAAAGGCGCTTACCGCCGGTCAGAAGGCCGCCACAACACCGCCGCGGTCGCGGTAAACCGCCACGGTCATTCTGACCCACAAGAGGCAAACCGCCAAATACCCGACATCAACAAAAGTCCGTCACACCAACGCCTAGCGTTAAACTGGCGAAGACCAAACCTCCACCGTCACGCCAACAGAAAAACACCCATGCCATTACAACCCACAAATCCACGCGGCGGTCTTTCAACCGCGGTATTCCATTGGCGGTACACACCGCCGCGCTCAAATTACACATACAGCTCCAAAACACAGCCACATTGGACAATTTGAAATACACACACCTGAGACACATACACACAACACTCCCACACACCCAATTAACTATAAAACACACACCCACATCACCCACAAACCCCTACGACCACAAATCAGAGAAGAAGCCCAGAGAGAGACAGCACAGAATAGAGAACACCATCACACAGAGGCACACTACACCATCACCCACACAACAACCACGCACAAAACACCACACACCACCACACTCACTACACTCATCACCGCAAACCACCCCACACCTCATCCACACCACCCCATGGCACCCCAAAGACACCCCAGGTTCTCAGACGCAGAACTCAGGGTCATGGTGGAGGAAATAGTTTGGGTAGAACCCCAGCTTTTCGGGACACAGGTGCAGCACACCACCATTGCCAGGAAGATGGAGCTATGGCAAAGAATAGTGGACAGGGTCAACGCTGTGGGACAGCATCCACGAAATCGGGACGACATCAGGAAGCGGTGGAACGACCTACGGGGGAAGGTGCGTTCCATGGTATCCAGGCACAACATCGAGGTGCAGCGGACTGGCGGCGGACCCCCACCTCAACCCCCAGAATTGACAACATGGGAGGAACAGGTCGTGAACATCATGCATCCTGAGGGCCTCGCAGGAGTAGGCAGAGGAATGGACTCTGGTAAGTCGAATCTCAACTACTTCATCCCCCCCCCACCCACTGGCATGCCAAATCATACCCCCACCACCATCACACATCCTCATTGCTAATGTCTCACCATCACAACCCATCCATCCCAACACCAAACCCTGCATGCCACCCCAAACCATCGACAGCCATCACCTAAGCATGCCCACTGCACATACCCATCTCCCCCACAAACCGCCATCACAACAGCCCCCACAAAGGAATGCCAGCACTGGGGTACACGGGCACCCACCCATTGCACGAAATGGCACACACAGAAGCAATAACCATACTCTTATACCCCTGCAGGACCCGAACGCCACCACACCGCCCAGGAGGGTCCAGAAATGTCTATCCCACCCCCAGAAGAGGCCCCCAGTGATGACAGCAGCTCTGTCTCCCTGGACCCAGATGACCAGCCCGGCCCATCGGGGACCTCGGGACAGTCGGTTCCCCTCAGACAGCCACAGGCTACAGCAGACCTATCCCCCTCTGGGAACACCAGCACAGCACCCACCAGCGGGCCCATGCCTCTGTATCCAGGACACGTCAATCAGCAGTGTGTCCACCACTACAGGGCACCCAGGTTAACCCACCACCCCAACAACAACAGGGACCTGGGGGCAGTGGTAGTGGGCACACGGTCCAGGGGACAGAGGCCCAGGGAAACAGGGGAACTGGGAGGGCTGCTGTGCGACAGGGTGTAGACAGGCCCAGGGAACCCACTCTCCACGAGACCCTCACCTCCATCATATGAGCATACCACCACTCCCAGGAGACGATGGTGACGGTCCTGGCCAGGTTCCAGGAGATCCAGGTACTGCAGGAGGAACAGTTTATGGGGTTCAGGGAAGAACTGAGAAACATTAGTTCCGCAATGGGCACCATCGTTGTGGCTCTCAACCAGATTGTCACCACATTGCGGGACCATGTGGCACCACAAAGGGCCCCTGTCACTAGCATGGACCAGGAACAGCCTACCACCTCCGCCGGCGCTAGTGGACTGGAGGCCCCGACACAGCAACAACCTGCCACCAGAACCCCACCTCCTGCAGAAGAAGAACCACCCCGCAAGCGGGGCCTGAGATCTAGGAAGAAGACAGAGTAGGATGCCAAGACCCCCGCCAGGAAAGGATACCCCCTGATGTCATCCCACTGTCCCACATTGTCACCCTGTCCAACCTTAATCTGCCCCTGCTCCACCTTCCACAGGCATATGGACAATGCACCTGTGAGACTGAGAATCTGGACATTCCTCCACCTTCATCCATCACCGATTTTCAACCATGTCCCGCAATTTAGCCCTTTAATAAACACACTTATTGCACACAAATAATCTGGAGTCTGCCTTTTTTTGTTGAAAATATGTATTAGACATAAACGTGCAAAAATGACCAGTTACATTGTGATGACAACATACCACTGTCACACAGCTGTAGTCCATGGGCAAACAAAGCAGAGGTCACGCAGTGGGGCCCACATCTCTGAAATTAGAAGGGAAAGTCACAACTCTGTTAGCATCCACTGGGTGAAAAGGACAGACAGTAGAGAGGCAGGAGACTGTAAGTAAATGTAAAATGCCCGTGTTGATTCTTACCTGCGTGTTATTGAAAATACTGCTGTATCACTGTGTCCCTGTTGTCTGTGTCGTCCTCTTCGTCTTTCTCCTCTTCACTCTCCGCAGGCTCCACAGCTGCTTCAACAACACCATCTGGACCATTCTCCTGCAGAAAAGGCACCTGGCGTCGCAATGCCAGGTTGTGAAGCATGCAGCAGGCCACGATGATCTGGCACACCTTCTTTGGTGAGTACATTAGGGATACACCTGTCATATGCAGGCACCTAAACCTGGCCTTCAGGAGGCCGAAGGTTCTTTCTATAATCCTCCTAGTTCGCCCATGGGCCTCATTGTAGCGTTCCTCTGCCCTTGTCCTGGGATTCCTCACTGGGGTCAGTAACCACGACAGGTTGGGGTAACCTGAGTCACCAATTAGCCACACACGGTGTCTCCGTAGTTGTTCCATCACATAAGGGATGCTGCTATTTCGCATGATGTACGCGTCATGCACTGACCCAGGGAACTTGGCATTTAAATGGGAGATGTACTGGTCAGCCAAACAGACCACCTGGACATTCATGGAATGATAACTTTTTCTGTTCCTGTACACCTGTTCACTTTCACTGGGGGGTACCAAAGCCACATGTGTCCCATCAATGGCACCAATGATGTTGGGAATATGTCCAAGGGCATAGAAATCACCCTTCACTGTAGGCAAATCCCCCACCTCAGGGAAAACGATGTATCTCCGCATGTGTTTGAGCAGGGCAGACAACACTCTGGACAACACCTTGGAAAACATAGGCTGAGACATCCCTGATGAAATGGCCACTGTTGTTTGAAAGGACCCACTTGCTAAGAAATGGAGTACTGACAGCACCTGCATTAGAGGGGGGATCCCTGTGGGTTGTGGATGGGTGACATCAGGTCTGCCTCCAGCTGGGCACACAGTTCATGTATAGTGGCTCGGTCAAGCCTGTATGTCAGAATGACATGTCGTTCCTCCATTGTCGACAGGTCCACCAGCGGTCTGTACACAGGAACATTCCTCCATCTCCTCGCAAGTCCCAGCGGACGGTGCCTAGGAAGGACAGCAGCGAGCACAGAGTCAATCAACCCACAGGTAAGTTCCCACAGCTTGCACAGTACACGATTCTCTATGCATTGAATGGCTTGTATGAGTGTCGATGCAAGGCCTAGGCATGTGTGACGCAGTAGAAATTAAGCCATGTGGGCCCTTGAAATGGCGGCTGCCTGACCTGTGAAGTGCGACAATGGGATGTGAGGTCAATGCGCTGGCGTGGCACACCGTGGCGGTAGGCGGTCGAAGACCGCGGCGCAAAGCCGCATTGGTTAACATTGAACCCTATGCGTTTCAGGAGCCAATGACGAAGTGCGCCTGCGGTCGCGGGACGCACCGCCGCGGTACGCACCGCCGCGGACGTGACCGCCATTTTCTATCTGCTTAATCACACGAGACCTGATCATCCACAGGAGAGGACCTATACTGCAAGTGCTGCTGTGACCTCGGTCTGGAAGATACAATGGCTGCTGCGACTGGGGAAAGGGCCCCTGCCTTCACTTTCTGAAGAATTGGAGACACTCGTGGATGGGGTCCTCCCCCAGTATGCGCTACTCTACGGTCCTCCAGACCAACAGGTAAGTACACTGGGAGCATGCTTTGGGGGCAATGCCTGTGTTGAGTAGGGTGGATGAAAGATGGTGGGGAGGGGAGCGATTGAGGCATGCATCAAAGGACGGATGAGAGCATGTGCCACATGGCAAGGGTGGGGATGGGGGGCCACTCACATCGAGCATGCAGAAAATCATAATAATGTCTTTTCTCCCCCTGTACATGTGACATAGGTCAGCACCCATCAGAAAATCGACATTTGGCGTGCCATCGCCAAGGACGTCCGGACCCTGGGGGTCCACAACAGACGAGGCACCCACTGCCGCAAGAGGTGGGAGGACATCCGCCGCGGGAGCAGGAAGACCGCGGAGGCTCTGCTGGGGATGGCCTCCCAACTTAGGAGGGGTGCCACTCATCAATTGACCCCCCTGATGTCTCGGATCCTGGCGGTGGCCTACCCAGATTTGGATGGGCACGTGAGGACATCACAGCAGACACAAGGGGGTGAGTACCAGCACATTCTGCCATCTTAGCGCGCAGTGGAGGTGTCTGGGTGGGGGAGGAGGGCTGTGGGTATCCCTAGGCCAGGGCGATTTCTGTAGGCTAGGCCCCTCCGTAAGGCATGGCCCTGTGCCCCCGCCCCCCACCTCTGTAGGGTGCTAAGTACAGCTATCCATGGCCCTGTGTCACCTATGTGTGCAGTTGTCGTCCATAGGCTTGTAGGCCAAGTCCCAATGATTGAGTAGTGTACCCCAAGTGCGCGGCGTAGTGCAGGGGGCTTCTGTGTCTGTCCTCTCCGCCAACTGTGTTGCCAATGGATGCACTCAACATGTCTTCATTTTCCCCCCCCTTTTTTGCTGCTCTTCCTGTTCATGTGTGCATTACCATCATCAGGCGGAGGAGAAGTGGCATCGGAGCACGAGGGAGCTGCATCTCACATGGCCCTGGAGGGCCATGCAACCGACTCTGAGTTCACCAGTGAGACGGAGGGCGAGGGGAGCTCCACAACGGGGACACGTGGAGACATCAGCGACACAGACACGTCCTCGGAAGGGAGCTCCCTTGTGGTGGCGGCAACATCCATGCCCACCGCAACAACAGGTACAGCCGCCACCCAGCGCACCAGCTCCGCCCTCCCAGCAGCCCCTCTGCGATCGCCCCGTGCCCGCTCGCACACGAAGGCGGGCATCTCCTTCGCCCCAGGCACCTCAGGCCCTGCCCCAGTTACCCCTGCTGCCCTCAGTGAGGAGGTCATTGACCTCCTCAGGACGCTCATTGTTGGGCAGTCTACCCTTTTGAATGCCATCCAGGGGGTAGAAAGGGAGGTGCACCGGAGCAATGCATACCTGGAGGGCATTCATTCGGGTCAGGCTGCCCATCAGCGATCGTTCAACGCTCTGGCCTCAGCACTGACGGCAGCCATTGTCCCTGTCTCCTGCCTGCCTCCCTCCTCCAACTTCCTCCACCCAGTCCCACTCCCCTGTTCCTCTGCCTATCCCAGACACACCTACAGACCAGCCTGCACACACCTCAACACCCAAGGCCAGCTCATCCAGACATAAGCAGCACAAATCACACAAGCATTCACACAAGCAACAGCCACATGCAGACATACCAACAGCCACTGCCTCCTCTGTGTCCCCCTCCTCCTCATCTCCCTCCTCCCTCCCTGTGACGTCTCCACTCACACTTGCATGCACAACGTCATCAGCCACTACGTCCATCACCAGCACACCCACCAGAACACTCCGCACACGTGCAGTCACCACCCCCACTGCCATTTACACGTCCCCTGTGTCCTCTCCCAGTGTGTCTGTCACCCCCTCTTCCAAACCACACAAACGCAGGCAGCCACCCACCCAACAGCCATCCACCTCACGACAGCCTCCGTCACAAGCACCTGCACCCAAAGACACCACACTTGACTCTCCTACAACCACATCCTCTTCCTCCACTCCCATACCTACTACACCTACCCTTCCCACTGCTCCTAAAAAGTTTTTCCTGTCCAAAATTAACCTCTTTCCATCACCTGACCCACCCCCTCCATCTCGTAAGAGTCCAATCAGCACCTCAGCCACCACAACCCCTGGACCTACAAGGTCCATAGTACAGGGATATTGGAGTCCACCACCTTCAAGGGCAGCAACATCGGCCAGCAGTAAAGGGACAGCCAGCCCACCCCCTGGGAAGAAAACCAAGAAAGGCAAGGCCCGGCACGAGAGGCCAGAGACAGCAGCCTCCAAAGGCACTACCCTGGCACCGTCAGGATGTGGGGTGCCACCTGGCACATCTACAAAGGGAGGCAAGGGCCACAGAGAATCACAGAAGGATGGCAAGGGCAGCACGGCTGACAAGTCCGGCAGCAGGCGAGCTGCCCAGGAGGGCCCCACCAGCACCATTCCGGGTGTGAAGGAGGACACCCACGGGCCCGGGACTCCAGCACAGGAGGGCCCCGGAAGCAAGAAGTCGGATGGCGAGTGAACTCCATGTATTGGCCGGATATGGTGCCCTGGAGACACATGTCAAGAACCGCTGAACAGGGCCCTTCAAGACAAGCACCACTGAACAGGGCCCTTCAAGACAAGCACCGCTGAACAGGCCACCGCCGTGTCAAACACCGCTGAACAGGCCACCGCCGTGTCAAGAACCGCTGAACAGGGCCCTTCAAGACAAGCCCCGCTGAACAGGGCCCTTCAAGACAAGCACCGCTGAACAGGCCACCGCCGTGTCAAGAACCGCTGAACAGGGCCCTTCAAGACAAGCACCGCTGAACAGGGCCCTTCAAGACAAGCACCACTGAACAGGGCCCTTCAAGACAAGCACCGCTGAACAGGCCACCGCTGTGTCAAGAACCGCTGAACAGGGCCCTTCAAGACAAGCCCCGCTGAACAGGGCCCTTCAAGACAAGCACCGCTGAACAGGCCACCGCCGTGTCAAGAACCGCTGAACAGGGCCCTTCAAGACAAGCACCGCTCCGCTGGGCCCTTCATCTCAAGCACCGCTCCGCTGGGCCCTTCATCTCAAGCACCGCTCCGCTGGGTCCTTCATCTCAAGCACCGCTCCGCTGGGCCCTTCATCTCAAGCACCGCTCCGCTGGGCCCTTCATCTCAAGCACCGCTCCGCTGGGCCCTTCATCTCAAGCACTGCTCCGCTGGGCCCTTCATCTCAAGCACCGCTCTGCTGGGCTCTTCATCTCAAGCACCGCTCCGCTGGGCACCGCCGTCTCAAGCACCGCTCCGCTGGGCCCTTCATCTCAAGCACCGCTCCGCTGGGTCCTTCATCTCAAGCACCGCTCCGCTGGGCCCTTCATCTCAAGCACCGCTCCGCTGGGCCCTTCATCTCAAGCACCGCTCAACTGGGCACCGCCGTCTCAAGCACCGCTCCGCTGGGCCCTTCATCTTGGGCCCTTCATCTCAAGCACCGCTCCGCTGAGCCCTTCATCTCAAGCACCGCTCCGCTGGGCCCTTCATCTCAAGCACCGCTCCGCTGGGCCCTTCATCTCAAGCACCGCTCCGCTGGGCACCGCCGTCTCAAGCACTGCTGGCCCATTGGCAGAAGGGGCAGGCCCGGATCTGTGTCGGGCAGGGCTGCACGATGCACTCTGGGCACCATGCCTCCTCCAGTGGAGTCTGTAATCCACTTGAGAGACTGTGGCTTTGCACTCCCCAGGATGGCACAGTGGGCAATCCACCCACTGTAGAGACTTGTGAGACTGTGGCTTTGCACTCCCCAGGATGGCACAGTGGGCAATCCACCCACTGTAGAGACTTGTGAGACTGTGGCTTTGCACCCCCCAGGATGGCACAGTGGGCATGGAGGCCCCTCGTGGATCTGGCGTCGTGGACGCATCTGGCTGAGCTGCCTCCCCTTCCCTTCCCCCTGAGGTGCCTGTAGTTTTTCTATCTGATGCCCCTGCTGTGTTCTCTCCAATGGCTTCGGGTCTCCTGTGTGGGCTTTGCCCATGTGTTGAGGTCCATCGGCCCACGTACAATGACTGAAACCCAATTTGGACAGGACAATTTACATATGTGTATATAGTTATAGATGTTTGAAAAAAAGTTTTACTTAGCCTTACAATATATTTTGCATTTCATGATCCTTTTATTTTGTCTTTGCATTCTTCCGGGGGGTTTGGGGGGTGTCACTCTGAGTTGTTGCTCTGCATTGATGTGTAGGTAGTTGTGGGTGAGGGTGGGTGTGTCGCGTATGTGTGTGCCCGTAATCTTTTCTCCTCCCCCCTCCCCTGTGTCGTAGGTGCAGTACCCACCATTGTATCCTGCGGTGGCGTTCGTGCTCCTGGTAGAGGAGCAGGTAGACAATAGCTGGTAGGATGTGTAATTCGGGTTCCATGCTGTCCAGATTCCTCGTGGAGTGTGTAGAGGTGAGCGTTTTCCCGTTCGTAGTCTGTTTCCGCCGTGTTTTTATCGGCGGGGCTCCAGCCCCGGAAAAGGTGGCGGGTTGGTGAGTTGTGATAGGGTGGGCGGTACATTGTCTCCCGCCTGTCTGTTGGCGGTCACCGCCGCGCTGTTTGTTTGTCCCGCCGTGGTGGTCGGAGTGTTAAAGTGGCGGTCTCTGTTGGCGGTTTCCGCCAGGTTCAGAATTCCATTTTTTGCACCGCCTGCCTGTTGGCGGGTTGGCCGCCGCTTTAACACCGACCGCCAGGGTTGGAATGACCCCCATAATCTTAGAAATAGAGATATTATAAAAATGCCTGAAAGATCTCAATATACTGATTCACACTCATCTCGTTCCTTTCAGGACTCACGGGAAAAACGCAGTGAGAGAGATAGGCAGTCAGAACAGCGAACAGAGTATGTGAAACCGAGAAAGGACTCACAATGCTCATCTGAAGTTTCTGTTAAGAAAGAATAGAAACTTCCCCAACAAAAATTCCAGTTTAAAAGAAAAAAGTGGCAGCAATTGCAATACGACATGTCACTCAGGAAGAGCGCTTTACTGAAGAATAGGAAGTGGGCACTGGCACTGCTAGACAGTGTAGCAGAGGTCACAATAGTTTGGCAGGATCTTCAAAAGCATCTGGAGGTGAAAGCAACTGATGACTTTTTACAAGTTGAGACTGCAGAAATGCTAGTCTCCACACCCAACAGGGTGTATGAAGTACCTATACAGTTTGAGGGAGACATTGAATGCATAATAGATGCTGTCTTTTGGAATGCATCGTCACTAATTATGATATTTTATTTGCCGAAAAAGACTGGTCACCAGAATTTGTTTGTGATCTCCCATATGGAGAAGAGGTTATTGAAAATTCCTTCTTGCCTCTTGTTCCAAGAAAGCTCGTGGAAATACACGCCATTGTTTGGGCAGTGGCAAAGGCACCTGTGTTATATTGCAACCACGTAGGGTAGGATAAAGATTCCCCCTATCATGTAATTTCAATTAAATCCCAACCACAACCCCAATACCCAATAAAACATGAAGCTAAAGCACCTGTGAGGGAAATCCTCAAACAATTAGAGTACCAGGGCGTAATTGAACCGTGGGCCTCACCAATGAACAGTCCATTGTTCCCTGTTACTAAACCCGACCAATCATATAGAATAGTTTTGGACAACAAACATTTAAACAGTCACATACGCACATTTGCTATACAGAATGAACACAGCACAGCACTTATGAACAATATAGTGTGCAAAAAAAACAACACGACCCTGGATATCTCCAATGGGTATTTCTACCAAAACATAGCACCTGAAAGTAGGGACTTAACAAGTTTCAGTGCTTTATGCTCTCAGAAAAAATTCCCCCAACTCCCACGAGGGTAGGATTGTTCTCAGCATGCGTTACTTCTACTTTACACAACATTGACCCTAAGGCGTTGTCATCAGTGAATAATATCTACCGTATGGACGATGACCTGATACAACATATAAGACGGATAGCCCACATTGTTGTAGGATTTGTAAAATTTGGTTACAAATTTAATTAGAAAAAAAATAGCCTTCCTTAGTGTCCTATTTTTGGGATACGAACTGTCGGATGAAGGCAAGAGGGTAGCGCCCCAATTGTTTAGAAAATGTGCACAAATACAACCTCCAAACACCATCAAAAAGGTCCAGTCTTTATTGGGCTTTTTAAATTTTGGCAGAACATACATACAGACTATGCACAACATAATAAACCATTATATGACTTAATATGTCCTGACTTTACCAGCAAATACTGGACAGTTGAACATACATGCATCCTCAGAGCATTACAAAAATTCATGCTGAAGCAAAACACCTACATACAAGGGACAGAAAAAAACACCTGGTCATCAGAGTAATTGCTGGTGCCATTGGCTTCACCTACGTAACATTCAATGAGGGTGAGACCGTCCAGATTGCATACAAATCACATTTGTACTCTACAGCTGAACAACGCTTTGTTCCCACTGAGAAAGTTCTTACTGCTGTCCAGATGGCTGTCATTAAAGAGAGACCTCTGGTCCAGGGGAAATGTATTATTGTTGTATCCCCCATTCCAGCCCTTGAGTCTCTAACCAAAGCTAGGGTTCCTAATGCTATAGCATTACTTCCACGTTGGATTCAATGGGCAACGTCTCTGACGGCCACTGATGTAGACTATGGGGGTCATTCCGACCCTGGCGGTCCATGACCGCCAGGGCCGGGGACCGCGGAAGCACCGCCAACAGGCTGGCGGTGCTTCCAGGGCTATTCTGACCGCAGCGGTAAAGCCGCGGTCAGAAAAGGGGAACCGGCGGTTTCCCGCCGGTTTTCCCCTGGCCCAGGGAATCCTCCATGGTGGCGCTGCTTGCAGCGCCGCCATGGGGATTCCGACCCCCTTCCCACCACTCTGTTTCTGGCGGTTTTCAGCGCCAGAACCAGGATGGTGGGAACGGGTGTCGTGGGGCCCCTGGGGGCCCCTGCACTGTCCATGCCACTGGCATGGGCAGTGCAGGAGCCCCCTAACAGAGCCCCACAAAGATTTTCACAGTCTGCTTAGCAGACAGTGAAAATCGCGACGGGTGCCACTGCACCCGTCGCACCCCTGCAACTCCGCCGGCTCCATTCGGAGCCGGCTTCCTTGTTGCAGGGGCTTTCCCGCTGGGCCGGCGGGCGGCCTTTTGGCGGTCGCCCGCCGGCCCAGCGGGAAGTTGGAATGGCCGCCGCAGTCTTTTGACAGCGGGGCGGTCATTCGGCGGTGATCGCATGGCGGGCGGCGACCGCCGCCCGCCGCGGTCAGAATGACCGCCTATATCTTTGATTCAAAATTACTAACCCAAGAGTTTTTGCAATATGAACTTGAATATTCACTTCCAGCAAACATATTGCCTATTAAACAATATCAGACAAATTTGTACACTGATGGTTCAGCCCAACCGGCTATTGACACTAAACATCAACATTTCGTCACCTGCACAGTAATGAGTGGATACATGAAAAATGGCAAGTTCCAACCACAACATACTACTCATTAAACTTGCAGAGCTTAAGGCTCTGGTGTTGGCACTGGAACATATGGATCTTGAACAGATGATGCTGATTATCTGTGATTCGTACTATCATGTCTTGTCCTTCAATGAATACCTGCCTTACTGGCACTAGAATGGGTTCAGAGATTCAAAAGGAAACATCATTAAACACAGTCTTTTGTGGGGGAAAGTAGCGGTTCTGAAAGAAATGCTACCCAACATCCATGTTGTACGTACACTAGGACATCAGTGTGTTGGAATACACATTGCAGGCAGCACCTTGGCTGATGAAGCAGCCAAATCAGCAGTAGCTATGGCTTCTGTTGCTGCAGTAACTCATTCTAGAACGAAATTGGATGATGAAACACAGTGGAGGCTGTGAAAGCTTCGGCTGATGGCACACCCTTACCAAAAGCATATCCTTCTAAATATTCCTACCCCATATCAAGCCTTAATTCAGCCCAGCAGTTATACCAGGTGTGGGTAATTGTGTGATTCCCAACAATGACCGGAATTGATCAAATCTATGCATAGGGGGTTGCTTCTGCATGCTGGTGTGACGGCTACAATTTCACTGTTACAAGCACTTTACTGGTAGCCAGGTCTCTACAAACAGACAAAACAGTATGTCCCTTGTTGAGACATCTGCCATCAAATCAAAGTATCCACCATCAAACTCCCACCGCAGACACCCCTTCTAATTTCCAACAAACCATTACAATGTGTGTAATTAGATCATTTTGGTCCCCTGGCACCTGATAGTGCATACAAATACATTTTACTCACAGTTGACTCATGCTCCCGATTTCTATGGGTTTGGCCACAACGCTCAGCTGATGCTCGAACTGTTATTAAAAATTTGCAAGACTTTATCAGTGCATAAGCTGTTGTGGCTTTCCACTCAGTCCAGGGCCCTGCTTTTGCCTCAAGGGCTTTAAGGGACACCATGGCTTTATTAGGTGTCCAACTGCATTACTCGTCTCCATTTCATCCTGAGGTAGATAGTGTTGTGGAGTGACGAAACCGAGATTTAAAGCAATCCTTAAAAGCGAGAGTATTAGGCAAGGATTGTAGTTGGTTTACACACCTGTATGGAGTGCAGAGAGCACTTAACAATCTGCCCAGAAGGTCCATGGGGAGGTGTATTTCATATGAATGCCTGTTTGGAATACTAATGTATATTCAGGACCTTGATGGTCCAGGCGTGGAGGCGGCAAAAACACCTTTTGACATAAATGAACATGTCACTGTCTTGCAGGACTTACAACAGTTCCGTGACGACAACGTATCTGCCAGTGCTGACTCCTTGGGAATAAGTGATATACCAGTAACATCTACCAGCTGGATTCTAAAAGCTGGGGATCTAGTGCAGGAAAAGGTTGCTTTAAAAAAAGTAGTTTGGTCCTTCCTATAGTGCATCGGTTCCAGTCCTGGGAATACATGGTACCAGAACTGTAATTTTACCACCGCTGCCTAGTTCTAAAAAAAAATTGCTTTGTCTCCATCGACAATGTCAAGCCACACCATATGACTAATCCTGCACAGCAGACCTAGTGGACTCCTGGGTAGTACCTGAATCCCTCTCACTAAAGGATTTTCCTCTACAGGTTTTAAGCGGCAATGCTGACACCTCTCCGAGCTTGGCGAGGGTGGAAAATGAGCTTTCATTGGTTGTACTAACTTCTACAACAAATAATACCAATAATATTTATCGACTTTATTGAAATTCTACACAAACTGATGGCATAGTCTACTATGAACCACCGAGGGACCAGTTTTTGCATGGACTGCTTCTGGATATTTTGCAGACATCAATTACACTTTCACTGGCTCATCTGCCTCTACTGCAACAGAACAGTCAAGAGTAAGCTGATAATTTGGTTCAAAATTGCCTATTTCATTTTTCCATGGAACTATCTATGGCTCTTATTGAGTGAATTTGCCTTTGTCCTTTGTATTGGGCTTGTCATTACTTTCTTCTTGTTAACACGTGTCATTACCTTCCTGAACACTACAGTTGAACTGGTGGATGAGGTTTTAAAACCACATTTTTCTTCGCACAAAGACTGCAGAGACTTGTCCCTAGTGAATATTTCTGCCATACCAATTCCTGATTGAATTGTTTGGGATGAAGTTTTATTTGATAAATAAGGCTCAACAAAGGTGATTCAAATTCCATATGTATTCAAACTTTCCATAAACTATGTAATTACACCCGGAGGTGTTCCTGATGATTGAGATGTGAAAACAGTTGATTCTATGATGTCTGATTTACAGTATTATACAGTATTTGAAAATGAAGATGTTTATCAGTCCAAAGAAAATTATGGAGAAACGTTCTGTTATAATCCTTATTGACATCATTTCATTCACAGAGCAAGTACCCCAAAGACTATTTGTAATTATTCACATTGGAAAATCTGTCCTACTCCTCAAGTTAGGAGATTCTTATCTCCTGCCTGGCGGCTGCTACCACCATGGCTGTCGGAGTGGTACATTGGTTTCAGACAAACCGCCAATGTCATAATGTGGTGGTATATACCGCCAGCCTGTTGGCGGTACCACTGCCACATTACCACCGACCGCCAGGGTCAAAATGACCCCCATAATCATTTATAGTTAAGGGGACATCTTAAATGACAGGTCTGGGTTTAGTGCACAATTCAGTCACATTAAGACTGTCATGCTCAACTTCATCCTCATGTTCATTGACATTTTCAACAGGATTTGACAATAACGTTAGCAGGATTCAGAACAGTACATATCTTGATATTAATAGTTAGAGAAGGAAAGATGACTTGATCATAGCGAGTCAAACATGCACTGATTAAATAATGCATTTTGTTCAGGTTAACAATATTTCCACTGAGTGGAGAATAAAAACATTCAGGTGATGACCCATAACAATGCGTATACACTGTTCAATGCTGGTGCTCAAAGCAGTGACTGCCTTTAAATAATCAGGTAGTGCTGAAGCCACATGACCAAGTGAGGCAAAAAAATAAGCCACTGGCTTCTTCGCATTTTCATGCAACTGTCTCAAAACGGAGAGAGCACATCCATCCCTCTCACAGTAAAACAAAGAAAAATATTTGTTACAATCAGGCATTTCCAGAGCTGGGGCTCAGCACAGGCTTTCTCTAAGCTCTGTGAAGACACGCACAAAACTATCATCCAATGGTACTGGATCAGACACATCTTTGTGAGTCAGCCTCTGTTAAAGCTTGGCCAAAAAGGAAAAGTTTGGAATCCACTAGCGACAGTAGCCAATCATTTCCTGGAACATTTAGACTTCTTTCTGTGTAGCATAGTGGTTCATTTTTATTATTACTGATATTCTTTCTTATGACACTTTCCGCATACCTTTCTCAATGTGGTGACCTAAGCACAGGACTTCTTCCTTGCAATATTGTGATTTTGCTGGGGAACTCTTATCTGCATTCTCTCCTAAATGATTCAGAAGAACAATTGTGTGTCTCCTGTATGCTTCTCATGTGTTTGATTTAAGGAGTAAGGCATCTATGTACTGCATTAAGACTGAGTGATAGGGCATTTTAAGGGATCCCAGATGCTTTTTCAAGAGCTCGTTAAAAATGGATGGTGACTCAGTATACTCATGTGGAATTTGACACCATGGCAAAATATGATTGCTGAATTTGAACCTGAAAAGAAATTGACTTTCCTCATGCAATGGTATGGAGAATAAATGCTTGACATAAATCAATCACCGTAAGCCATTCTGCTTCACATGAAATTTGAAACAAAATTACTGCAGGATTTGGTACCATGGAACAACACAGAATAACAATCTCATTTACTTTCCTCAGGTCCTGGAATATGCAGTACTTTTCACTGGGCTTCCACAGTCCTAAAATAGGAGAGTTACATGGACTTCTCATTATTTCTTTCAAAATATCTTGCTCAATTACGCTTTTGCTCGGGGGAGTAATTCCAGCAATTGTCTCAGGCGTCATGTTATACGGGGGTGTCTTTGGATACACTGCATTTGGCTTCACTGTTAGTTTGATAGGCTCAACTCCTTTGATGAGTCCTTTTACCTTTCCAAAACAAATCCCAAACCTCAGGTGTCACTGTGGGCCAGATGCACAAAGCTATTTTGCAGTCACAAATGGCAAAATTTGCCTTTTGCAACTGCAAAATGGCCTCGTAGTATGTCCCATCTTTATTTTGGGAGTCAGTAATCTGTTACTGACTCACAAATTAGGGATTGCGACTTGCTATTGGGAAAGGGCGTTCCAAGGGTGCTCCTTCCTAACAAGACTCGCAGGCCTATGTATGATTGTTTTGAGACCGTGAATGCAGTTGCTAAACAATTGCTGTTACCACCAATTTCAGATTGGTAGTAACCCATTCACAAATGGGAAGGGATCCCCTAGGGACCACTACCCCTTTGTAAAAGGGGGGCACCAACATTTTTTCAGAGAAGGCAGTGGTCCCAGGGACCACTCTCTACTCTGAAAAAATGTAACTGAAATGTTTCATTTTTCTTTTTTCCTGTTTTCCTCTAAGAAAAATGAGGAGCATTAAAAAAAAAAAAAAAGACTTTCACAGTGACCAAAGTGTATTGTGAGACTTTACTGAAAATGAGCACGCAGCCGCTGATCATTTCAGATGGAGAGAAGCCTAGGGGCCTAACACCCCTAATAGCCCTACAGTCTGCAAGGGATACTATTGGGATTATCTGGTAATAGATCAGCATTATCTGAGCCATCCACTGCTGGGTCAATGCTAGCAGGTCCAGTTATTCTTTCTGCAGAGCTGCCTCCTACAACTTTGTCTTCCCCAGTCATAAACAGGTCCCTCTATTCTCAAATCCAGCAGCTTGGCTCTGAATGCAATTGGAAGCTCAGTCAATGTTCCAATGTGTACAGCTTGAAGTGTCTCAAAAGGGGCCTCTGCAGACCGGTGGAATGGCAAAGGGAGGCCCTGTATCATCGCCAGAAAGCAGGGTTGAAACAAAGTAAACCTGAGGCAAGGGAGGTCTAGAAACCTTGTTTATTTAAGTTGAATGTAACAAGGCTCAACCACAACACGGAGGACACGATAACCGTTCCACTCCGACTCCTTCCCTCGTAGTTCTCCTGGCCTTCTTCCAACATTCCACGCTGATGTCAAGGATGACATCAGCGTAGAATTTCACAACCAGAATACCACACAACCCCCTTCTTTATATACCAAAACAAACAATGTGAAAAAGATATTAAAAAAAATGCACAATATGCAACATAGTCTCTTAGATAAACAAGGTTACACATAGTCTTTTAGATAAGCAGTCCTCCGTATTTTCCTATCAGCCCTCCTTGACGTCACACCAATGGGAATGTTATCTTCGTCCTTTTGTGAGCTGGCTTTCTCCTCCACATCTTGTAAAGCCTGTCCTTTATACAAGACCACTCAGTTCAGATTCCATACACGATGATCTTCTGTTCTGACGGCATTGTTGAAGACTTTCACAACTTTTATTGGTTTAGATAACCTATTACCACCAGACTGAAAGCCAGGACATTTTATCATGACTAAGTCACCTACATTTAATTTGGTCACTTTGACAGAATGTCTATGATCAAAATAAAACTTGCGACTGCTCGCTTTGACATTTTCTCTTTCTTTCCTGACATTGTCATCTATTGTTTGATTGTCCTTCCGCAAAAACATGTTAACTCATGATGGTTCGAGTATGGTATTGGGGTGTCTACTCCGAAATAGTTCAAAAGGTGACATACCTGTGGTAGTATGCGGTGTGAACCTATATACACCAACTCTTTTGATTATCTCATCCTGCCAATTCCTACCACCACACTTAGCCAAGGAAATTGTTTCTTTCAATACTCTATTAAATCTTTCAACCATCCCGTTGGACTCTGGATGGTATAAGGCACATTTGTTGTGTCTTATATCACACTCAGCAAGAAATGACTCCATTTCTTTAGAAATAAGCTGTACTCCATTATCTGTAAGCAATGTTTCAGGAATGCCTTCCCTTAAAAACAAATCTTTCAAAAAATTTACAACATGTCCCGTTCCAATACCTCTGGAGAAACAAATTTCAGGCCAACGTGAAAACATATCAATTATAACTATGACATAGTTTTCCTGTCCACCATAATGTATTGGCCCCAAAATATCTAATGCAATGTCTTTCCATGGTTTGTTTGGGTGATCTCTTATCATCATCGGTTGCACCTCAGGCTTTCTGCTTTTGTCACTCATGGCACATTGCATACATACCCTTATCAGGCGTTCAATTTGTACATCCATGCCTGGCCACCAATAAATAGACCGTAGCCTCTCCTTGGTTTTAGAGATACCCAAATGACCTTCATGAGCCATGTTAAGTAAGTCCACCCTTAGTTTACTAGGAGGAATCAGCCTCGTACCACGTAGAAGTAGACCTTCCTTAGAGGCTAGTTGATCACTGACCATCCAAAAGTACTTGCACTTGATTCTTGTGCGACCAACAGTGATAATCAGATCAATGACCTTTTGTAGTGTGACATCACCCTTGACCTCCTCAAGCCACTTGTCCTTTGGAATAGTTTAACAATCAAGTTCACACACATCAATTATGTGATCCTCCAGAGTATCACTGTCAGTATGATGAAACTTGTCTTCCACCACTAACCTAGACAAGGTATCAGCAATCACATTCTCTACTCCAGGAATGTACTTTACCTCAAAGTTATATTCCTGTAAGTCAACCACCCATCTGGATATTCTGGAAGACATGGAATCAATGCCTCTCTTATTGAAAACTTTGCACAAAGGTTTGTAATCAGTCTTAATTATTAACCTGGTACACCACAAAAATGTTTTAAGTTTTTTTATGGCCCAATGTACCGCAAGGGCTTCTCTTTCATTCACAGAATTTCTGGATTCCGCACCCTTGAGACTCCCAGATAAAAACATAATGGTATTATCTTGACCACCCCCATTCTGTTGTAATACTGCGCCAAGGCCTTTGAGGCTGGCGTCAGTGGTAATTATTGAATTTTTCTTAGGATCAAGTCTAGGGGCTGAAGCCAGTTTGCTCTTGATCAAATCAAATTCCTTCTTACACTCCTCATTCCATACAAAGTTTGCACCCTTCCTTAACAACCCTCTCATAATGTAAGTAACCTCTGCGAAGTTCTTAACAAACTTATGATCGTATTCCACAATCCCTAGAAAATGCATAAGTTCTTCTTTATAGGTGGGAGGGATCATGTTTTTAATAGTACCAACCAAATCAGCTTTGGGTTTGACCCCATCGCCCGTTATAGTATGGCCAAGATAGTCAATGGACTCCATACCAAATTTACATTTTTCAAACTGTACAGTTAAATTGTGATCACACAACCTTCCCAACACCTGTCTGACTCTTGCACCATGCTCATTCCTGTTTCTGCCATGTACTAAAATGTCGTCTTGATAAACACAAACCCCTTCCAGGGTTGTCAAACCTTTTCCACGATTCTTTGAAAAACTGAGGCAGCTGAAACTATCCCAAAAGGAAGCTGCATAAATCTGAATGTGCCAATGGGTGTGATGAAGGCAGTGAGGTCCATAGACTTCTCATCCAGCTGAATCTGATGGTAAGCAGACGTTAGGTCAATGGTACTAAACACCTTGGCATCTCCCAACATCATGAGCAATTGTGAAATTTTGGGCAGAGGGTACCTATCAACCACAACACACTTGTTCAATTGCCTAAGATCAATGCATAATCGAAGAGAACCATTAGGCTTCCTTGCCGTCACAACAGGGGCCAACCAAGCAGTACTTTCCACTTCCTCAATGATACTTTCATTCCTGAGCTTATTTAATTCAGCCTGCACCTCTCCTCTCATGTTTACCGGAATGCTTCTTACTTTGCTACAAACCGGTAAAGAATCTGGATGAATTTTTATTTTATGCCTATAGTCCTTCAAACAACCTAGTTCATTTTTAAACACTTTTGGGAATTCGGGAAACAGAGTTTGTTGTAAACTCACGACTGCCTGCTGTGCTACTGCATTTACGGGAGACACTTCTTTTAAACAATGGGATTATCTGAAGTAGGATCCAACATAATTCCTAAGTCCCTTTGATGCCACCAGCTAATAATACTATCGCCTCTCTTTGAAACATATATCTTACCAGAGATATGATGATCGTTATATTCAATTCTCCCTAAGAAGTAACCATGCAATGGTATGAGTTCACCTCCATAGGCACATGGCCTAATATCAGGTTTGAGTAACTCAATAGTGTCCTTTAAATGGAGATTGAAAAAAACATTAGAGATAATCGTGATCTTGGCACCAGAATCAAAAAGAACTCTGGTCCTTTTGCCTTCAACCTGAATAATATCAAGAGGGCAAACACAGATACCAGTTTCTATTTGCAAAACGATTTGTCCACAATCAAAATCTATCGGGGACACGTTCTCACAAGCTTTAGTAGTAACCTCACAAACAGATTGCTTAGCCTTTCTCAGTTTGCAAACTGAAAATAAATGACCCCTTTCTTTTTACAATATGTACACATTGCATCAAGAGCAGGGCAGTTCTTATCATTTGCAAAATGACCCAATTTGTCACATTTGAAACATACCCTTATCTCTATTGGATCCCTTGCTACTCCTTTGTTTGACACTCAACGAGGCACCAGTACTTTTTGCAACCACACACACCTGATTGGACGCATTATCCTTGATTGCATCCACACATTTCAATGAATGTTCAACATTTTTAGCAATAGCAAACACTTCATCAAGAGAAGGATCATCTTTAAGCCATAGCACCTCCCATATTTTCTTAATTTGACACCCCAACATGAATTGGTCTCTAATTCTTTCATCAATTGAAGGCCCAAATCTACAGGACGATGCAAGGCGTCTGAGATCTGTAACATAACTCTCAATACACTCACCTTCTCTTTGCAGTTGTTTCCCAAAGTAGTAGCGTTCCAAAATTGTGCTCACTTTGGGAAGATAATGAATATACAACTTGCGTATACATGTTTCATACGATCTATTGCTTCACTGTCAGAAATATCTGGTAAATGGTCAAACACCTCCTGACCCTCTGAACCCAGACAGTGAAGCAACAGAGCAGTCCTTCTTTCAGCACTCAAAGAAGTTCGACAAACTTTGGCATATCGTTCAAATAACTTTTTACACTTAGCCCATTAAATGGGCGGCTCACCAGGAGAGGATAAGAAAAACGGAGGAGCAGGAACATTCTGCATATTTGGGGAAGGATATTATACGCCAACGTTACAACAACAAGTTAAAAGTAGTCCCAATCTAAAGAATAAAGAAATCTTCAAGGTACTTGAAAGAATAGAGAACTAAAAGGAAAGAAAAAAAAATGTATACATATATAATGTCATTGGTTTAAGTGGTGCAGTAATAAGTCAGAAAGTTGTACATATTAGCGAAATCTTTAACTTGTGTGCAATTTTGTGCGAGATCCTGTGACCCATGAGCAGGTAGAGTTAGGTCAGCAAAATCCTACGATGCACAATGAAGTATTGAAAAACCGTGCACATTCCTTGAAGCTGTGCACATCAGCGAAATCCTTTGATCCGACGAGAGATTGACTGAACAACGCGTTGAAGAAAGAACATGAAGAGGAGCGATGAGCTCGCTTTACAACGACAAGCTTGTTTTCAGGATCTCACCAGGACCTGAGTAGGAGCAGCCAGTTCGTTTCGGAACGATGAGCTCGGTCTGGAAATTGTTTGCATCGAAGAACACGTGCTTTTAGTTGCTACGGCAATCCAGCGAAGCAAAGTGAGATCGTGCGTCTTGTAACTATCAGTTCCCATGGAAACCGGAGGCTTAACCCCTTCGCTGCCAGGCCTTTTCCCCCTCCTGTGCCGGGCCTTTTTTTGCCTATTTGGGGCAGTTCGCGCTTAGGCCCTCATAACTTTTTGTCCACATAAGCTAACCAAGCCAAATTTGCGTCCTTTTTTTCCAACATCCTAGGGATTCTAGAGGTACCCAGACTTTGTGGGTTCCCTTGAAGGAGGCCAAGAAATTGGCCAAAATACAGTGAAAATGTTGTTTTTTTCAAAAAAATTGGAAAAAGTGGCTGCAGAAAAAGGCTTGTGGTTTTTCCCCTGAAAATGGCATCAACAAAGGGTTTGCAGTGCTAAACTCAGCAACTTCCCAGCTTTCAGGAACAGGCAGACTTGAATCAGAAAACCCAATTTTTCAACACAATTTTGGTATTTTACTGGGGCATACCCCATTTTTGCAGTTTTTTGTGCTTTCAACCTCCTTCCAGTCAGTGACAGAAATGGGCATGAAACCAATGCTGGATCCCAGAAACCTAAACATTTCTGAAAAGTAGACAAAATTCTGAATTCAGCAAGGGGTCATTTGTGTAGATCCTACAAGGGTTTCCTACAGAAAATAACAACTGAAAAAGAAAAATATTGAAATTGAGGTGAAAAAAACATAAATGTTTCTCTACGTTTTACTCTGTAACTTTTCCCTGCAATGTCAGATTATCGAAAGCAATATACCGTTACGTCTGCTGGACTCCTCTGGTTGCGGGGATATATAGGGCTTGTAGGTTCATCAAGAACCCAAGGAACCCAGAGCCAATAAATGAGCTGCACCCTGACGTGCGTTTTCAATCTATACCGGGTATAAAGCAATTCATTTGCTGAAATATAAAGAGTAAAAAATTGCTATCAAGAAAAACTTTGTATTTCCAAAAAGGGCACAAGATAAGGTGTTGAGGAGCAGTGGTTATTTGCACATATCTGAATTCCGGGGTGACCAAACTAGCATGTGAATTACAGGGCATTTCTCAAATAGATGTCTTTTTTACACACTCTCCTATATTTGGAAGGAAAAAATGTAGAGAAAGACAAGGGACAAAAACACTTGTTTTGCTAATCTATGTTCCCCCAAGTCTCCCGATAAAAAAGATACCTCACTTGTGTGGGTAGGCCTAGCGCCCGCGACAGGAAACGCCCCAAAGCGCAACGTGGACACATCCTAAATTTTGGAAAAAAACAGAGGTGTTTTTTGCGAAGTGCCTACCTGTAGATTTTGGCCTCTAGCTCAGCCGGCACCTAGGGAAACCTACCAAACCTGTGCATTTCTGAAAACTAGAGACCTAGGGGAATCTAAGGAGGGGTGACTTGCGGGGCTCGGACCAGGTTCTGTTACCCAGAATCCTTTGCAAACCTCAAAATTTGGCTAAAAAAACACATGTCCCTCACATTTCTGTGGCAGAAAGTTCTGGAATCTGAGAGGAGCTACAAATTTCCTTCCACCCAGCGTTCCCCCAAGTCTCCCGATAAAAATGATACCTCACTTGCATGGGTAGGCCTAGCGCCGGCGACAGGAAACACCCCAAAGCGCAACGTGGACACATCCTAAATTTTGGAAAAAAACAGAGGTGTTTTTTGCGAAGTGCCTACCTGTAGATTTTGGCCTCTAGCTCAGCCGGCACCTAGGGAAACCTACCAAACCTGTGCATTTCTGAAAACTAGAGACCTAGGGGAATCCAAAGAGGGGTGACTTGCGGGGCTCGGACCAGGTTCTGTTACCCAGAATCCTTTGCAAACCTCAAAATTTGGCTAAAAAAACACATGTCCCTCACATTTTTGTGGCAGAAAGTTCTGGAATCTGAGAGGAGCTACAAATTTCCTTCCGCCCAGCGTTCCCCCAAGTCTCCCGATAAAAATGATACCTCACTTGCGTGGGTAGGCCTAGCGCCGGCGACAGGAAACACCCCAAAGCGCAACGTGGACACATCCTAAATTTTAGAAAAAAACAGAGGTGTTTTTTGCGAAGTGCCTACCTGTAGATTTTGGCCTCTAGCTCAGCCGGCACCTAGGGAAACCTACCAAACCTGTGCATTTCTGAAAACTAGAGACCTAGGGGAATCCAAGGAGGGGTGACTTGCGGGGCTCAGACCAGGTTCTGTTACCCAGAATCCTTTGCAAACCTCAAAATTTGGCTAAAAAAACACATGTCCCTCACATTTCTGTGGCAGAAAGTTCTGGAATCTGAGAGGACCTACAAATTTCCTTCCACCCAGCGTTCCCCCAAGTCTCCCGATAAAAATGATACCTCACTTGCGTGGGTAGGCCTAGCGCCGGCGACAGGAAACACCCCAAAGCGCAACGTGGACACATCCTAAATTTTGGGAAAAAACAGAGGTGTTTTTTGCGAAGTGCCTACCTGTAGATTTTGGCCTCTAGCTCAGCCGGCACCTAGGGAAACCTACCAAACCTGTGCATTTCTGAAAACTAGAGACCTATGGGAATCCAAGGAGGGGTGACTTGCGGGGCTCGGACCAGGTTCTATTACTCAGAATCCTTTGCAAACCTCAAAATTTGGCTAAAAAAACACATGTCCCTCACATTTCTGTGGCAGAAAGTTCTGGAATCTGAGAGGAGCTACAAATTTCCTTCCACCCAGCGTTCCCCCAAGTCTCCCGATAAAAATGATACCTCACTTGCGTGGGTAGGCCTAGCGCCGGCGACAGGAAACACCCCAAAGCGCAACGTGGACACATCCTAAATTTTGGAAAAAAACAGAGGTGTTTTTTGCGAAGTGCCTACCTGTAGATTTTGGCCTCTAGCTCAGCCGGCACCTAGGGAAACCTACCAAACCTGTGCATTTCTGAAAACTAGAGACCTAGGGGAATCCAAGGAGGGGTGACTTGTGGGGCTCGGACCAGGTTCTGTTACCCAGAATCCTTTGCAAACCTCAAAATTTGGCTAAAAAAACACATGTCCCTCACATTTTTGTGGCAGAAAGTTCTGGAATCTGAGAGGAGCTACAAATTTCCTTCCGCCCAGCGTTCCCCCAAGTCTCCCGATAAAAATGATACCTCACTTGCGTGGGTAGGCCTAGCGCCGGCGACAGGAAACACCCCAAAGCGCAACGTGGACACATCCTAAATTTTGGGAAAAAACAGAGGTGTTTTTTGCGAAGTGCCTACCTGTAGATTTTGGCCTCTAGCTCAGCCGGCACCTAGGGAAACCTACCAAACCTGTGCATTTCTGAAAACTAGAGACCTATGGGAATCCAAGGAGGGGTGACTTGCGGGGCTCGGACCAGGTTCTATTACTCAGAATCCTTTGCAAACCTCAAAATTTGGCTAAAAAAACACATGTCCCTCACATTTCTGTGGCAGAAAGTTCTGGAATCTGAGAGGAGCTACAAATTTCCTTCCACCCAGCGTTCCCCCAAGTCTCCCGATAAAAATGATACCTCACTTGCGTGGGTAGGCCTAGCGCCGGCGACAGGAAACACCCCAAAGCGCAACGTGGACACATCCTAAATTTTGGAAAAAAACAGAGGTGTTTTTTGCGAAGTGCCTACCTGTAGATTTTGGCCTCTAGCTCAGCCGGCACCTAGGGAAACCTACCAAACCTGTGCATTTCTGAAAACTAGAGACCTAGGGGAATCCAAGGAGGGGTGACTTGTGGGGCTCGGACCAGGTTCTGTTACCCAGAATCCTTTGCAAACCTCAAAATTTGGCTAAAAAAACACATGTCCCTCACATTTCTGTGGCAGAAAGTTCTGGAATCTGAGAGGAGCTACAAACTTCCTTCCACCCAGCGTTCCCCCAAGTCTCCCGATAAAAATGATACCTCACTTGTGTGGGTAGGCCTAGCGCCCGCGACAGGAAACGCCCCAAAGCGCAACGTGGAAACATACAAATTTTTGGAAGAAAACAGAGGTGTTTTTTGCGAAGTGCCTACCTGTAGATTTTGGCCTCTAGCTCAGCCGGCACCTAGGGAAACCTACCAAACCTGTGCATTTCTGAAAACTAGAGACCTAGGGGATTCCAAGGAGGGGTGACTTGCGGGGCTTGGACCAGGTTCTGTTACCCAGAATCCTTTGCAAACCTCAAAAAGAGGCTAAAAAAACTAGTTTTCCTCACATTTCGGTGACAGAAAGTTCTGGAATCTGAGAGGAGCCACAAACTTCCTTCCACCCAGCATTTCCCCAAGTCTCCCGATAAAAATTATACCTCACTTGTGTGGGTAGGCCTAGCGCCCGCGACAGGAAACGCCCCAAAGCGCAATGTGGACACATACAAATTTTTGGAAGAAAACAGAGGTGTTTTTTGCGAAGTGCCTACCTGTACATTTTGGCCTCTAGCTCAGCCGGCACCTAGGGAAACCTACCAAAACTGTGCATTTCTGAAAACTAGAGACCTAGGGGATTCCAAGGAGGGGTGACTTGCGGGGCTCGGACCAGGTTCTGTTACCCAGAATCCTTTGCAAACCTCAAAAAGAGGCTAAAAAAACAAGTTTTCCTCATATTTCGGTGACAGAAAGTTCTGGAATCTGAGAGGAGCCACAAACTTCCTTCCACCCAGCGTTCCCCCAAGTCTCCCGATAAAAATGATACCTCACTTGTGTGGGTAGGCCTAGCACCCGCGACAGGAAACGCCCCAAAGCGCAACGTGGACACATACAAATTTTTGGAAGAAAACAGAGGTGTTTTTTGCGAAGTGCCTACCTGTAGATTTTGGCCTCTAGCTCAGCCGGCACCTAGGTAAACCTACCAAACCTGTGCATTTCTGAAAACTAGAGACCTAGGGGATTCCAAGGAGGGGTGACTTCCGGGGCTCGGACCAGGTTCTGTTACCCAGAATCCTTTGCAAACCTCAAAAAGTGGCTAAAAAAACAAGTTTTCCTCACATTTCGGTGACAGAAAGTTCTGGAATCTGAGAGGAGCCACAAATTTCCTTCCACCCAGCGTTCCCCCAAGTCTCCCGATAAAAATGATACCTCACTTGTGTGGGTAGGCCTAGCGCCCGCGACAGGAATGGATCACACAAGGGTCAATGGTAGTCATTGCTTGAGGTCTACTGTTAACCCTGGAGTGATTCATTCCTGAAGCATGCACTAGGCGCAGGCACACAAGCGGGGTTGTGTTTTTATCAGGACAAGTGGGGAAACACTGGGTGGTAGGAATTTTGAGGATCCCTGCAGATCCCTGGACTTCTGCTCATTGAAATGCAAGGAAATGTGTTTTTTAAGCACATAATGTAATTTCAAGGGGATTCTGGGTGAAGGAAAACTGGTGAGAGCCATGCAAGTCCTGCACCCTTGGACTCCCCTGGTACTAGTTTGTTAAAGTTAACCCACCTCTCACACTGGTTGGTTTTAGCACCACCAGAAATTATGGTTTCAAAGCATGATTACTTATCAAAGTATCTGAATATTGAAACCAAGCCTTCTGAAGGTGGGCCATAAAGCCGCGTCCAGGCACCAACCTCTTTATGGTCCATTCACACGCCATTCACGCACAACAAACAACCCTTTCATATTGCCAGCCACGGGCCCAATCCAATCAATCACTCCACTCACATTAACTTACCGCTGCCAGACAAGGGCCCATCACATTCACACGCCACAGAACGGAATAAGTTTGACTACATTTTACCACCTGTCAAGTAACTGCCTCCTTCTTCCTTAACATTAAAAAAAATGCATGCGTAACAAACCTTTACTAATGACTCCTGTGACAGCCACCTGAGGCTCAGGAAGACATGTTTTTCATGCGCCTTTAACGCAATCTCTGCGCTAAATCCAACTCCTTCCAGTTTGTGGATGCAAGTTGGGGGTGTCCGAGTATGCCGTACAAAGCGATTCCTCGAACTGAGTGTGCATATCTACCTTTGAAACTAAGGGAGACATGCTGGGGATTTCTCATGCTGTTACCTAAAGAGAAGGTCATAGGCTACCTGCCTCCTTCTTCCTTAACATTACCAAATGCATGCGTAACAAACCTTTACTAATGACTCCTGTGACAGCCACCTGAGGCTCAGGAAGACATGTTTTTCATGCGCCTTTAACGCACTCTCTGCGCTAAATCCAACTCCTTCCAGTTTGTGGATGCAAGTTGGGGGTGTCCGAGTATGCCGTACAAAGCGATTCCTCGAACTGAGTGAGCATATCTACCTTTGAAACTAAGGGAGACATGCTGGGGATTTCTCATGATGTTCCCTAAAGAGAAGGTCATAGGCTATGGAAAAGGGTAGTGTTTGGTACATAGGGGAGTCCATGAGAACGTAGCATATGTCCCAGCCAACATTATGTGCAGTGATGTGACTATAATACACTTATACAGCAAACTGAACATCTACTAAGTTCTGATGGAGGATGAACATGAAAAGCAGGTCAAACACTGACCTATACAAGTCATTCTCCTTCACTGCTGGGATGGCACCAATGGGTTTGAATCCATAGGTGTAGATGATGTACATCTGTACTACCTTTACTATCTGCCTTCTACCTGTGCAATAACCCTGTGAAGGCACTCCTACCATAAGCTTTCCTTACCCATCCATGTCTCTGTTCTCATCAGAGTCCTGTCTAATCCTGTATAATAGCCAAGTGAACCTATACTAGTTTGTGGAAGCAAGTTGGGGGCTTCCAAGTATGCCCTTCAAAGTGATTCCTCGAACTGAGAGAGCATATCTACTGTTGAAAGTAAGGTAGACATGCAGGTGAAGAAAGGGTACTCCATGGCAATGTGGCATATGTTCTGTCCACTAGTATATGCAGTAGGGAGAAGAAAATGCATGTTAATTGAACAGAACACCGACCACGCCAAAAGGAAGTCCATGATGAAGTAAAATTCTGTGGCTCCTTGCCTAACGAAGCAGTGGCCCATGGACGTTCGGTATCCATGCACTGCCACTGAAAGGATTACCCAACAGCAGCTCAACCTCAGTCGATTTCCCAGAACTTTGCTTTAGTATGATACAACGTAAAGCATGTAGGGATACAGAGGCCTGGTTGTGATGGACACTGGGGACAGTAATACCGACTCTCCTGCCGCTTTCCATGCTTTGAGCACACTTTACAGCGACGACATGGACGATGCTTTTTGGGTGTTTTAGGTATGCGATCAGCAAAGTGTCGCTCCTGCAGCCTTGCCACATCCTCCAGAACATATGAGGTGGAGGCTGCTGCTTCTTCTGTAACAGCAGTGAGGCGTTCAATTACAGACAACTGGAAGTCAAGGAAAGTCATGAGTCTTCCTGTTGTTGTCTGACGGTAAACAACATACGCATTATATGTTGCCATCTGAATCAGGTGGGTAAACAGTTTCTTGTACCAAGTGCGAGTTTTACGACACGCATTGTATGGTTGAAGAACCTGGTCGTTCTTGTCCACTCCACCCATGTACTTATTGTAATCGAGTATACAGATGGGCTTGTGGACTTCGGCCATCTGACCCCAAACCGTGATGGGAGAAGTGCTCTCATCATGAATTGTAGTGAGCACGTATACATCACGTCTATCTAGGAACTTGACTGCGAGCAGTTCGTTAGAACGCAATGCAGTACTCTGTGATTTCTGGAGCTTCTTGCAAACAAGCTCCCGCGGGAATCCTTTGCGGTTACAACAAACTGTACCGCAGGCCACAGTGCCAGCTTTGTAGAGCTCACTGAACAGCTCTACTCCTGTATAGAAATTGTCCACATAAAGGTTATAACCTTTGTGAAGAAGTGGCTGGACAAGTTCCCATACAATCTTACCTGTGACCCCTAACACAGGAGGGCAACCTACAGGGTTTAGGGTAGAATCCTTCCCTGCATACACTCTCAGGCTGTACACATAGCCAGTAGTGCTCTCACACAGCATGTACAGCTTTATGCCATAGCGAGCTCTTTTGCTCGCAATGTACTGTCTGAAAAGCAGCTGTCCTTTGAACAGGATCAAGGACTCATCGACTGCTATATTCTTTCCAGGAGTATATATCTCTGGAAACCTGGCAGACAAATGTTCCACGACAGGCCGAATTTTGAACAACCTGTCATGATCTGGATGGTCCCGGGGCAATGCAGCAGAATTGTCATTGAAATGCAGCATGCGCTGCAGTAGCAAAAAACGATCTCTGCTCATGTATGGTGCGAAGATGGGAGTTACCCAAACCGTGCGAGTCGTCCAGTAGGACTGCAAGGTGGGTTTCTGTACTAACCCCATTTTGAGCGTAAGGCCCAAAAATATCTTCAACTCCGCCAGCGAAGTGGGAGTCCACTGGGGTGCCCTAGAACGGGGCCCTAGAGTGCCTCCGCGCTCCCTCAGAAATTGGTCTGCACGCAAATTTGTTTGCTGCACAACTTTCTGAAGAAAGCCAACATCCAAAAACAGATAGATGTAGTCGACTGGCAAAAAGTTAGCTGTATCGACTTTACATCCAGCGTCACCAGTAAAAGGTCGAATTTGGGGCTGAACCAAACAGGGGGGCTGCCAAGAGAGCACTCTCTCTGTGCTTGCGGCAGCAAGCACGTGCTCTCTGGGTTCGGCTAACCCAATGTGGTCCCGCTGCCCCGAATGTGCTTGCGAAGGGACAGCACGGATGTCGTCATTGTCTTCTTCAGACTCACTGGAAGAGGTGTCGTCAGAGGGGACTCCGCCGACTGAAAAATCACTCCCAGAATCTGCCCCATTGTCCTCTCCCTCAGATGCTGTCTCAGTGTCTGCTGTCTCAGTCTCTGAGCCTACATCAGAACTGTCCTCCATAACCCGAGCTAGGGCTTGATCAGCAGTCATCCAACGAGACGCCATCTCTGCAACTGGCTAAACTGTCCCTCTAAATTACTAGCCTACGTAGAAGGCAGATAGTCACAAAATTGCGTGTGGGTATGTTTGTTGTGTACAACAGGAAATGTTGTCACCTTACCTTCGCTTCTTCTCCAATTCTGCAGATTTTCTGAAAACACTGAAAAAAACAAAAAAAGAATGTATTACTTCACCTTACCACACACCCTGTGCAACAGTCATTTTTGGTGCTCTGCCTCCCATTACCTCCTCTTCTAATTCCCTCAGTACTACCCAGCAAAAGTGCCACTCATATCTCCATAGTCCCCCTGGCATTACATTAGTTTTAAAGCGCAGGTAACGCTTGCCTTTACTAATCCACTCAGCTACTTTATGGCAACTGCCACTACAGAAAAGACATGCATGCATGCATATATATATATATATGTATATATATATATATATATATATATATATATATATATTGTGTGAACAAGATTCTCACCCCACTACACAAGGTTCAAATTGACATCTTTTATTGCAAGCAACAGCCACGTACGCGTTTCGACTCTCAAGGATTCTTGATCTCAGTAAATGAGTCCCTCTTTTCTTTCATTGTTTATACTTGCGATAAAACATGTCAATTTGAACCTCGTGGAGTGCGGTGAGATTCTTGTTCACAAAATATTTTCGAGGTTGCTCTCCTCCATCACTGAGCACCGGCAGTGGAGTGCACTGCGCAACAGTCTTTTTAACCAATTTGTGTTGCATATATATATATATATATATATGTTTAGAAACAAAGTGGTTGAAGGGTTGCTGGGCGGCACACTCCACTGCCGGTGCCCAGTGACAGAGAAGACCAATCTAGAAATTATCTAATGCCGAAAAATGTCACCGCACTCCACGAAGTACAAATAAAAGTGTATTTTATTGCAGTCAATAACCACCAACGTGTTTCAACTCACCAAGGAGTCTTGATCACGGTCCTCGTGGAGTGCGGTGAAATTGTTCACCATTATAAAACAACACACACAAGAATAACAAGCATTTACAATGTAATGGGTCTCGCATCTGCTCGAGTTAGAGCTATTAGCGTTATAAACTCCTAACCCAACTTTTCTTGCCACATAAATTGATTATTGAAAGTTAAACTCTTTCACATAAGAGAGCCGATTCACAGCGCCACGGCCACCATGAGCATCATGTGAAGAGTTACACAAAAGGAAAAGAAGTTCTCTTGCAGTTAAACGTAACTGCAAAAGTGCACTTAGCCTTGTACCAGGGGCGATGGCCAAGGCGGTAACAAAACCTCCCCAAGGAGGGACAAAGGTAAATCATTTTCCAATGTCATCAAAGGATTTTTGAAGGGCAAGCCCACGAACGAGTGGTAGTGATGGGCGTGAGGTGGGCGTTGTTAGAAGCCCAGATACACACCAACAAGTCAGAAAAGCAGCACATGGACGCTGCAATGCTTGTCCTGAAAATTTATATATATATAAATATATATATATATATATATATATATATATATATATATATATATATATATATATATATATGTGTATATATATATATATCTATATCTATATATATCTATATATATATGTGTATACATACATACACATATATATGAGAGAGAGAGAGAGAAAGAAAACACGACACTCATGTCACAAACCTTTTTTTTATACATGTGTGCTTGCCCTTGCCAAAGCACACATGTATAAAAAAAAATTGGCCCCATTGATGGTCACCCTAAGGGCTGACCAACAAAATGTTTTCTTTTTTTTTCTTTTTTACCCTGGGGGGGCGATTGGCCCCCCCAGGCAAAAGTACATGTTTTTTTTTCCCCCCCTGGGGTCGGCCCGTGTTCCAAGGGCCGACCCCGCCATTTTATTTTTATTTCGTTTTTTTTTTTAATTGTGGGGGGCGCGATCGCCCCCCAAAACTGTGTAAATTATAAATTATTGCCCCCGAGGGGGGGGGCGGCCCGTTTATGAGGGGGCCGACCCCCCGAAAGAAGATCCCTGGTGCCTAGGGGCGTTTCCTGGCCGTGGATCGCAGCCGCGCTGCGATCCACGGCCAGGAAACGGTGCCAGGGAGGCATCGATGGAAAGGGGAGAGCCTCCCCTTTCCATCGATGCCTCCCTGGCATCTGGGGAGGCCGTTTTGGGCTTTTTTTCCCCACCGGAGAAAGAGAGAACGCTTACCTGCTTCTCTCCTTCTCCGTGGGGAAAAACTGCACATGGACGCTGCAATGCTTGTCCTGAAAAAAAAAAAATATATATATATATATATATATGTCTATATATATATATATATCTATATATATCTATATGTGTATACATATATACACATATATATGAGAGAGAGAGAGAGAGAAAGAAAACAAGACACTGAAGTCACAAATCTTTTTTTTTTATACATGTGTGCTTTCCCTTGGAAAAGCACACATGTATAAAAAAAAATGGCCCCATTGATGGTCACCCTAAGGGCTGACCACCAACTTTTTTTTTTTCTTTCTTTTTTTAACCTGGGGGGGCTATCGCCCCCCCCCCAGGCAAAACTACACGTTTGTTTTTCCCCCCTGGGGTCGGCCCGTGTTCCAAGGGCCGACCCCGCCATTTATTATTATTTTTTTTTTATTTTTTTTTATTTTGGGGGGCGCGATCGCCCCCCAAAACTGTGTACTATATTAAATATTGCCCCCGGGGGGGGGCGGCCCGTTTACGAGGGGGCCGACCCCCCAAAGAAGATCCCTGGTGCCTAGGGGCGTTTCCTGGCCGTGGATCGCAGCCGCGCTGCGATCCACGGCCAGGAAACGGTGCCAGGGAGGCATCGATGGAAAGGGGAGAGCCTCCCCTTTCCATCGATGCCTCCCTGGCATCTGGGGAGGCCGTTTTGGCCTTTTTTTCCCCACCGGAAAAAGAGAGAACGCTTACCTGCTTCTCTCCTTCTCCGGTGGGGAAAAACTGTGACGTCAGCGCGCCTCGCGGCACGCTGACGTCATAAGGGGGTGGGAGGGAGGTGGGATGGAGACGCGGAAGCTCTTCCGCGTCTCCTAACGTAAAAAAAAAAAATAATAAATAAAAAAAATAAATAAATAAATCCTACGGTGCATTGCACCGGAGGATTTTTAACCCCCTCCCTGGTGTCGGCCACTGGTCGTGACCCGCACCAGGGAGGGTGTGTGGGCGTCGGCCAGTGGCCGACGCCCGCACCAAAGGGGTTAATAGCTAAAATTAAGACATTGTTTGCTAAATGGAACAATCTGCCATTGTCAATCCTGGCCGGCGCCGTGTTGATTCGTATGTCTATTCTTCTCTTATGTAATTTTTTGTTTGCTGCTCTTCCATGGGTTTTGCAGGTACATTCTTTAAGGAGCTAGAGGGAATGTTTTCTGCTTTTATCTGGGCTAATATAATTCCCAGACTGTCTCTGGAGGCAGTGTGTCGGCCTAGAAGAGAAGGGGGAATGGCTCTACCTGATCTACGGAAATACTATTTTGCAAACTTTGCACACAATCTCTCTAAACTTCAGAATCACTCTAATGTAAAACTAAGTGATAATTTCTGCCTTGATTTAATTTTTCAAGAATATCAGATATTTGACTTCTTTAGGCTCATGAAAACCTCGAAATAAGTTAAATATAGAACACTGCAGTCGTCGTTAAAAAGCACAAATGTTCAAGCATTATAATATGACCGCTATTAATGGGGTAACTCGTTTGGCAGATATATTTTTGAGAGACCGCCCTCTCCTTGAGAAAAAAACCCATTACCAAGTTGGAAAGTAATGGTTAAACTGTAATTATAGATTTCATACAGTCCGAATCTTGAACGAAGTGGAGGGTAACATTAGACACTTCAAAACCGTGCTGGCATGGCCTCATTTATTTTTCTTTTTCTTTTTAAATATATTTATTGGTATTTTATCAACAAACAAGCATTTAATCAACTTACCCAACAATTCCCTCAACTTATCCCTTACTCCTATATGAGCTCCACTCCCGCTTGGATATTGTCATTCTGGGTCACGGCTGCTAGGTATGTGACACAGCCCATGTCTTTCTATGTTCTAGTGATTCCGCTCCTCAGCTACATCTGATTCCTCCGATGATGTGCCTTGCTTCCGGGATTCAGTTTTTGTGTCCTTAAGGCGATCAAGCAGGTAGTCCCATTGCTGTGCCCCATCTACGTTCCCAGCCCCTTTTGCTACTTCTCAGTGCAGGGCCCTTCCCTCTGCCTCAGCCCATCTGACTACTGTGTACCGCCATTTGATATTTGTGGGCCTCTGTGTAGGAAAGTACCATCTTGCCTGGCATGTTACCCCCATTTTTACTTGTATGTATGCTTGTTTTTTGCCTGTGTCACTGGGATCCTGCTAGCCAGGACCCCAGTGCTCATAAAGTATGCCCTGTATGTGTTCCCTGTGTGGTGCCTAACTGTATCACTGAGGATCTGCTAACCAGAACCTCAGTGTTTATGTTCTCTCTGCTTTTAAAATTGTCACTGTAGGCTAGTGACTAATTTTACCAATTCTGATTGGCACACTGGAACACCCTTATAATTCCCTAGTATATGGTACCTAGGTACCCAGGGTATTGGGGTTCCAGGAGATCCCTATGGGCTGCAGCATTTCTTTTGCCACCCATAGGGAGCTCGGACAATTCTTACACAGGACATCCACTGCAGCCATTTTACACTGCACTTAAGTAACTTTAAGTCACCTATATGTCTAACCCTCACTTAGTGAAGGTTAGGTGCAAAGTTACTTAGTGTGAGGGCACCCTGGCACTAGCCACGGTGCCCCCACATTGTTCATGGCAATTTCCCTGGACTTTGTGAGTGCGGGGACACCATTACACGCGTGCACTACATATAGGTCAATACCTATATGTAGCGTCACAATGGTAACTCCGAACATAGCCATGTAACATGTCTAGGATCATGGAATTGTCACCCCAATACCATTCTGGTATTCGCTGGACAATTCCATGCATCCCTGGGGCTCCAGCATAGAGCCCGGGTACTGCCAAACTAACTTTCTGGGGTTTTCTTTGCAGCTACCGCTGCTCCCAACCCTCAGACAGGTTTCTGCCCCCCGGGGCCTGGGCAACCCAGTCCCAGGAAGGCAGAACAAAGGATTTCCTCTGAGAGAGGGTGTTGCACCCTCTCCCTTTGGAAATAGGTGTTAAGGATTGAGAGGAGTAGCCTCTGCTGGCCTCTGGAAATACTTTGAAGGGCACAGATGGTGCCCTCCTTGCATAAGCCAGTCTACACCGGTTCAGGGATCCCCCCAGACCTGCTCTGGGGCAAAACTGGACAAAGCAAAGGGAAGTAACCACTCCCCTAACCAGCACCTCCCAAGGGGAGGTGCCCAGAGCTCCTCCAGTGTGTCCCAGACCTCTGCCATCTTGGATGCAGAGGTGTGAGGGCACAATGGACACCTTTGAGTGGCCAGTGCCAGCAGGTGACGTCAGACACCCCTCCTGATAGGTGCTTACCTTTCTCTGTAGCCAATCCTCCTCTGAGGGCTATTTAGGGTCTCTCCTGTGGGTTTCTCACCAGATAACGAATGCAAGAGCTCACCAGAGTTCCTCTGCACTTCTCTCTTCGACTTCTGCCAAGGATCGACTGCTGACTGCTCCAGGACGCCTGCAAAACTGCAACAAAGTAGCAAGAAGACTACCAGCAACATTGTAGCGCCTCATCCTGCTGGCTTTCTTGACTGTTGGTGCATGCTTTGAGGGCTGTCTGCCTTCACCCTGCACTGGAAGCCAAGAAGAAATCTCCCGCGGGTCGACGGAATCTTCCCCCTGCTAATGCAGGCACCAAACCTTCTGCATTACCGGTCCTCTGGGTCACCTCTCATCTTGACGAGCGTGGTCCCTGGAACACAGGAGCTGGATCCAAGTTTCCCCGAAAGTCCAGTGGCCCTTCTGTCCAAATTTGGTGGAGATGAGTCCTTGCATCTCCACGCCAGACAGTAATCCTATGTACTGCGTGATCTGCAGCTGCTAGGGCTTCCGTGCACTCTTGCAAGGATTCCTTTCTGCACAGCCAAGCCCAGGCCCCCAGCACTCCGTCCTGCATTGTCCAACTCGCTGAGTTGACCACCGTCTTTGTGGGACTCCCTTTTGTTCTGCTGAGATGACCGCTGTGCTCAAATCTTCTGAATGCCTGTTCAGGTGCTTCTGCGTGGGCTCTCTGTATTGCTGAGCGCCCCCTCTGTCTCCTCCTCCAAGGGGCGACCTCATGGTCCTTCCTGGCCCTGGCAGCACCCAAAATCCGCAACCGCAACTCTTGCAGCTACCAAGGCTTGTTTGTGGTTTTTCTGTGTGGAAACAACTCTGCATCCTCCAGCACACCGTGGGACATCGTCTGACCAAAGGAGAAGTTCTTGGCACCTTCCGTTGTTGTAGAATCTTTGGCTTCTTCCACCCTGACAGCCCTTTTGCCCCTTCATCCAGGGTTTAGTAGGCATTTTTGCAAGTATCCTTCATGCACAGCACAGCCCAGGTCCCCAGCACTCTGTCCTGCATTGTTCAACTCGCTAAGTTGACCACCGGCTTCATTGTACCCTCTTTTGTAGTGTTGAGATGACCGCCATGCTCAGTTTTCTTGAACCCATGTTCAAGTACTTCTGTGGGTGCTGCCTGCTTCTGCATGGACCCTCTGTGTTGCTGAGTGCCCCCTCTGTCTCCTCCTCCAAAGGGACGACCTCCTGGTCCTTCCTGGGCAGCACCCATTTTCTTTAACCGTGATCTTTGCAGCTAGCAAGGCTTGTTTGTGGTCTTTCTGTGTGGAAACAACTCTGCTTCCTCCAGCACGCGGTGGGACATCTTCTGTGCAAAGGAGAAGTTCCTGGCTTCTTCCGTTGTTGTAGAATCTTCAGCTTCTTCCACCCGGAGGCAGCCATTTTGCAACTTCATCTGGGGTTTAGTGGGCTCCTGCCCCCCCGGACACTTGCATGACTCTTGGACTTGGTCCCCTTTCTTTACAGGTCCTCAGGTCCAGGAATCCATCTTCAGTGCTTTGCAGTCAGTTGTTGTCTTTGCAGAATCCCCTATCTCGACTTTACTGTCTTTCTGGGGTAGTAGAGTAACTTCACTCCTACTTTTCAGGGTCTTGGGGTGGGGTATCTTGGACACCCTTAGTGTTTTCTTACATTCCCAGCAACCCTCTACACACTACACTAGGCCTGGGGCCCATTCGTGGTTCGCATTCCACTTTTGTAGTATATGGTTTGTGTTCCCCCTAGGCCTATTGTCTCCTATTGCATTCTGTTGTGCCCTACAGTGTTTGCACTACTTTTCTAACTGTCTCCTAGTTCAGCCTAAGCTGCTCTGCTATAGCTACCTCTAACAGCCTAAGCTGCTAGAACACCTATAATCTACTAATAAGGGATAACTGGACCCAGCACAAGGTGCAAGTACCACAAGGTACCCACTATAAGCCAGGCCAGTCTCCTACACTCTGGGATCCTTAGAGTGCATTGTGATCTCCCTTTTAGCCAAGATTAGTGCTAAATATATGTATTTGGTTGTGGTTCTCTTCGGGTGAGGTCTGGGGAATCCCCCCAACAGTGCCACATTTCCATAGCATGTGTTTCAGGCCAGCACCCTGCTCCGAGCACCGGGGGCATGCACTATTTGTAGTGTTATACATCGATTCTATCTTTGCAGGGCTGAGGTATGCTCTGTGATATACATATAAATTAATCAGCTTAAAGAGTGCATTTCTAGATACCTTATATACATATGCTGTGATTTTTTCCCCACTGTGATTCATCTATGGGTTCCTCGATGTCCTCCTGCCAGAGGGTCCTCAATCTTTCAAGAGGGGATAGGGTGTCTCTTTGTAATGTTTTGTAAAGTGTGGATACTACTTTCTTATCTCCCCCTATTGTGCAGAGGACCTGGCATCCGGCGTGTGTGGAGGTTCCCTTGATCCCTGTTTTCATTGTCGCTGTATTAGTGCTGGGAGTGATCTATGCATAAGGAACATACCCGGCGGGGTTTCAGATTGTGCCATCAGAGCTTCGCATGGCATCAGTTCCCCATCCCCGAAGAGATCTCCCATCACGGTGATGCCAAATGTCCCCAATTCTGTGATACCCGCAATGGAATTTCCCCCAGGGAGCACAGTCAGGCAGGCCAATGGTAAGTTCGGTGACTATGGAGATGTGGTTCTGGTGCATTGCAAGCTGCGTTTCCAGCAGTTGTGCATGACCTGGAGGTCTGGCGAACCTGTCACCCGTTTTCCTCCGGGCGTCAGGAGTATCCCTGCAAGGGTTGCAGCAGTGCATCCCTTTAGGTGCCCTCTGGGTGTTTCCGGCAATGCTGCATGCCATTCTTTAGCCAGCCATTGTAGCTGGCATGCTAGGTAATACAACTCAATGTCTGGTGCTGCCATCCCCCCCTCTGTTGTGGGTCTCTGGAGTTTATGCAAAGCTAATCTGTGGCGTCCTGGTCCCCAAGTAAGGCTAGTAAGAATAGAGTCAATCTCCCAGAAGGTTGGGTGAGGCATCAGTATGGGCAAAGTCAAGAAGTAGTACATTAATCTAGGCAGGGCCACCATCTTCACTAGGGCCACACGGCCTGCTGCTGACAAGGGTAGTGTCTTCCATGACTGTTCTCAGTTTCCGGATCGCACTGTTCACGTTACCCTCTTTTATTCTTTTTTAATGGTAGACTGTGGTGAGTCTTTCTTTTCTTTCACGTATTCTGGACGTCAATCTTGACGGCCCCCTCTCTCGCTACATCTATCCGGTGCGTCCTGAAAGGAATGAGAGGGACGTGAATCAGTATAGCTGTCTAATGTGCTCCCTATTTCTGAGATTATACCTCCTTTCGGAGTTCTCCGGGTGTGGAGAATCAGCTCTCTTATTTCTTCTTTCTTTTAAATCTTTTTGTTTGTCCCAGCGCTTCTTAGAGCCCTCTTGTGCCTGCTTCGTACCCTCCTTATGGGCGGTACTTTGTAACTCAAATTTTTTAGGTTTGGCTCCCAAACGATCCCGTCCTATACTAGTATAGGTATCGGAAATTATTTTCGGTAGCTGTCTCTCCTGTTCCTGGTTGTAACTCCAATTTTTTAGGTTTGGCTCCCAAACTATCCTGTCCTATACTAGTATAGGTATCGGAAATTATTTTCGGTAGCTGTCTCTCCTGTTCCTGGTTTGGAGTTTCCCGGAGACGCTGGCGAATTGTCAGTGCTACCGCTTCCCCTTTAATATTACTCAGAATGATTGAAGATACAGCGTCAAAGTTACGCATTAACTTCATCCCCAGATCCAGGGCTGGTGCAGCCCCATGCTCATTCTGTATTTGTTTTAACACTTCCGGTAAATTTGCAAGTGTCGGGGTACCATGTGTGGTAGTATAAACGGCAGCGAAGACCGTACCCCATGTGGCACAGTCATCCACCGAGGGAACCATCCCAAACGGCAAGCACATCGTGAGCAACCTATGTTTTTCCTGTGGTCCCGTATGGGGAAACACAGCTTCCAGCTGATTAGTTTTCTGGGCTATCCAGAACGGTATTTTTTCCTGTTCCGTGGGCACTTTACCCATAATAAAATGTACTGTTTGTGGATTAATCCCAGTAGTCAATTGATAACCACCAGCGTCTATATAATGCCATTAATTCATTATAAAAAACTCGTAAATCTGCTATCGGCATATTCTGTATGCCCGGGTGAGGTGTATATGTGGCGAACATAGGCCAGGTAGGCCCCTCATTACTTAAGGGACCTAACCTCACTCTTCGTAGTACATGTCGTAGGGCGCCTTCAAACCAGTTCTGATGCTCTTGATATGTGAGCGATATTTCATGATACTGGTATGCTTCGTACCGTACAGGTACGTTCGCAACTTCATATGTGTGAAATGTGTGCGTTCTTTGGTCAACCTCAGGAAAGGTGACCCAACAGTAAAATGTTTCTGTTTGGTATGCTTCAGTTGCTTCTATTATCAGAGTAACATCCCCGCCCTCGTCTGTAAGGCCATGCGCTAATAAATGTTGTGTTAGTGCATGTCTAGCATTTGCAGGAATGTCTATGGTATTAGCCAGAGCTGTTTAGGGAAACAGAACACCAGATAGGGGAAGTATTTTCCTTTTTATGAGTTCGAGCACGAATAACCTACAGCTTAATTAGGTGTTACCTGTTCAGCCGAGTAGGAATCTCCCAAAGACCACGGACGTCTCCGTATAACGGCACTTAGGGTACCTGTTGTCTGTGAGACAGTGATAGTCAGGGTATCCGTAAATTAGTGCCTAAACACCATCGTTGGGTGTGCCTTGTCGTAGTTTGGACTCTTGCTCTGAGAAAGACTGCTGGTTTAAGGATGACAGTACTTTTGTTTGTAGGCGACTGAGTCTTTCCTACAACAAGTCGCAACTGTTGTCCCAACCTTACCGGCTCACTAGCAGCACCTCACCAGAAACACTTTAGTAAAAGGTGATTTATGGCAGTCGTTTACGCATGGACTCAAAATAAGATATCTCAGGGAATGTCGTGGTTAAACGGAGATTACCCTTTTCTCACAGATATATTATGTCTCATACAAACAAAGGCAATAACACAGATGCAGTGAAGTTATAATAGTTTTTATTTAACATAACTGCAATTTGCGATAAGTTGCATGAACTGCAATGATTAGGATAATGAATATAGCAAGTAACAGTATTGTGAAGAAGAGAGTCATTGTTATGAAGACCCCCACCTTTTTGCAATACACGAAAGAGATATATAAGATGGAACATGCCCTATTACCCTAATGTGAATAGGCCTAACCTCCTACCTAAAGGAGAGCTGGGTCTGCTAAACCTAATCTGCCAAAGCGGTGTCCATGAGAGGAGCCCCCAACCCTCGTTACCTTGGAATGAGGTCTCTATCTCAGACTCCGTAGGGACACGAAGACTGGGTCAGCGTCAAGACGACTGCAGCATCGGTATCAGCGATGGTGGCGATGCCCTCTGGTCGGAATCCCTCTGATTATCTGTCTAAAGTGTGATGTATTTATACAGATCTACAAGGTCCCCTGACGTAAGTGTGTTACTAAACAATAGATAACAGACATGCTTAGGACGGCAATTAATATCAACAATCCCTCGAAAGTATAAAGAGGGAAAATCCCTAAGTGTGAACACCTACTGTTTGTTTGTCTTTGGTGCTTGATCTTGACGCCTTGGCGCGGTGACACTGATAATGTAACTCATAACAAGTGGCCTAATTATAAACAAGGCAGCCATCTTAGAAGAAATAAATAATTAAATGGGCTAAGACAGAGCAAGCTAAGTAGGCTAAAAGTCACTAGGTAATGGGGGCACGAGTCTACAAGCCAGAGGCTAAGCTAAATCCTGCTATCCCATTAAAACGAACTAGGATTCACTACAGAGATCCCCTGGTTCGTGATATATATTGACGCCCAAATAGCGGAAGGTGGTTGAGGACCATCCCAAGCCGCGATTATCTATAACTTGGGGGCGCTCACTTATTTAGTGGGTAGATGAGGGATTTTTGCCAGTTTATGCTGAGCCCTGACATGTCCCCAAATTGTTCTAACAAGTCCATGGTACCCAGTAGTTCCCTCTTGGGATCTTTCAGGAATATTAACATTTTGTCTGCGTAGAGTGCTATTTGGTGAGTCTGGTCCCCAACTGTCAGTCCCTCGTAGTGCTACCCGGTTCTGGCCATCTGCACCAGTGGCTCCATTGCAATGGCAAATAGCAATGGCGATAGCGAGCATCCCTGTCTGGTGCCCCTACCAATTTTGTACGAGCTCGAAATTGTTCAGCTCGTGCGAACCCGTGCTGTGGGGGTTGAGTATAGCAGCTTCATCCACTTAAGAAACCCCTGACCCAGGCCCATCTGTTTCAATATTGTCTCCAGATAGTCCCATCTGAGTCTCTCGAATGGTTTTTCAATGTCTACAGCTATAATTGCTGCTGAACTGACACTTGGAGATCCCGATTGTAGTATCTTAACCAATCTCCTTATATTAAGGACAGTATTGCGGTTTGGGATAAATCCCGTCTGGTCTGGGTGGAACAATTTTTCCATGTGTGGTAATAGTCTTGTGGCGAGGATGCGACTTAGTATTTTGTAGTCCATATTAAGCATGGATAGAGGGTGATATGAGTGTACATCTGTAGGCGGACGACCCTGTTTCGGCAGTGGGATCACAATAGCCTCATTTGTGGATGGGGGAGACTTCTAGTCCGCAGCGCCTCTGTATAGAGTGCACTTAGCTATGGCGCTAGGAGGTCTATGTAAGCACTATTAAATTCTGCTGGCAGTCCATTTGCTGTGGGTACCTTCCCTCTGGCCATCACCGCCACCGTCACTTCCTGAGGGGTTATCACTTCCCCTAGTTCCCTTCGTCCTCTCCCAGGGCTGGGAGCTGGATGCCTTCTAAGCATCTCAGCTGTTCCGGTTCTAGGGTCGCCGCTGGGGGGGCGTAAAGCGAAGAGTAGTACTCAGTGAAGCTAGCATTAATATCACTTTGCCCATATAGCCTCTCTCCTGTCGTGTCCACTATCTCCATTACCAGGGACTGTTGTCTCCGTGGAGCCGAGAGCCTGGCCAGCAATGCCCCTGCTCTGTCTCCTTCTGCATTCTGTCAGTAAAATATTTCTTATAGTCAAAGCATCTAAGTTCTTACAGAGCTGATGCCACTTTATTTTTAGTTTCAGATATACTCGGGCTAGTTCTGGGTCATCTGGTCTTTTGCATTCCAGAATTCTAAGTTCTTTCTCATGTTTATCAATTTCTCCCTCCAGGGATCTCCCGACCCCCATCATCCCGGACATACAATGAACCCTAATAGTCACCTTAAACGCTTCCCACTCTTGAGCCCGGGAGGATGCTGAGCCCTGGTTGTGTGTGAAACATTCTTTGATTCTCTGTCTACTGGTTTGTCTGGAAAGCACTATCTTCCAATGTGTCCACCTTGAGTCGCCAGTCCGGTATATGGGGCGCTTTCTACTCCAATCCAGTGTGAGCAGTAGGGGGTTGTGATCAGACACTGTGCGGCAGAGATATTCCGCACTACGTCGGGAGATGTCAGGAAAACGTGGAGTCGGACATGTAAGTCATGTAAGGGCGAATGGAAAGAGTAATCTCTTTCTCACGGATGAAGGTGACTCCAGGAGTCTGTAAGGCCCCAGTCCCTTTGCCAGTCAGTGAAAATTTTGGCTGCCCTGATGGTGGGGGAGTGTCGCAGGAGAGGGTGAGACCTTTCCCACTCGGTGTTTGCAATACAGTTAAAGTCGCCCCCTCCATCGTTGCCTGGGTTAGATATGGTCCCCACTTGTGTGAGATTGCGTTCAGAAAGGTGCCCTGGTCTTGATTAGTAGCCTAAATACCTCCCAGTGTGACATCCTGTCCCCCCAAACGTCCAGTCACTAGTACATATCGGCCCACATATCCGTTTTTTGGATTGGTACCCCTGGCCGCACCCACATCAGGACCCCTCTTGCATATGCCGAGGATTCTGTAGCATATACCTGCCCTGTCCATTGTTTCGATATACCTTTAAATTCCATTTCCGTAAGGTGTGTTTCTTGCAGTATTGCTATATGTACTCCTCGCCTTTTGAGCTGATTGTAAACTTTATATCGCTTATTCATACTGTTCAATCCCCTGACGTTCCAGGTGAGGAACTTATAGTCTAGGGGTCTATCGATAGTCTATGTGGGTGTGTGGTTTGTTGGTGTGTTTGCTCCCAGGTGCCCACTTCGTGTGTGGCAATGTCCATGGATCTAGCCAAGGGGATGTGTGACATGGAGCTTGTACCCCTACCATAAACCCATTAACTTCAAACATAACAGTTCTCTTTTTATCCAAACTCCCTCTCCCAGGACCGGTATTGAAACTATCCCCGTCGAAACCATCCCTAACTTTGTAAACATTGTGTGTGAGGGCTGAGGCAAGATCCGAGTGTTTAACCAGTGTACCCCCTCCCATACCTAAGTCATCTGACATTGTACGCTTCTTCCAAGCCCCTCGGTGTTACTTGTAATTGTCCTGCGGTGGTGGAGAAGCAAAACAGTTCAGTCTATTGTTTGCCGACCTTGTATGCGAGCGTTCCTTGGGCCCTGGTGGGCACCGCAGTACCACAGTGACATTGGCCTCCGGCAATGTCTCTTCTAAGGACCATGCCTCCAGATTTTTTCTTCAGAGTGTAGCGTAGGCGCCGCCTTCCCTCAGATGATCTAGTCAGATGTCCCCGGAGTGATTCTTGGTGGGTTGTCAAATGTGTCATGTGATGAGCAGGAGGCACTGCCGGGTATGGATTCCTGGTCCGAATGGGCTCTCAGAGGGGCGCGGAGAACCGGTACCCCCCTTTCCCAAGGATGCTGCACTTTCACCGCTTCTCGCCGTTCCCGCAGTGCCTGGCTGCGAGGTGGGGCTGCGCCCGTCAGACATCTCCCCTTTTTCCTGTGAGGTTCCTTTTGCAACCTTACAGCTCCCTCCGGGTTCCCTCCTGTGGTCATCCTCACTGTGTCCAGCCACTCCCGCGCAGCTGTGGTGACGTGAAGAAGAGCGTGTTGTTATTCATGATAATCTTTAGTTTGGCCAGGAACAGCATAGCATACCGAATGCCTTGTTCTCTGAGTCGCATCGCTTAACCTCCATGAAAGTGGCTCTTTGCCTCTGGATATCCCTTATGAAGACCGGGAAGATCATTATCCGCTGATCAGCCATCACGATCTCCCCTTTCTTCCTTGCCTGTGATATTATGAGGTCCCTGTCTTTGAAATGGAGCAGCTTCGCTATGATCGGGCGCGGTCTGGCCCCCGGAGGGGGAGCCCTCGCCGGTATCCTGTGAGCTTGTTCTATTGCAAAGTATTGCGATAAGCCCTCCGGAGCCACCTCTAAGTTTCCACTGCTCCAAGTATGTTTCCATATCGGGTGCCTCTTGTTCTGCCTTCTCGGGGAAACCAACCAGTCGTAGGTTACTTCTTTATGCCCTGTTTTTGGCATCTTCCACACGTGCTTCTAGTATTTTAATTTGCGACGTCAGTTCGACCACCGTTTTGGTAATCTTCAAGCATTCCGGGGTGAGTTGCTTCAGGGACTTTTCATTGGTGACCATTCTGTCAGTTAATCGTCTGTGGTCGTCTCTGAGGAGCATATGGCCTGTAGTATGGTATCCAGCGTGATTTCCTGGTGCAGGGTCTTATCAGGTTCACCGGTTCCTCGTTCCTTCTGTGAGCCACTTGTTGTTTCATCCCCAGGGCTGTCTTGCTTCTTAGGTTTGCCCATGTTTTGCAGCATTCTCTCTTTCCCAGGGCTAAGGACCCCTTCCTGTCTGCCCCGGTTTCTCTGCAGACACCTATCACCTTTAATACTCTGGTTAGGATATTCACTGTGCTGTTTCCTTGTCTTGACTGCTCTGTGTGTTGTCGCTGTGGCCCCTCTCTGTTCAGTTCGTCATGCGAGAGCCTTCGTGCCCGCTCCAGCCGTCAGCTTTCTCGTTTGGCACCGCTGCACACCCCTCTCAGGCCTAGCTTTGTGCCTCTAGGTCCAGGCTCCATGGCACAGGCCCAGCCTCCTCATCCCCGTCCCCGCAGGGGAGCGAGACCAATGCTCCCTCCCCAGGGGCCGCTTGCATAGGTAATTGTCCTCCGACTGCAGCTCGGGAGTGCCCCCTTCTCCAGTTCTCAGTGGGGGCCGCCGCCCTCCGGCTCCCCCCGGATGCCTCACCCAGACCTCAGTCCAGGTCCCCAGCACAAAGTCTGCTGTTGGGCCTCTGGCCCGGGCCAGCTCCCACCGGGCAAAGACCGGGGGGACGTCCTCGGGCTCCGCGGTCCCACCGCGGGGTCGGAGCGATGCTGCAGGGGCGGCACCTCTCACCCCTGGGTCATCTCCTCAGCTGCGCGCCCCCCTACCGGCCTTGGCAGCCCGAGTACAGGATCCACCCGGCTGTCCACCAGAAGTCCTCCGAGATGAGGTAGCGGAACGGGCACCCCATCCTCGATCCACGTCTCAGGCTCGCCTCCTGCGTCCTCCAGGCGCCGCCATTTTGCCCAATGACCTCGCTTCGCAGCCCGGGCTATCCGTCTGCGCAGGGTTGTCTGGGCTCCTTGCAGCGCATCCGAATAGACTATCAAGGGTTGCACCACTTGTGCCAGTCCATTTCTGGTGGGGAACGGGGGCCGGGGAGACAGGATTAGTGTATGATGGTCAGAGGCCATTGGGAGCTCCGCGTTACATGTGCTGCTCCATCGGCCTCAAGCCAGGCCCCCCTGTTGGCATGGTCTTATGTCAAAATGCAACACTTTTTGAATTAAATTGACCAAGTTATGGCAATTTCAACCTTACAGTTAGTAGAAGACATGTTCGAATCTAGCAATCGTAGATCAGTCAGCTGTTCAGCTGCTCGTTTTAGGCAACAGCAGGCAAGTGAATTATACTTGAAAGCTTGGGATAAGTAGTGTTCTAAAGAAGAACTCCAGTTTATAGCTTGTGCTTGGAATAAGATTAATGGGTTTAACATCTCTCTGCTAAATGGTGCACATTTCAAGCTTATGCAATTTCATACTAAATGGCTCCTGTACAGAACACCAGCCTTTTTTCATTAAATCTATCCACATATCCCTGACAAATGCTTTCACTGGTCTATGCTGGAGGAGGGAAGCTGGACATATATTATATGGGGCTATTCCAAAATAAGGCCATTGTGGGAAGCAAGTGGAAGGTATTATTTCATCTCGTTGGGCTTAGGTCAGCCATTAGACATTCAGGCAGCACTGCTGGAATATTCATCTGAAGTGAACGTTGGCTACTTGCAATCTAAACACTTTTTATTATTGCTTTGATAGCCAGATCGTTAATTCTTCAATGCTGGGGCATGGAAACAGGTATCTCTTTTCAGTGATGGCTTTCTAAAATGGGTACAATTAAGGAGCTCAAAAGGAAGTATGCTTTAATATCTGGATCTTATCATAGATTTCTGAAGTTGTGGGAGGGTCTCTGATAGGGAAGTTTGAAGGCCATAGCAGACTATGGTGGTCATTCTGACCTCGGCGGTAAAAGGCGCCTACCGCCGGTCAGAAATCCTCCATAATCCCGCCGCGGTTGCGGAAACCCGCCACGGTCATTCTGACCCGCAGAAGGCAAACCTCCGAAAATCCGACCGCCACAACAGACCGCCAGACCAGCGGTCGGCGGAAAAGTGGAGGTGACAAAACCTCCACCGTCACGCCAACAGAAATACGCCCATGCCATTACGACCCACGAATCCACGCGGCGGTCATTCAAACGCGGTATTCCATTGGCGGGACACACCGCCGCGGTCAGAATACACACAAACGAACAAAACTCAGCCACATTGGACGATTTGAATCCCACACACCTGATACACATACACACACCACTCCCACACACACAATACAATATAAAACACCCACCCACATCACCCACAAACCCCTACGCTAAAAAATTCGTAAAGAAGGCAAGAGCGAGACACCAGCATCCAAAAAATAACAGCCACAGCCACTCAACACCATCACCCACACACTATCCACACACAAAACAACACACACCACCACACTCAACTCACTTAAATACACATACTCCACCCCACACATCATACACACCACCCCATGGCACCCCAAAGACAACCCCGCTTCACAGACGAAGAACTCAGGGTCATGGTGGAGGAAATCGTTCGGGTAGAGCCCCAGCTGTTCGGCACACAGATACAATACACCAGCATTGCCCGGAGGACGGAGCTATGGCAGAGGATTGTCGACAGGGTGAACGCAGTGGGACAGCACCCCAGAAATCGGGAAGACATCAGGAAGCGATGGAACGACCTACGGGGGAAGGTGCGTTCCATGGTATCCAGGCACAACATCGCCGTGCAGAAGACTGGCGAAGGACCCCCACCTCAACCCCCTCAATTCACATCATGGGAGGAGGAAGTCTTGAACATCCTGCATCCTGACGGCCTCGCAGGAGTCGGCGGAGGAATGGATACTGGTAAGTTGAAGCTTCAATACTGCTTCCCCCCCACCTGCATGCCAAATCATACCCCAACCCTCACCCCCATCCTCGAACCCCACCCTCACCCCCATCCTCGCACCCTCACCCCCACCCCCACCACCATCCTCACCCCCACCACCATCCTCACCCCCACCCCCAGCACACCTATTCCCCGCCAATGTCTCACCATCACAACCCACACATCCCAAAACCTAGGCCTGCATGCGTCCACTAAGCATGGACACCCATCACCAAAGCATGCCCAATGCATATACACATCCCCCCCACAAGCCACCCTCACCAAAGCCCCCACACACGAATGCCAGCACTTGGGGACACGAGAACCCACAGATACACCCATATGCCACACATTGAAACTATAACCATACCTCTATACCCCTGCAGGACCCGACCGTCAACACACCGCGGCGGAGGGGCCAGAATTCTCCACACCCCCCACCCAAGAGGCCGTCAGCGATGACAGCAGCTCTGTCGACCTGGACACCGATGACCAGCCCGGACCATCGGGGACCTCTGGACAGTCGGTTCCCCTCACACAGGCCCAGGCCACTACAGACCCAAACCCCTCTGGGAACACCAGCACAGCTCCCACCCAGCGGGCCCATGCCTCTGTCTCCAGGGCGCGTCAATCTGCGGTGTGTCTACCACTACAGGGCACCCAGGATAACCCACCACCCCAACAACAACAGGGACCTGGGGGCAGTGGTAGTGGGCACACCGGCCAGGGGGCAGAGGCCCAGGGAAACAGGGGAACTCGGAGGGCAGCTGTGCGACAGGGGGGGGAGGAGAGGCCCAGGGAACCCACTCTCCACGAGGTCCTCACCACCATCATGGGAGCATACAACCGCTCCCAGGAGACGATGGCGACGGTACTGGCCCGGTTCCAGGAGATCCATGTACTGCAGGAGGAACACTATCGGGGGTACAGGGAGGACATCAGAGCCATCAACACCACCCTGGTTACCATGGTAGGGCTGCTGCAGGACCTCGTCAACAACAGGGCGACACTCAGCAACACCCAAGGGCCCCTGCCACTAGCCTGGACCAAGAACAGCCAACCACCTCCGCCGGCGCTAGTGGACAGGAGGCCCCCGCACAGCAGCAGCCCACCAGACCCCCACCTCCTGCAGGAGAAGAACCACCCCGCAAGAGGGCCCTGAGATCTCGCAAGAAGACAGAGTAGGATGTCAAGACCCCCGCCAGCAATGGATACCACCTGATGTCATCCCACTGTCCCACATTGTCACCCTGTCCATCCTTGAACTGCCCATGCTCCATCTCTCCACAGGCCTCTGGACAATGCACCTGTGTGACTGTTACTCTGGACTCTGCCATGGACATTCCTTCACCATAGCCCCCACCCACTTGAAACCACCCATCCAATTTTGAGCACTTAAATAAACACCTATTTTGCACCAAAATATCTGGAGTCTGGCTGTGATTTCAATATATTGTAATTGACATGACAGTGCAAATATGTCCTTGTACATGGTGAAGTCAACAAACAGCTGCCACAAAGCTGTAGTCCATGGGGAAACGAAGCACAGGACTCGTAGTGGGGACCCCAGATCTGAAATAGGGAGGGAAAAGCCAAAACTCAGTCATCATACACTGGGGCAAATAGACAGGCAGCAGAGATGCTGGAGAGTAGTTAACATTTACTAAATTATCTTTGAAATGTTACCTGTGTCCTATTGGAAGTACTGTTCAATGATTCTGTCCCTGTTGTCTGTTTCAGCCCCGTCGTCTTCCTCCTCGTCACTCTCCTCAGGTTCCACCGCTGCCACAACACCACCGTCTCGACCATCCTCCTGCAGGAAAGGCACCTGGCGGCGCAAAGCCAGGTTGTGAAGCATGCAGCAGGCCACGATGATGTGACACACCTTCTTAGGTGAGTACATTAGGGATCCACCTGTCATATGCAGGCACCGAAACCTGGCCTTTAGGAGGCCAAAGGTGCGTTCGATCACCCTCCTAGTACGCCCATGGGCCTCATTGTACCGTTCCTCTGCCCTGGTCCGGGGATTCCTTACTGGGGTCAGTAGCCACGACAGGTTGGGGTACCCAGAGTCCCCCACTAGCCATACACGGTGTCTCTGTAGCTGTTCCATCACGTAAGGGATGCTGCTATTCCTGAGGATGTAGGCGTCATTCACTGACCCTGGGAATTTGCCATTTACATGCGAGATGTACTGGTCAGCCAAACACACCACCTGGATGTTCATTGAATGGTAATTTTTTCTGTTCCTGTACACCTGCTCCCTGTCTCTTGGGGGAACCAAAGCCACATGGGTCCCATCAATGGCACCAATGACGTTGGGAATATGTCCAAGGGCATAGAAATCACCCTTCACTGTAGCCAATTCGCCCACCTCAGGGAAAATTATGTAGCTCCTCACGGATTTCATCAGGGCAGACAACACTCTGGATAACACCTTCGAAAACATGGGCTGAGACATCCCAGAAGCAATTCCCACGGTTGTCTGAAATGACCCACTTGCCAAGAAATGGAGTACTGACATGACCTGCACCAGAGGGGGAATCCCTGTGGGTTGGCGGATGGGGGACATCAGGTCGGGCTCCAGCTGGGCACACAGTTCATGGATAGTGGCACGGTTAAGACGGTAGGTCAGGATAATGTGGCGTTCTTCCATTGTCGACAGGTCCACCAGCGGTCGGTACACGGGAGGATTCATCCGTCTCCACGCCCAACCCAGCGGACGGTGCCTAGGAAGGACAACATGGAGCACACAGTCAAGCAACCCACAGGTACGTACTCACAGCTAGCACAGTATACGATTCTCTATGCAGTGAATGGCGTGTCTGAGTGGCTATGCAAGGCCTAGGCCTGTGTGACGCAGTTGAAATTGAGCCATGTGGGCCCTGGAAATGGCAGCTGCCTGACCTGTGAAGTGTGACAATGGGATGTGAGGTCAATGCGCTGGCGTGGCACACCGCGGCGGGCGGCGGGCGAAGACCGCGGCGCAAAGCCGCATTGGTTAACATTGAAGCCTATGGGTTTCAGGAGCCAATGGCGAAGGGCGCCGGCGGTGGCGGGACGCACCGCCGCGGTACGCACCGCCGCGGACGTCACCGCCATTTTCTATCTACTTATCCACTTGCGACTTGAACTTTCACAGGAGAGGACCTATACTGCAAGTGTTGCTGTGACCTCGGTCTGGAAGGGACAATGGCTGCTGCGCCTGGGGAAAGGGCCCCTGCCTTCACTGGAGAGGAGTTGGAGAAACTTGTGGATGGGGTCCTCCCCCAGTATGCGCTACTCTACGGTCCTCCAGACCAACAAGTGAGTTTAATTCAATATGGATTTGGGGCCACTGGCTGGCTTGGGGGCCTGGCGGGGGGCCTGGCGGGGATGGGGGGCATGTTGGGCCTGGCGGGGGGCCTGGCGGGGATGGGGGGCATGTTGGGCCTGGCGGGGGGCATGGCGGGGGGCCTGGCGGGGATGGGGGGCATGTTGGGCCTGGCGGGGATGGGGGGCATGTTGGGCCTGGCGGGGGGCATGGCGGGGGGCCTGGCGGGGATGGGGGGCATGTTGGGCCTGGCGGGGGGCCTGGCGGGGGGCCTGGCGGGGATGGGGGGCATGTTGGGCCTGGCGGGGGCATGGCGGGGGGCCTGGCGGGGATGGGGGGCATGTTGGGCCTGGCGGGGGGCCTGGCGGGGATGGGGGGCATGTTGGGCCTGGCGGGGGCCTGGCGGGGGGCCTGGCGGGGGGCCTGGCGGGGATGGGGGGCATGTTGGGCCTGGCGGGGGGCCTGGCGGGGGGCCTGGCGGGGATGGGGGGCATGTTGGGCCTGGCGGGGGGCATGGCGGGGGGCCTGGTGGGGATGGGGGGCATGTTGGGCCTGGCGGGGGGCATGGCGGGGGGCCTGGCGGGGATGGGGGGCGTTGGGCCACTGGAAAGGAAAATGCTGACAAACTTGAACGTGGTATTTCTCCCTCCCTGTACGTGTCACATAGGTCCGCACCCATGAGAAGATCGGGATTTGGCGTGCCATCGCCAAGGAAGTCCGGACCCTGGGGGTCCACCATCGACGGGGCACCCACTGCCGCAAGAGGTGGGAGGACATCCGCCGCGGGACCAAGAAGACCGCCGAGTCTCTGCTGGGGATGGCCTCCCAACGTAGGCGGGGTGCCTGCCGTCAACTGAGCCCCCTGATGTTCCGGATCCTGGCGGTGGCCTACCCTGAATTGGATGGGCGCGTGAGGGCAGCACAGCAGACACAAGGGGGTGAGTACAAGCATTATCTACTCTGTTGTCGCGCAGTGGAGGTGTCTGGGTGGGGGAGGAGGGCTGGGGGTCCCCCTAGGCCAGGGTGATATCTGTAGGCTGGGCACCCCCGTAAGCCCCTGTGTCCCCAGCCACCACCCTCAGTAGTTTGTCAGTACAGCCATCCCTGGGCCGTGTCATCCATGGGTGCAGTTGTCAACTCTAGGCGTGTAGGGCATGTTCCACGGAATGCGTAGCGGACCCCAAGTGCGCAACTTAGTGCAGGGGGCATCTGTGTCTGTCATGTCCGCTAACTGTACCGGAGATCCATGTACTCAATATCCCTTTATTTCTCTCTCCCCCCCCCTTTTTGTTTGTCTTTCTGTGCTTGTGTGCATCAGCATCATCAGGCGGAGGAGAAGTGGCATCGGGGCAGGAGGGAGCTGCATCTCACATGGCCCAGGAGGGCCATGCCACAGAGTCAGACTGGACCAGTGAGACGGAGGGCGAGGGGAGCTCCACGACGGGGACGACTGGACCCTGCAGCGACACGGACACGTCCTCGGAAGGGGGCTCCCTTGCGGGGGTGGCACCATCCGTGCCCCCCGCCATTACAGGTACAGCCGCCACCCAGCGCACCATCTCCACCCTCCCAGCAGCCCCTCACCGTTCGCCCCGTGCCCGCTCTGCCAGGAAGCCGGGCATCTCCTTCGCCCCAGGCACCTCAGGCCCTGCCCCTGTTACCCCCGCTGCCCTCAGTGAGGAGGTCATTGACCTCCTCCGAACGCTCATTGTTGGGCAGACTACCCTTTTGAATGCCATCCAGGGGGTGGAGAGGGAGGTTCATCGCAGCAATGCGTACCTGGAGGGCATTCATTCGGGTCAGGCTGCCCATCAGCGATCGTTCCAGGCTCTGGCCTCAGCACTGACGGCAGCCATTGTCCCTGTCTCCTGCCTGCCTCTACTAACTCCCTCCTCCCAGTCTCCTGTTCCTCTGCCTGTCCCACCCACACCATCAGACCAGCCTGCACACACCTCAACACCCAAGAGAAGCTCATCCAAACATAAGCACCACAGATCACGCAGACATTCACACACGCAACATTCCGATGCAGACATGCCAACAGTCACTACCACCTCTGTGACCCCCACCTCCTCATCTCCCTCCTCCCTCCCTGTGACGTCTACACTCACACCTCCATTCACCTCACCATCAGCCAGTGTTTCCATCACCAGCACACCCTCCACTCCAGTCCGCACACGTGCAGTCACCACCCCCACTGCCATTTACACGTCCCCTGTGTCCTCTCCCACTGTGTCTGTCACCCCCTCTTCCACACCACACAAACGCAGCCACCCACCCACCCAACAGCCATCCACCTCACGACAGCCTATCCCTCCTGCACCTGCACCCAAAGACAGCAAACGTGACTCACCTACAACCACATCCTCTCCCTCCACTCCCATTCCCACTGTACCTACCACTCTCCATTGTCCCAAGAAGCTCTTCCTCGCCACTACTAACTTCTTTCCTGACCCTGAGCCCCCCCCTCCTTCTCGTCGGGGTAAGAAGAGCACCTCAGCCACCACCAGCCCTGCAGCCCCCTTGACAAGGGTGCAGGGGTATTGGAGCCCGCCAGCCCGCATGTCTGGATCTTCGCCCAGCAGCAAGGGGACAGCCAGCCCACCCCCTGGGAAGAGGAGCAGAAGGCGGAAGGGGCGCCGCAGGAGCCCGCCTTCTACATCCCCCCCGGACACCACCCAGAGACAGTCACCAGCCACAGCTCCAAAGGGAGGAAAGGGCCACAGGCCCACGACTAAGGAGGGCAAGGGCAGCAAGTCGGAGAGGTCAGGCAGCAGGCCTGCTGCCCAGGAGGAGCCCACAACCCCCATAGCCGCTGCCCCGGGAGGAACCGGCACAGCTGCCCCGGGAGAGCCCACCACCCCCATAGCCGCTGCCCAGGGAGGACCCAGCCCAGCTGGCCAGGAGGGCCCCACCACCCACAGCCCAGGTGGGCAGTGAAGGAGCACCATCCCCGCTGCCCAGGAGGGCACCACCAGGCAATTAGCAGTTGGCCATAGACCGGCCGCCGTCTCAAGAACCGCTGAACTGGGCCCTTCAAGGCAAGGACCGCTGAACTGGGCCCCGCCGTCTCAAGAACCGCTGAACTGGGACCTTCAAGGCAAGGAGCGCTGAACTGGGCCCCGCCGTCTCAAGAACCGCTGAACTGGGCCCTTCAGGGCAAGGACCGCTGAACTGGGCCCCGCCGTCTCAAGAACCGCTGAACTGGGCCCTTCAAGGCAAGGACCGCTGAACTGGGCCCCGCCGTCTCAAGAACCGCTGAACTGGGCCCTTCAGGGCAAGGACCGCTGAACTGGGCCCCGCCGTCTCAAGAACCGCTGAACTGGGCCCTTCAAGGCAAGGACCGCTGAACTGGGCCCCGCCGTCTCAAGAACCGCTGAACTGGGCCCTTCAAGGCAAGGAGCGCTGAACTGGACCCCGCCGTCTCAAGAACCGCTGAACTGGGCCCTTCAGGGCAAGGACCGCTGAACTGGGCCCCGCCGTCTCAAGAACCGCTGAACTGGGCCCCGCCGTCTCACGCACCGCTCCGCTGGGCCCCGCCGTCTCAAGAACCGCTGAACTGGGCCCCGCCGTCTCAAGAACCGCTGAACTGGGCCCTTCAGGGCAAGGACCGCTGAACTGGGCCCCGCCGTCTCAAGAACCGCTGAACTGGGCCCCGCCGTCTCAAATCAAATCATTAAATCAAATCATTAACATTTATAATGCGCGCTACTCACCCGTGCGGGTCTCAAGGCGCTAGGGGGGAAAGGGGGGGTTATCGCTGCTTGAACAGCCAAGTCTTTAGGAGTCTCCGGAAAGCGGAGTGGTCCTGGGTGGTCCTGAGGCTGGTGGGGAGGGAGTTCCAGGTCTTGGCCGCCAGGAAGGAGAAAGATCTCCCACCCGCCGTGGAGCGGCGGGTGCGAGGGACGGCAGCAAGTGCGAGGCCAGCGGAGCGGAGGGGGCGGGTGGGGACGTAGAAGCTGAGGCGTCTGTTGAGGTATTCCGGTCCCTTGTTGTGGAGGGCTTTGTGTGCGTGGGTGAGAAGACGGAAGGTGATCCTTTTGCTGACTGGGAGCCAATGCAGGTGTCTCAGGTGTGCGGAGATGTGGCTGTTGCGGGGTACGTCGAGGATGAGGCGGGCCGAGGCGTTTTGGATGCGTTGCAGGCAGTTTTGGAGTTTGGCGGTGGTCCCGGCGTAGAGGGTATTGCCGTAGTCCAGGCGACTCGTGACAAGGGCGTGGGTCACGGTTTTTCTGGTGTCGGCGGGGATCCAGCGGAAGATCTTGCGGAGCATGCGGAGAGTGAGGAAGCAGGCGGAGGACACGGCGTTGACTTGCTTGGTCATGGTGAGAAGAGGGTCCAAGATGAAGCCGAGGTTGCGGGCGTGGTCTGCGGGGGTCGGTGCGGTGCCGAGGGCCGTGGGCCACCAGGAGTCGTCCCAGGCGGACGGGGTGTTGCCGAGGATGAGGACTTCCGTTTTTTCAGAGTTCAGCTTTAGGCGGCTGAGCCTCATCCAATCTGCGACGTCCTTCATACCCTCTTGTAGGTTGGTCTTGGCGCTGGCGGGGTCCTTGGTGAGGGAGAGTACAAGTTGGGTGTCGTCGGCGTAGGAGGTGATGATGATGTCGTGCTTGCGTACGATGTTGGCGAGGGGGCTCATGTAGACATTGAAGAGTGTCGGGCTGAGCGATGAGCCTTGAGGTACGCCGCAGATGATCTTGGTGGGTTCTGAGCGAAACGGAGGGAGGTAAACTCTTTGGGAGCGGTTAGCGAGGAAGGAGGCGATCCAGTCCAGGGCCTGGCCTTGGATCCCGGTGGAGCGTAGGCGGGTGATTAGGGTGCGGTGACAGACGGTGTCAAAGGCAGCCGAGAGGTCGAGGAGAATGAGGGCGACTGTTTCACCGTTGTCCATCAGGGTTCTGATGTCGTCTGTGACTGAGATGAGGGCGGTTTCCGTGCTGTGGTTGGTTCGGAATCCGGTTTGTGAAGGGTCGAGCAGGTTGTTGTCTTCCAGGAAGGTGGTCAGCTGTTTGTTGACGGTCTTTTCTATTACCTTGGCTGGGAAAGGTAGAAGAGAGATGGGGCGGAAGTTTTTCAGGTCGCTTGGGTCAGCCGTAGGTTTCTTTAGTAGGGCGTTGACTTCAGCGTGCTTCCAGCATTCGGGGAAGGTAGCAGAAGAAAAAGAAGAGTTGATGACGGTCTGGAGGTGCGGGGCGATGATGTCGTCGGCTTTGTTAAAGATGAAGTGCGGGCAGGGGTCCGAAGGGGCGCCGGAGTGGATAGAGTTCATGATGGATTTGGTTTCTTCCGTGTTGATGTGGGTCCAGTTGTTGAAGGTGATGTCCGGGGAAGCGGGTTCAGTGGTGTATGGTTGGGTCTGGTGTCCGAAGCTGTCGTGGAGGTCGCTGATCTTGCGATGGAAGAAAGTGGCGAGGGATTCGCACAAATCCTGTGAGGGCGTGACGGCGTTGGCGCTGGCGCTGGGGTTGGAGAACTCTTTGACGATGCTGAAGAGTTCTCTGCTGTTGTGGCTGTTTTTGTCTAGTCTGTCGGTGAAAAAGTTCCTTTTGGCAGTGCGGATCAGGTGGTGGTGTTCGCGTGTAGCGTTCTTGAGGGCGGTCATGTTGTCAGCGGTGTGGTCCTTGCGCCAGGCCTTCTCAAGGGCACGACAAGTTTTCTTTGATTCTTTGAGGGTGTCAGAGAACCAGAGAGGTTTTTTGGTGTTGGTCTGTCGATGCGTGCGTTTGAGGGGAGCAAGGTTGTCAGCGCAGTTGGAGATCCAGTTTGTGAGGTTGAGAGCTGCGTCGTTGGGGTCGGTGGTGAGGGTGGGTTGGTTGGCGGCGAGAGCGGAGAAGAGTTGCTCTTCAGGGATCTTGTTCCACTGTCGACGAGGGATGGGTTGAGTGCGGAGGTGGGAGGTCTCGCGTCGGAATGTGAAGTGGACGCAGCTGTGGTCGGTCCAGTGTAGGGCACCGCTCCGCTGGGCCCCGCCGTCTCAAGAACCGCTGAACTGGGCCCTGCCGTCTCAAGAACCGCTGAACTGGGCCCTTCAGGGCAAGGACCGCTGAACTGGGCCCCGCCGTCTCAAGAACCGCTGAACTGGGCCCCGCCGTCTCACGCACCGCTCCGCTGGGCCCCGCCGTCTCAAGAACCGCTGAACTGGGCCCCGCCGTCTCAAGAACCGCTGAACTGGGCCCTTCAGGGCAAGGACCGCTGAACTGGGCCCCGCAGTCTCAAGCACCGCTCCGCTGGGCCCCGCCGTCTCAAGAACCGCTCCGCTGGGCCCCGCCGTCTCACGCACCGCTCCGCTGGGCCCCGCCGTCTCAAGAACCGCTCCGCTGGGCCCCGCCGTCTCAAGAACCGCTGAACTGGGCCCCGCCGTCTCAGGAACCGCTGAACTGGGCCCTTCAAGGCAAGAACCGCTGGCCCTTTGGCAGACGTGGCAGGGCAGGATCTATCTCGGGCAGGGCTGCAGGATGTCCTCTGGCCAACTTGCCTCCTCCAGTGGCAGTGGGGTCTGTTATGGACTGTATGGACTGTGGCTTTGCTCTCCCCAGGATGGCCCAGTGGGCAGGCCACCCACTGTATGGACTGTATGGACTGTGGCTTTGCTCTCCCCAGGATGGCCCAGTGGGCAGGCCACCCACTGTATGGACTGTTTGGACTGTGTCTTTGCTCTCCCCAGGATGGCCCATTGGCAGGCCACCCACTGTATGGACTGTATGGACTGTGTCTTTGCTCTCCCCAGGATGGCCCAGTGGGCAGGCCACCCACTGTATGGACTGTATGGACTGTGGCTTTGCTCTCCCCAGGATGGCCCAGTGGGCAGGCCACCCACTGTATGGACTGTATGGACTGTGGCTTTGCTCTCCCCAGGATGGCCCAGTGGGCAGGCCACCCACTGTATGGACTGTTTGGACTGTGGCTTTGCTCTCCCCAGGATGGCCCAGTGGGCAGGCCACCCACTGTATGGACTGTTTGGACTGTGGCTTTGCTCTCCCCAGGATGGCCCAGTGGGCAGGCCACCCACTGTATGGACTGTATGGACTGTGGCTTTGCTCTCCCCAGGATGGCCCAGTGGGCAGGCCACCCACTGTATGGACTGTTTGGACTGTGGCTTTGCTCTCCCCAGGATGGGCCAGTGGTCATGGAGTCCCCTCGTGGATCTGGCGTCGTGTACTCAAGTGGCTGAGGTGCCCCCCCTTCCCTTCCCCCTGAGGTGCCTGTCCTATTTTCTTTCTGATGCCCCTGCAGTGTTCTCTCCGTGGAGTTCTTGTCGTGGGACTGGGCCTTGCCCCTTTGCACAGGACCCCTGTGATCCACGGACAGTGGTTGGACTACATTTAGTAGCTGTATATATTTTGTACATAGTTTATTTATTTATTGGGATTACTGGTGTACATATTTCAATATATCTGCCCGTTTATGATCTCTTCTTTTGGTCTTTGCATTATTTCGGAGGGGGGTGGTTTGTGGGTTGTGACAGTGATCTGTGGGAATGCATTGATGTGTGTGTTGTAGTGGGTGTGGGTGGGTGGGTGTGTGCCGGTAATCTTTTCCCTCCCCTGTGTCGTAGGTGCAGTACTCACCGATGTCTTCCGCGCCGCCGGGCGTGCTCCTGGTATATGAGCAGGAATAGGAGTGCGGGGATGACCTGCAACTCTGGTTCCATACTGCCGGAATCTCGCGTGGAGTGCGTAGAGGTGAGCGTTTTCCCGTTCGTAGTCTGTTTCCGCCGTGTTCTTATCGGCGGTGCTCCCGCCCCGGAAAAGGTGGCAGATTGGTGGGTCGTAATAGGGTGGGCGGTACATTGTCTGCCGCCTGGCTGTTGGCGGGAACCGCCGCGCTGTTTGTTTGTACCGCCGTGGCGGGCGGAGTGTTAAGTTGGCGGGCTGTGTTGGCGGTTCCCGCCAGGGTCAGAATTGCATATTTTAGACCGCCGGCCTGTTGGCGGCTTGGCCGCCGCTTTATCACCGACCGCCAGGGTCAGAATGAGGGCCTATTTCTTTTCTTTTAAAATAACATAAAAAGCATCAGGCAGTGTGCAACTGTACTCTTTGGTGCTAGGATATGATTTCAGTGACATTGTACTTGAATCTATACGTTCATGATTTATGATAATCACGTTTTTTTCATCTTTTTTTTCAGGATAATGTAAATGAGTTGCGAACTGTGTAAAGTCACCTTTTTCTTTTTGGGGGACAATATCCTTTATTTTATTTTATGAAATGGGTGGTTATGTTCAGTCCAGATCGTAGACTCAAGGTATCCATGATTTATGTTAATAATTGAATTTTCATGAGCTGAATGTAGTTGATGCTTTGCTTATTGAACTCTCTCTATAAAAAAAAAACTGTCCTATATTCTGATGACTCGGGGTGCTAACCTTTGACATGTTCTCTGGTGTCCTAAATGGTACTCCTCGTGGAGTGCTGCAATATTCATTCGGGATGTGATCAGGGCTGGAAACAAAATAAGGTGGGGTTCCCTCAGGAAACCTTGATTCAGGAGGAAATCCTGTCTGAGTTGTCATTGGGTTTGGATCTGAAATTCATGTATGAAATAGTTGATTTACATCAGGGACCAATGTCACTGAATTTGCAGGTTTACCTGGTACTGTCTGAATCAGGGTCTGTGCAACTGTAGCAGTAGGATCATTCAGGGTTACATTTTGTGCTGCTTCGTTTCTTGGTCCAACCTGAATGGTATGGAGGCAGACGAATTATCAGGATCTGGTTTATAAACTCATCATCAAAATCACTCTTGTATGCCGCTCTTTTTTTGTCCTTTCAATCTGTCATCTGTTCTGACTTTACTATCTTTTTTTAGTCTTAGGTTTAGTGCTTTTACCATCTTCACCTGAAATAAATGGGTACATTCTGACTCCCTCAATTATATCTGCTCTCCACATTTTCTAGCTTATGTGCTTCCATTAAATACGCCGGGTACCTCCATTGTTAATGGGGTCTCCGGTTGGTAGTCAGTTTGCACTCTGTCCAAGCGGGAACATGCACTCTAGTCAAGGTACAGAGATACACATCTAGTATAACCCCTGCTCACCCACTTGGTAGCTTGGCACATGCAGTCAGGCTTATCTCAAAGGCAATGTGTAAAGTATTTGTACCAACACACACAATAACACGGTGAAAACACCACAAAGGCAAACAACACCACCCTTGGCTGTGTCTCCCTCATACCTCTTTTGGACCCTTGTGCTTTCCCACCTGTCTGCTTCCTGGGCAAGCTTTCTGGGGTCAGTCAGCTTGCTGTCAATTAGGTGCTGGAACAGCTCTGGAAAACAAAGACTATATAAGTGCTCCCACGCAATCAAATTGTACAGCCCCTCATAAGTTATTACCTTGCTGCCCTTCACCCAACCATCCAGTGACCTGCAAAAAGAATCAGCACATTCCAACCAAGTTTCAGAATCCCCCCTTTTGTAAGACCTGAACTTCTTCTTGAACTGCTGTGAAGTGAGACCATATCTAGTGAGTAGGGTGTCTTTCATGATAGAGTAGGTGAGCCCCTGAGGATCCCCTGGGGCTGTCAAGGTGTCTCTCCCCTCTACCTCAAAGTGCTTCTACAGACCCACCAGGGACCAGGTTCGTGAGAGGAGCGTACTCATACCCATTAAACCACATGTGTATTTCATCCTCCCTCTTGTAATCTTTTACCAGGTCTTTGGGGATGTGCACTCTATTTTTAGGCTGCACTGGGTACTGCTGCCACCATCTGTGCTGGACCTCCCCTTCAGCTCCAGCTCCTTTAAACTCAATTCTTGTGGATAGGTCAGTTTCTTCTCTCCATGGCAGTTCTGTCTTTGTCCTCTTCCCCTTTTATTCCAGCCAGCTACAGCTCCCTTTCATGCTGGAGTCTGAGCTTCTCCATCACCAATTGGTGCCTCCTGATTTTCCTCCTGTCATCCTGTTCCTCCTGGATCAGGCCTTTGAAAGAAACACTGCTGCCTGCCCAGGAGGCCCACCCTCCAGGCATGTCAGGGTTATTCAACACAGCATCATGTATGCACTGCACCTCCTCATCCACAACATCATCCTCCTCTGCTGTGTGAGCTCCTCAGCCTCTTTTGCTGCCAACCAGGCCGTCAGTGCCTTTTGCAGCTCCTTCCTCCCAGTGGAGCTCTTGATTGGACATTTTAATTCCCTACAAAGCTGCTTGAGCTGAGCCACTGTGTACTCCTCCAGCGTTTCCATCTCAAACACAACATTTGTAGCAGCTGCTGGTGGCTCCTCTGACTGAGTCATGTTTGTGGGTAAGTTTCAACACAGATGCAAAGTTCCAGAAGGCAAGAAACATCTACAAAAAAAGAAAAAAAAGGAAAAAACAAAAATCCAAGAGACAAAACAGTATGTGGCTGCGTAATGGTCTGCAATAAAACAGTAGTGTACACCAATTACTGAATGTCACGTACAAATACAAGTCCTATTCTCACCGCTGATCACCATTGTTATAGATGGGGTCTCTGGTTGGCAGTCAGTTTGCATTGTGTCCAAGCAGGGACCCACACTCTACTCAGGTTAGAGAGATACAAACCTAGGATAACCCCCTGCCCACCCCCTTGGTAGCTTGCCACAAGCAGTCAGGCTTATCTCATAGACAATGTGTAAAGTATTTGCACCAACACACAGTAGCACAGTGAAAGCACCACAAAGGTACTCAACACCAGTTTAGAACAATAGGCAATATTTCCCAGAGTAACACAAGACCAAAACAACAAAAAGCCAAGATACACAAGCAAAGTTATGATTTCAAAGATTACATTTCAGTACAGTACTTACGGAGTGGCTCCCAACAATCTGAAACCACTGTCGACGGTCACAGAGTTACATAGACCCCCAGGTAAAGTACCTTCTGAAAGTGAGGAAACAACTGGTGCACAGAGTCGGGAAAGTGAGGCATCGCTGGATCTGGTGCACCATCGGTTCTGTTGCTGCAGAGCAGTGGTGTAGAGGCATCAGTGCAAAGTCCTTGTTGCAGAGCAGTGGGAGTGAGGTGGCATTGGTGCGAAGCATTGGTTCTTTCTGCTCAAGCGGGGTCGACGTCCATCAGGTCAAGACTCATTGGGTCACGGTCATGCAATGGGACTGAAGGTGCTGTGGCAGAGTCAGGTGTTACGGTCATCGGTGACACGGTACTCGGGACTCACTAAGTCACAGGTCGTCAGCGGGGCTGCAGCGGGGTCATCACACTCCAGCGGGTTCCCCCAGCCTTGGTTGCAGGTGGCGTAGCGGAGTCAGACAGTGGCATCAGTCCAGGTGTTTTTCAGTGTCGGTGCACTTGGTGTTTCTTGATTTTCAACTAGCTTTCACTCCAAAGGGCCCCAAAACTGCAGTAGGCACAGCCTGGCTAGATAAAGTCCATAGCAAATGAACCCAGAGGCTGATAGGTGAAGTATTTTCTGTCCCTGAGACTTCTCAACAACAGGAAGCAAACTCAGTCTAAGCCCTTGCAGAAACTTCACAGCGAAGTCCAGGTTTGCCTTCTCTAAGGCAGAAACAGCAATTGCAGGCCAACCCAGCAAAGCACACACAGCAAAGGGGCAGTACTCCTCCTCCAGCATTTCAGCTCTTCTTCTTGACAGAGGTTTCTCTTAATCCAGAAGTGGTCTACCAGTCTGTGGTTTTAGGTCTACTACTCATACCCATTTCTGCCTTTGACGTAGGCAAACTTTCAAGGAAAGTCTCTGTTGTTCACAAGATCCTGCCTCACCCAGGCCTGACCACAGACACACCAGGGGGTTGGAGACTACATTGTGTGAGGGCATGCTCAGCCCTTTCAGGTGCAGGTGTCAGCTCCTATCTCCCCACTCTAGCCCAGGACTTTACCAAACATGTATTTTTAAATTGTGAGTTCAGAGACCCCTAAACTCCACATCTCTATCTGCTCCCAATGAGAAACTGCACTTAAAAAATATAAAAGATATTTAAAGGCAGTCCCCATGTTAATCTATGGGAGGGATAGGACTTGCAATAGTGAAAACAAATTGGCAGTATTTCACTATCAGGACATGTAAAACTTACTAGTACATGTCATACCTTTTCACCCTACCCATGGGTCTACCTAGGGTCTTCCTTAGGGATGCCTTACAATTACAAAAAGGGAAGGTTTGGGCCTGGCAAGTGGGTATACTTGCTAGGTCAAATTGGCAGTGCAAAACTTCATCCAGAGACACTGCAGAGGAAATTCTGGCCCTTGTTTGAAGTACAGCACACAGCCTAGAATACAGGAAGCGAAGCAGAGGCAAAACAATAGGGGAAACCATGCCAAGAATGCCAGGCCTGACACATGCCCCCCCCCCCAAGCTGACAGTGGGTCGAAGTACCCAACCTCATGGGAGTTCTCGTCACTAAGGCGGAAGAATCTGGACAGGGCATTGGCGTGTTCTGTACCAGGACTGTGTTCCACCGTAATATCCATTCCCTGTAGGGAAATGGAAAACCTCCACAATTTGGGGTTCTAATCCCTCATCTGCATTGACCATCTAAGGGGCCTGTGGTCAGTCTGAATCCGAAAGTGAGTCCCAAAAGAAGTAGGGCCATTGCTTCTTCAGTGCCCAGATCAAAGCAAAAACTTTTCTCTCAATTGAGCTCCACCTCCCTGGGGAGTAAACTCCTACATGAATGGCAGAGGCTGGTCTAGGCCCTCTTTGGTTAACTGTGCTAGAACCACTCCCACACCATGCTCTGAAGCGTCAGTCTGCACAACAAATTCCTTGGGGAAGTCTGGTGCTTTCAGCATGGGTGTCGTGCACATGGCTGCCTTCAGGGCATCAAAAGCGGTCTAAAAATCCTCAGATCATAACACTTTCCTGGACTGCTTTTTGGAGGTCAGCTCTGCCAAGGGGGTAACAATGGTGCCATACCCCTTGACAAACCTCCTGTAGTAACTGGTGAGGTCTAGGAAGGCTCTTACCTCTGTCTGGGTTTTGGGGTGTTCCCAAGCCAGAATAGTGTCAATTTTGGGTTGCAAGGGTACCATGTGGCCACTCCCCACCTGGTGTTCCAGGTAAACCACAGATCCCAGTCCTATTTAGCACTTACTGGCCTTAATCGTGAGTCCTGCCTTCTGCAGGGGCTCTCAACACTTCACAGTGGTGTTGCAGGTCTTTCTCCTAGCTGGAGCTGAACACTGCAATGTCATCCAGATAGGCTGCACCGAAACCCGAAACCCCAGCCAAAACCTGATTGGCCAACCTCTGAAAGGTGGCAGGGGCATTTTTAATCCTAATCGGTATAACCTGAAACTGGTTGTGCCCCTCTGAGACGGAAAATGCTGACCTCTCCTTTGCCCCATCGGTTAATGCAATCTGCCAGTACCCAGACTTTATGTCAAACGTGCTGGGGAATTTTGCAGCTCCTAGCCAATCTATGAGCTCATCAGCCCTGGGGATAGAGTGCACATCAGTCTTAGTGACAGGGTTGAGTCCACGGTAGTCCACACTGAACCTAAGTTCAGGGGTGGCACCAGGGGCAGCAGTATTTAGAACGAAGACCACTGGGCTAGCCCAAGGTCTGCTGGAGAACTCAATTACCCCTATCGCTAGCATCATGGAAACCTTATCCTTGATGCTGGCTGTTAGAAATGGGGTCTTTGGTTGGCAGTCAGGTTACCCCCTGTCCGAGCAAGGACCCTGACTCTAGTCAGGGTAAGTCACACACAATCCAAATTATCCTGTGCCCACCCTCTGGTAGCTTGCCACTGAGCAGTCAGGCTTAACTTAGAAGGCAATGTGTAAAGTATTTGTGGAAAAAATCATGCAGTAACCCAGTATAGCACCATAAAAATACACCACACAGGGTTTAGAAAAATATATAATATTTATCTGGTTACATGTAAGTCAAAATGATCAAGGTTTGATAAGTACAAGTAAAATATCACTCCAGAGAATGATAAAAAGAGTCTTTAGTCTTTAAAAAGCAGCAAGTGTCTCTTGCAAGTACAAAGTACCTGGTTTGTGTTCAAATTCTCCGCTATGGACCGCAGAGGAGGAGATGCATGGAAAACGGGGAGGTGTGTGTCAATTTCTCCGGGTGCACACAGACAATGTGTCGATAATTTGCCATGCAGTGAAGGCTTTGCATTGATTTCCGGCACACAGACTTGGATCCTCTTCGGTTTACAGGGTTTTCAGATGCCCCGGGGACGATGTGGAGAAATCCTGGGCATGCAGGATGAAGTCACAGGAGCTCCGTCGATCCGGTGAATAATACGTGGAAATTTCTGTCGCACGGCAGTCGATGTGTCGATTCTTCTCCCAGGAAGTCAGGCTGCATCGTTCCGGCTCGGCTTTGCGTTGATTCAGTGGGCCGTGCCTCGAAGTTCCGGTCGCAACACTGGTGCTTTGTCAAACTCATCTCGGGGAGCCAGGCTGCGTCGTTCTGGTTCGGCGTGCGATGATTTTCTCACTGCGATGCAGGCTGTGCGTCGTTTCTGGCAGCCTGTGCATCGAATTTTCACTGCACGAGGAGTTCTATGCAGGAGGAAGTATATTTTGGTGCTAAGACTTCAAGGAACAGGAGGCAAGCTCTATCCAAGCCCTTGGAGAGCACTTCTCAGCAGAGCCAGAGGGCAGCAAGGCAGCAGGGTAAAAGCAGGGCAGCAGTCCTTTGCAGAAAAGCAGTCAGCTGAGTCCTATGGACAGCCAGGCAGTTCCTCTTGGCAGGTTGTAGGGTCTGGATCAGAGTTTCTTCACCAGTGGTATCTTGTCCAGAAGTGTCCGAGGTTGTAGGGTCAGAGGCCCTGTTTGAATACCCAAATGTGCCTTTGAAGTGGGGAAGACTTCAAAGAGTGGCTTAGAAGTGCACCAGGTCCCCTTTCAGTTCCATCCTGTCTGCCAGGGTCCCAGTAGGGGGTTTACTAGTCCATTGTGTGAGGGCAGGCCACTGCCCTTTCAAATGTAAGTTTCAGGCCTTCCACCCTCCCAGCCCAGGAAGACCCATTCAGTATGCAGATGTGTGCAGGTGTGACTGAGCATCCTGTGTTTGGGATTGTCTGAGTGAAATGCACAAGGGAGCTGTCAAGTAACCTAGCCAGATGTGGATTGTAAGGCACAGAAGGATTTAAGTGCAGGGAAATGCTCACTTTCTAAAAGTGGCATTTCTAAAATAGTAATATTAAATCCAACTTCATCAGTCAGCAGGATTTTGTATTACCATTCTGGCCATACTAAATGTGACCTTGTTACTCCTTTCAGATCAGAATCTACCACTCCAACACTATGGCCCTCATTACAACCCTGGCGGTAAATCCAGCTTACCACCATGCTGACGGCTGTCAAGATACCGTGGCCGCGGCAGAAATCGGCTACAGGTATTACGACCGACATCCCGTAATCTGCCACAATACTGACACCCACACAAGTCCGCCACACCAAAGGTCAGTGATAAACTGGCGATAGCAAAACCTACACTGTCACGCCAAAAGAACTACGCCACACTACAACGACCCAGGAATCAACGGGGCGGTCATTCAACCGCGGTAATCAATTGGCGGTACACACCGCTGCACTCAAAATACACACACATCTACAAAACATAACCACATTGGACAATTCACAATACACACACCTGATACACATACACACACCACACCCACACACCCACAACACTATAAAACACACACCCACATTACCCACAACCCCTTACAATGATTTTTTTGGCAGAAGCAGAGAGAGAGAGAGAGAATAGCAAACACAACACCAGCATCCACAGGCACACAACACCATCACTTATGCAACATTCACGCAGCTCAAAGAACACACACCAACACAACACATCACACAGCACAACAAACAGCACCTCACATATCACCCACACCACATTATGGCACCTCAAAGACACCCCAGGTTTCTGAGAAGGAGCCAAGGGTCATGGTGGAGAAAATCATCCGGGTAGAGCCACAGATATTCGGCTCACAGGTGCAGCAGACATCCATTGCAAAGAAGATGAAGCTATGGTGGAGAATTGTCGACAGGGTCAACGCAGTGGGACAGCATCCAAGAACACGGGATGACATCAGGAAGAGGTGGAATGACCTACGGGGGAAGGTGCATTCCCTGACACCAGGTAGCAGTACAGAGGACTGGCTGTGGACCCCCGCCTCCTCCCCCACAACTAACAACATGGGAGGAGCATGTCTTGGTGATCATGCACCCTGAGGGCCTCGCAGGAGTAGCAGGAGGACTGGACTCTGGTAAGTCAAATCTCAACTACTTCATCCCCCCACCCTACCTGCATGCTATCACAAACACCTAGCCCAACCCTCACACCCATCACCCCAATACCCCACTGATACCCCACTATCACAATCCACACATCCCAAAACCAAGGTCTGCATGTTACACCAATGCATGGACACCCATCACCAAAGCATGTCCAGTACCGATACTCACCCAATCCCCCAAAATCACCAATCACACAAGGCTTAAGACAATAAGCCAAGCACAGGAGTAGAGGGTAACTCACCCATTGGACAAGATGGCACACACAGCTACAATAACTATGCATTTACCCCGCAACAGGACCCCTACACATCGTCACCAGACAGGAGGTGCCAGACATATCCAGTCCCCCCACAGAAGAGGCCCACAGTGATGACAGCAGCTCTTCATGCCTGAATGAAGATGACCAGCCCGGCCCATCAGGGACCTCGGGACAGTCGGTTCCCCTGCCACAGTCACAAACCACCACTGAACCTCCCCCTCAGTAAACACCACCACAGCACCCACCCAGTGGGCCCTTCCCTCTGTCCCCAGGACACGTCAATCAGCAGTGTGTCCAACACTACAGGGACCCCAGGCAAACCAACTAACCCAAGACAATCAGGGACCTGGGGTCAGTGACAGTGGGCACACGGTTCAGGGGACAGAGGCACAGGATAACATGGAATCTGGGAGGACTGCTGTGCGACAGGGGGAGGACAGGGCCAGGGAACCCACTCTCCACGAGGCACTCTCCAACATCATGGGAGCATACCGCCATTCCCAGGAGACGATGGCAATGGTAATGGCAAAGTTTCAGGAGACCCAGGGGCTGCAGGAGGGACCCTACCTGAGGATCAGGGAGGACTTGATGTCCATTACCAACACCCTGGTCACCATTGCAGGGGTGCTGGCAGACATGGCCAACACCATGAGGGACACAGTGGCACACCAACGGGCCCCTGACACTAGCCTGAAGGATGAACAGTCTTCCACCTACGCTGGCGCTAGTGGACAGGAGGTCCCGCCACAGGACCAACAGGCCACCAGCACCCCACCCCCTGCAGAAGGAGAACCAGCCCGCAAACGGTCCCTGAGATCCAGGAACAAGACAGAGAACATTGCCAAGACCCCCGCCATGAAATAAGACTCTCCTGAATGTCACCCTTCTGTCTGACACTGTTACCGTGTCCACCTTGAACTGCCATTACTCCATTTCCTATGCCCCCTCGGACAATACACCTGTGATACCAATAGACTGGACTCCACCATGGACATTCCTCCACCATCACTCCAGCCCATTGCACAGCCCCCTCCACTTCTTAGCACAGAAATAAACACCCTTGAATCACAAATCAATCTGAAGTCAGTCTGTACTTTCACAAATGTGTTACTGCAACCTCTCAGAAAACTTGCAATGTCAATGTTCAATTCCACATACCAATGTTTGACAGTTGTTGGGCAGCAGTAAACATAGCAGAAGGCAGAAAGTGGTACCCAGATCTGTAAATTGGAAAGGCAAAGTGAACTGTCAGGGTCCATACACAGAGGTAAAAAGGCAGAATCCTGCACTGTCCTACAGTAGTATGATATGAGAGGAGGAGTGCCAGTCTCTTACCTGTGTCTCACTGGAAGTATTGCATGAGGATGTTGTTTCGGTTGTCGATATCTTCTTCTTCTGCCTCCTCTTCTTCAGTGTTCACAGCCTCAACAGCTGCCACAAGGCCAACAGCAGGCCCATCCTCCTGCAGAAAAGGCACCTGGCGTCGCAAAGCCAGGTTGTGCAACATACAGCATGCCACAATGATCTGGCACACCTTCTTCAGTGAGTGGTATAGGGAGCTACCTGTCAGATGGAGGCACCGGAACCTGGCCTTCAGGAGGCCGAAAGTATGCTCTATTATCCTCCTAGTTCGCCCATGTGCCTCATTGTAGCGTTCCTCTGCCCTTGTCCTGGGATTCCTCACTGGGGTCAGTAGCCATGACAGGTTGGGGTAACCAGAGTCACCTGCAAATATCGAGGGACAACTGTTAGACATACACCAACCCTTGGGGACTCTCCCATACCCAGACACCTATGTAAACTGTGTGGGGACCTTGGGCTCACCTATTAGCCACACACGGTGCCTCTGGAGTTGACCCATCACATACGGGATGCTGCTATTCCTCAAAATGTAAGCGTCATGCACAGAGCCAGGATACTTGGCATTCACATGGGAGATGTACTGGTCTGCCAAACACACCATCTGCACAGTCATGGAATGGTAGCTTTTGCGGTTTCTGTATACCTGTTCATTCCTGCAAGGGTGGGGGCAAATGCCACATGTGTACCATCAATTGCACCAATGATGTTGGGGATATGTCGCAGAGCATAGAAGTCACCTTTCGCTGTGAGCAAATCATCCACCTGAGGGAAAACGATGTAGCTGCGCATGTGTTTCATCAGGGCAGACAACACTATGGACAACACGTTAGAGACCATTGGCTGTGACATCCCTGATGCCATGGCCTCTGTTATTTGAAAGGACCCACTGGTCAGGAAATGGAGTACTGACAAGACCTGCACTAGAGGGGGGGTTCCTGTGGTATGGCGGATAGCTGACCTCAGGTCTGGCTCCAACTGGTCACACAGTTAATGGATTGTGGCACGATCAAGTCTGTAGGTGATAATGATGTGTCTGTCTTCCATTGTCAACAGGTCCACCAGGGGTCTGTATACCGGAGGATGATGCCATCTCATCATCTGCCCCAGCGGACGTGCCCTATGGAGGAGAAGGGTGAGCAGAGGGTCATACACCACATAGGTTTCACAAGGGTGTTTAGAACAATTCTGATGTAATTGGTGTGTTGCGCTGTATGTCCATATTCCTGCCCAAATGTGCTGTGACGCAGTTAGGTGCCCTGCCATGTGGCCCCCTGAAATGGCGGCTGCCTGACCTGTAAGGAAGGACAAGGGGAAATTAGGTAACTGCGCTGGTGTTGTGCAGCGTCGTGGTAGGTGGACGAAGACTGCGGCGCAATTCAGCACTGGTTCTCATTGGACCCTATAGGTTCCAGGAGCCAATGACGATGTACGCCGGCGGTGGCGGTACGCACCACTGCAGATGTGACCGCCATTTTATATCTGTTCACTCAGTTGATACCTGACCTTCAACAGGAGAGGACCTACACTGCAAGTGCTGCTGTGACCTGAGTCTGGAAGCGACAATGGCTACAGTGTCTGGTGAAAGGTCCCCTGCCTTCACCGCGGAGGAGTTGGACAACCTGGTGGCTAGGGTCCTCCCCCAGAACACAGTACTCTACGGTCCTCCAGACAAACAGGTGAGTACACTGTGAGCATGATGGATGGGACATGAATGTATGGAGTGGCGTGGATGGAAAATACAGGGGAGGTGGGCAGAGGCCAGCATGTGAGGATGGTCAGTGTATGTGTTTCTGGGCCAGGGTGGGAGGTTGTGGTCAATGAGTAAGATGAACTGGAAGGGGGAGTAAAATCCATTCTTACCTCACTTTTCCTCTAGGTCAGCGCCCACCAGAAGAAGGGTATTTGGCGTGGCATCGCCAAGGATGTGCGGACCCTGGGGGTCTACCATAGATGGAGCACCCACTGCTGTGCTGCAAAAGATGGGAGGACCTGCGCCGCTGGAGCAAGAAGACGACGGAGGCCCAGCTGGGGATGGCCTCCCAACGTGGAAAGGGTGCCCGTCGCACCATGACCCCCCTGATGTACCGGATCCTGGCAGTGGCATATCCTGAGTTGGATCGGCACTTGAGGTCATCACAGAAGCCACAAGGGGGTGAGTACAGTCTCATTCGGCTGACTCCGCGCACTTTATGAGGTTTCTCTGTGGGGGAAGTGGGCTGTGGGTTCCCCTAGGCCTGGGCAAACGTGCCAGGGTAGATCCATTGTTAGGCAGGCTCAGTGGCAGTCCAACCCCAAAAGTGGTAGTGGCCCTCTACACCTAGTCAGGCTCCTGTGGGTTTCAGGTGTGCATCAAATGGGTCTAGGCACAGTCCCCCATGGGCATATGATTTTACCCTGAACTGTTAGTGCATGGCCTAGTGCACAGGACTGCTACCTGTGTGTTGTGTCTGCCAACTGTGGTGTTGTTGCAGGAATTGACCATGTGTCTCTTCTGTCTTTCCTTCACCCTGTCCTTGTGTGCATTAGCATCATGTGGTGGAGGAGCATTGGCACCTCAGCAGGAGGGAGCTGCAATCCACATGGCCCAGGAGGGTGAATGTACAGAGTCTGAAGGCACCAGTGGGACAGAGGGCGAGGGGAGCTCCACAACGGCGACAGGAGGAGACACCAGTGACAGCTACTCCTCCTCTGATGGGAGCTCCCTTGCGGTGGCGGGCACCTCTGTGCCCACTGCATCAACAGGCACAGCCACCCCCCCACCAGCATTGCCCTCCCAGCAGCCCCTCATTGAGTTTCCCATGCCCGCTCACCCAGGAGGGTGGGCATCTCCTTTGCCCCAGGCACTCAGGCCCTGCTCCAGTCAGCCCTGCTGCCCTCAGTGAGGAGGCTATTGACCTCCTGAGATCCCTCACTGTTGGGCAATCAACCATTTTGAATGCCATCCAGGGTGTCGAGAGGCATTTGCAGAAAACAAATGCATACCTGGAGGGCATTCATTCTGGCATGGCAGCCCAACAGAGAGCATTTCAGGCTCTGGCCTCAGCACTGATGGTAGCCATTGTCCCTGTGTCCAACCTCCCCCCTCCAACTTTCACTACCCAGACCCAATCCCCTCTACCTCAGCCTATCCCAAACACACCATCAGACCAGCATGCACACTCATCAACACACAAGAGTGGACATAGCAAACATAAGCACCACACATCCCACAGGCACTCACACAAGCACCATCCCAATGCATACACACCAACATCCAATGCCTCCACTGTGTTCCCCTCCTCCAAGTCCTCCTCCTCCCTCCATCTCGTCTCCACTCACACCTGCATGCACTACATCCTCAGCCACTACCTCCATCACCAGCATGCCCATCACCACCCCGAGTACCATGCAAACGTCCCATGTGTCCTCTCCCAGTGTGTCTGTGAGCCCAACTCCCAAAGTACACAAACCCGGCCCTCACCCACTCAACAGTCATCCACCTCACAACAGCCTCCAGCCCATGCACCCTCACCCAAACTCAGCAGATGTACACCTTCTACAATCATTACCTCTTTCTCCACTCCCAAACTCCCTCCATCTTCTCATCCCAGTGTGTCTAAAATGCTTTTCCTCACTAACATTGACCTCTTCCCTACACCTCCCCCCTGTCCTTCCACTAGGGCCAGGATGTCCAGATCCCAGCCCAGCACCTCAGCCACGAAATCCTCGAGCACTGTGGTCCCTGCAAGTCCAGTAACATCCTGAACGGCACCCATCAGGATTGCCAGTGTGCCACCTAGTGAGGCCAAGGATCACCCTATTCCGCCACCTGCCAAGGTGAAGAAGGGGCCCACATGCTGTAAGGAAAAGCCACACCAACCACCCAGCAAGGCCTCCTCCAAGACAAAAGAGGACAGTGCCAAGGTCCCAACAGCGACTTCCAAGGTGGGGAAGGGACACAAGGCTAAAAGGAAGTCAGCTCTGGGCACGGAGCCTCCGGGTGAGGGACTGGTGACACCCCTTCTGCAAGACAGAACAGCAACCTGTACGGCGATGGCCACCGCTGCAACCACCGCCACCTGCACCGCCATTTGCACTGCCACCTGCACGCTCACCTGCACTGCCACCTGCACCGCCACCTGCACGCCCACCTGCACGTCTGCTGCCTCTGCTACAGTCCCCAGCATCATCCCCAGTGGGCAGCCATCCGAGGCTGCAGGAGACGTCCTGGTGTCTCCCTCCACAGGTGCTGATACATGCACCACTGCCAGCATCTCTGCCGCTGACACCGCCATCGGCCCCGCGACGTGCTCAGACAGTGCCACCATAGCCGACATGAACATCATCCCCAGTGGGCAGTCTTCCGAGGCTGCAGGAGACGTCCTGGACCATTCACAGAGTACATGAGGCACCACAACCAGCAATGGCAGTACCAGCAGTTGGCAGGCTAAGTCGCCACAGGGTGGAGTGTCTGTGCCTCCATGGAGTATCGTGCTACCTGTTCCCAGGAAATCTCTTGGCTCTGACACCCAGGTGCGGGGATGGGAACTGCCACACACCATGTGCAGCACTCTGGGCACCATGCCCCCTCCAGAACCAGTGGAGAACAGCATCCACTTACCCAGTCCTTGGCAGGATGAAGCACTCTGGGCACCAAGCCCCCTCCAGAACCAGGAGAGAAAAGCATCCACTCACCCAGTCCTTGGCAGGATGAAGTACTCTGGGCACAAAGCCCCCTCCAGAATCAGTGTAGAACAGCATCCACTGCCCCAGTTCTTGGCAGGATGAAGCACTCTGTGCACCAAGCCCCCTCCAGAACCAGTGGAGAAAAGCATCCACTACCCCAGTCCTTGGCAGGATGAAGCAGCCTGGGCACCAAGCCCCCTCCAGAACCAGTGGAGAACAGCATCCACTCACCCAGTCCTTGGCAGGATGAAGCACTCTGGGCACAAAGCCCCCTCCAGAACCAGTGGAAAACAGCATCCACTACCCCAGTCCTTAGCAGGATGAAGCACTCTGGGCACCAAGCCCCCTCCAGAACCAGTGGAGAACAGCATCCACTACCCCAGTCCTTGGCAGGATGAAGCACTCTGGGCACCAAGCCCCCTCCAAAACCAGTCGATAAAACCATCCACTAGAGAGACTGTGGCCTTGCTCTCCCCAGGACCAATCAGTGGGCAACCCACCCACTTGAGAGACTTGAGAGACTGTGGCTTTGCACTCCCCAGGACCAATCAGTGGGCAAACCACCCACTTGAGAGACTTGTGAGACTGTGGCTTTGCACTCTCCAGGACCAATCAGTGGGCAAACCACCCACTTGAGAGACTTGTGAGACTGTGGCTTTGCACTCCCCAGGACCGATCAGTGGGCAAACCACCCACTTGACAGGCTTGTGAGACTGTGGCTTTGCACTCCCCAGGAGCAAGCAGTGGGCATGGAGCCCCCTTGTGGAGCAGTGGCATCGTTCCATCATCAGGTTCAGGTGCCCCCCCTTCCCCCTGAGGTGCCTGTTTTTTTTTACCTGATGCCCCTGCAGTGTTCTCTCCATTTTGAGGCAGGTATCATGTGTGGGCTTCGCCCATGCATTTTGGGACCACTGTTCCAAAGACAATGAATGGAACACTATCCGGACTTGTATAGTTGCTGTACATATTTGTATATAATGATCTGTTACAGACTTGTTTCCCTATCTGGATTTTCGATGGTTACACTTGTTACAATCATTTCATTTTGTCCTTGCGTTCTTCCAGAGAGTTACGGGGTGTATATGTAATGTTGATGCATGTGTTTGTGTGTATGGTGTTGTGGGTGAGGGTGGGGGTGTTGCCTGTTGCGTGTGTGTGTCACTTTCTTGTTCCTCCCCCCTCCCCTGTGTGCTAGGTGCAGTACTCACCGTGGTCGTCTCCGCAGTCTGTGATGTTCCTGGTAGAAGAGGAGGTAAACCAACATTGGTAGCACCTGTAACTCGGGCTCCATGGCGTCCAAGTTCCTCGTTGGGTGTCGAGAGGTGAGTGGTTTCCATTCCAAATCCTGTTTCCGCTATGCTTTTGTTGGCGTTGGTACCGCCCCGGAAAAGCTGGCGGATTGGTGCCTTGTAATACAGTGGGTGGAACATTGTCTTCGGCCTGTCTGTTGGTGGTTACCGCCGTGGTGTTTGTTTCAACCGCCGTGGAGGTCTATGTGTTAAGGTTGCTGTCTGTGTTGGCAGTTTCCGCCATGGTCGTGATTCCATTTTTTTTTACCCCCGGCCTGTTGGCTGTATTACTGCCGCTTTATCACCGACCGCCAGGGTTGTAATGAGGGCCTATATGAAGGTAGCCCTAACGTTAGCTATGCAAGGAGCAGGCCTCACAGCAGTGTACAAATGAATTTAAGAGTTTTACACTACCAGGACATATAAACTGCACAGGTACATGTCTTGCCTTTTATCTATATTGCAACCTGCCCTATGGATTACCTAGGGCGTACCTGAGGGGTGACATATGTAGAAAAAGGGGAGCTTAAGGCTTGGCAAGTATTTTTAAATGCCAAGTCAAAGTGGCAGTGAAACTGCACAAATCAGGCCTTGCAATGGCAGGCCTGAGGCATGGTTAAGAGGCTACTTATGTGAGTGACACAATCAGTGCTGCAGGCCCACTAGTAGCATTTAATCTACAGGCCCTGGGCACATACAGTGCACTTTACTGGGGTCTTACAAGTAGATTAAATAAGCCAATTGGGTATGAATCAATGTCACCACTTTTTAAGGGAGAGAGCATATGCACTTTAGCACTGATCAGCAGTGGTAAAGTGTGCAGAGTCCTAAAGCCATCAAAAATGAAATCAGAAAAAGAGAAGGAGAAAGGCAAAAAGTTTAGGGGTGATCGTGCAGAAAGGCCATTTCCAACACTGGCTCTGACCTTGTCAGTCAACCTGCAAATTTTGTGTTTCACAGGTTGACTGTCCGCAGTGTGCATATCATGGGTACATAGATGAGTGACCCCGGGGGTCAAGGAAAACAAGGAGTCAATCTGTACCATCAACTGGTGACAGACCCTCTGTTGCTCTGGGGTCAGTGTTGGGGAGAGGTTCACACCCTCCAAAGACCCATCTTTCTCCTGGGCAGACAGGAGGTCAGGAAGAGGCTCACTCTCCTACCCTTTCTGCTGCCAATGGGTCAGCTTGGGCACCTCCCCCAGTTCAGCCACTTGTTCCCCTGTAGGCTTTGGGGCATCCCCCCCGGGAACTTCTGGTGTGGGTTTCACGCACACCTTGCCCTCCCTCTGCCTGGCATGCACTTGGGACACTCTTTCATTCTCCAAGGCCCCCTGATCACCCTGACGTACTGCCAAGGATGGGGTGGTTATACATGCCCACCCAGGCATACCCAACATCTCCAAGTTTGACCGGTGTCCCACCTCACTCCAATGGGAATTCTCCAGGTCATTGCCTAGCAGACAATCAACAAGCAGGGTTGGACTCACTGCTACCCTCAAGGAGCCTGAGACAACCCACACTCAAAGGAAACCTGTGCCACCTTACACAGGTGTTCTGAGTTGCTTACAGCAGCTACTTGGTAAAACCCATTGGGAACTATTTGCTCTTCAGACACCAGGTGACACCTCACAGTAGTCACATTGGCTCCAGTGTCTCTGAGAGACTCCACCATCTGCCCATTGATTGCCACCCATTGCCTGTACTTCTTGATGTTCGTCAGGCATGAGGGTCCTCTGGACATCTCTCTGTTCTCTAGTGAGACAAGGGTCATCTCTGTAGGCTCCCACTCTTCTCCTGCAACCAACTCCTCTCAAAGCACTACACTGGCCAGACCTTCTGACTGAGTACCAGTGGGTGCTGGTGTCCATTTTGAGACATCTGGGGTTCCCCCTAAGGTGACCCACCTGATCACATGCAAAACATTTGTGGGAACCTTCTTTGCAGGTTTTACTGTAGAGATCCATGGTTTCCTCTTACCTGGGGGATGGAAATCCTTACCATGGGAACTAGGTTGGGGCACTTTAGAGAACTCCCCCTGCATACCCTTACCCCCCACTTCCTCTGTTGGTGACTCTGCCCACCCTTGGTTGAGTTTCCCTGTACGAAAGTACCCTCTTTTCGGCATGGTTAACCCCATTTTCTGCCTGATGTCAGTGTGTTTGCTAACCAGGACCCCAGTGATTATGCGCTCTCTCCTCTAAATTTTGTCACTGCATACTGGTAACCAAGTATTTCACTGTCAATTGGCATCCTGGTGTCCCCTTATAAGTCCCTAGTATATGGTACCTAGGTGCCCAGGGTATTGGGGTTTCAGGGTATCCCTATGGGCTTCAGCATTTCTTTTGCCACCCATAGGGAGCCCACGCAAAGGCTTCTACGGGACTACCATTGCAGCCAGTTTGAAAAGGTGCATGCACCCTTTCACTGCCATTTACACTTCACCAGGTCACTTATAAGTCACCCCTATAGCAGGCCCTTCAGCCCTGAGGGCAGGGTGCAGAGTACCTGTGTCTGAGGGCACCCCTGCACTAGCAGATGTGCCCCCACAAGTGCCAGGACCATTTTCCCATACCTTGTGAGTGCGGGAACATCATTTTATGGTTGCACTGGACATAGGTCACTATCTATGTCCAGCTTCACAACGGTAACTCTGAATATGGCCATGTTTGGTATCAAACATGTTGGAATCATACCCCAAGGCTTTTGCAAGCATTGGTTGTATGATTCCATGCACTCTGGGGGCTCCTTAAAGGACCCCCAGTATTGCCATTCCAGCCTTCTGAGGTTTTCCAGGGAGCCCCAGCTACTGCCACCTCTCAGACAGGTTTATGCCCTCTTGTTGTTTGAGCAGCTCAAGCTTAGGAATGCAGAACAAAGGATTTCCTTTGGGAGAGGGGTGTCATACCCTCTCCCTTTGAAAATAGGTGTGACAGGCTTGGGAGGGGTAGCATCCCCAGGTCTCTGGAAATGCTTTAAAGAGCACGGATGGTGCCCTCCTGTATAACCCAGTCTACACTGGTTCAGGGACCCCCAGTCTCTGGTCTGGTGTGAAACTGGTCAAAGAAAAGGGGAGTGACCACTCCCTTGTCCATCACTACCCCAGGGGTTGGTGCTCAGAGCTCCTCCAGAGGGTCCCTCGGTTTTGCCATCTTAGATTCCAAGTTTTCAGGGAACTCTGGGAGCATCTGAGTGGCCAGTGCCAGCAGGTGACGGCAGAGCCATTCAATGAAAGGTGGTTACCTGTGTAGCTGACCACTCCCCCTTTCAGGGCTATTTAAGGTCTCTCTCTTGGGTGGTTCTTCAGATTCAGATTGCAAGACTCCAGCAGGAATCCTCTGCATCCTTTACTTCACCTCCTCACTGAAGAAACTGCATATGGACCCTCCAGGAACTCTACAAACTGCAACAAAGAAGCAAAGACGACTTCTGCAACATTGTATCTTCAGCTCCTGACAGCAACTGTTTCCTGGCCGTGCATCCTCAGAGAACAGCCTGTCTTCATCCTGCACCAGAAGAAATAGGAATCTCCCTTGAAGTGAAGGACACCTCTCTGCAATGACGACCAGTTGGGTGGGACTCCTCTCCTGATGAGCTGCATGGATCCTGCATCACGGGTGGGGGACTGAAGTTGTTCCAACGGCCTTGACATCCAACTGCCTAACTTTGGTGGAGGTAAGAGCTTACTTCCCCATGCAAGACAGTACCTCCGTGTACCGCGTGTTTTGCAATTGCCAAGGCTTGTTAGCATCCTTCCATGAAGTTCATGCACCGTACAGCTCCTGCCCCCAGCACTCTTTTTCTGTGGCACACAGCGTCATGTGTGTTTCTCCGGTGGCGTGGGACTCTTTGTTGCAGTGCTGCGTGGGCCTACTTTTGCACCTTCTTCATCCCCATGCTGTGGGACACATGTGAGCACTGCCTGCCCTTCTGAGGGCTCTCTTAGTTGCTGAGAGCCTACTCTGACTCCCCCTCCTGGATAGATTCCCGCCAGGTCCCTTCTGTTCCCGGGCAGCAACATTTTCCACTAACCACAAGCCTTGCGTGTGCCAAGCTTTGTTGGTGCAACCCAGCAACGCAAACAAGACTGCAATCATTCGTCAGGCATGGAACATCTTCTCCACCAACCCGGAACCAGCATCCATCTTCTTGGGTGCAGTACTGACTGTTGATCTTCACCGGTGGTTCTTCTTTTGCACAGGGGCTCCTGTTCTCCCTAGACTCTTCAGTACCTTTTGGACTTGGGCCCCTTCTTCCACATGTCTTCAGGTCCAGGAATCCATCATTGGTGTCTTGCAGCCTTTTCTGGTTCTTGCATAATCTTCTTTCTCGTGTTCTTGTGTGTTCTAGGAATGTTACTGTGATTTACTCGTGCTTTCCTGGGCACTGCCGGCAACATACCGCGACCGCGGCGGTATACCACTACCCATATTATGACCCACACATAGAAATCCATCATTATACAGACACACACACAAGTCCGCCAGCCCAAAGGTCAGTGATAAAATGGTGGTACCAAAACCCACACCGTTGCGGCAATAGAACTACGCCCACAGCATTATGACCCGTGAATCACCGCGGCGGACATTCATCCGTGGTAAACCATTGGCGGTACATACCACTGCGCTCAAAATACACACACACATACAAAACAACACCACATTGGACAATTCAAATTACACACACCTGACACTCATACACACACCACACCCACACACCCACACCACCCACATCCCTTTACGACTACAAAATTATTTACAACTGAGAGAGACAGACACCAAGAGCACCCACAAAACCAGAGCCATCACCCATACACCATCCACGCACCTCACAACTCACACCCCAAAACATCACCCCACACACCCTCACACACACCACTCACACTACACCCATGGCACCGCAAATACACCTCAGGTTTTCTGAGGAGGTGCTAAGGGTCATGCTGGAGGAAATCATCCGGGTAGACCCGCAGCTATTCGGATCACAGGTGAAGCAGACATCCATTGCTAGGAAGGTGTAGCTATGGCGGAGAATCGTGGACAGGGTCAACGCTGTGGGACAGCACCCAAGAATAAGGGAGGACATCAGGAAGAGGTGGAACGACCTACGAGGGAAGGTGCGCTCTGTGGTTGCAAGACACCAGATAGTTGTACAGAGGACTGGCAGTGGACCCCCACCTCCTCCCCCACAACTAACAACATGGGAGGAGCAAGTCTTGACAATACTGCATCCTGAGGGCCTGGCAGGAGTAGCATGAGGACTGGACTCTGGTAAGTCAAATCTTTACTACCTACCTGCATGCCATCACAAACCCCCACCCCTACCCTCACCACCATAACTCCACCACCTCACATACACCCCACCATCACAATCCAATCATCCCAGTGCCAAGCCCTGCTTACCCCATCAATGCATGGACACCTTTTAAGGACCTGCATGGACAACCATCACCACTGCTTGCATCCTAGAGACAATCACCTAGCCCACCAAGTAACAACTCACATTAAGGCCAATCTGCCATGGCAATATCAACCATAGAGGGCAACATACCCATGCACAAGATGACACATGCAGAAACTATAACACTCATTTACATCCCCACAGGTCCCCCACACAACGTCACCAGAGAGGAGGTGCCAGCAACATCCAATGCCCCCACAGAAGAGGCCCACAGTGATGACAGCAGCTCTGCATGCCTGGATCAGGATGACCAACCTGGCCCATCAGGGACCTCTGGACAGTCGGTTACCGGGCCACAGTCCCATACCACCATAGAGTCTATCCCATCAAGAAACACCAGCACAGCATCCACCCAGCGGGCCCATATCTCTGTCCCCAGGACATGTCAGACAACAGTGTGTCCACCACTACATGGACCCGAGGCAACCTCACAAACCCAGGACGATCAGGGACCTGGGGTCAGTGGCAGTGGGCACACGGTTCAGGGGACGGAGGCACAGGACAACAGGGAAGCTGGGAGGACTGCTGCGCGACAAGGGGAAGACAAGCCTAGGGAACCGACCCCCCATGAGGCACTCACCAACATCCTGGGAGCATAACACCATTTCTAAGAGACGATGGGCCAGACACTGGCCAAGTTGCAGGAGACCCTTCGGCGGCAGGAGGGACAATACCTGGGGAGCAGGGAGGACCTGAGAAACATCCACACCACCCTGGTCACCATTGCAGGGGTGCTGACAGACATGGCCAGCACCATGAGGGAGGCAGTGGCACACCAACAGGCCCCTGACACTAGCCGCACAGATGAACAGCCCTCCACCTCTGTCAACGCTAGTGGGCAGGAGGCCCAGCCACAGGAACAACAGGCCACCAACACCCCACCCCCTGCAGAAGGAGATCCACCACGCAAACGGTCCCTGCAATAAGGCAGAAGCCAGAGAACATTGCCAAGACCCCTGCCAGGAAATAAGATTTTCCTGATTGTCACCCTTGTGTCCCACTCTGTCCCCTATCCACCTTGAACTGCCATTGCTCCCCTTCCTATGCCCCCTTGGACAATGGACCTGTGACTGAACTCTATCCTGGACTTTCCTCCATCATCAACCCAGCCCATTGCACATCTCCATTTACTTCTCAGCACTGAAATAAACACCCTCTTAAAAAAATACTAATATGGTGTTTGTCAAATAATTTAAGGATGTATTCGTTTAACATTCTGTAGACATTGCAATTAGACTGTACAGGTATGTATACATAGGTATGACCTGTAATGTGCTGCAGTCAATACACCAGGAGCCAGAGTAGGGCAAAAAAATCTGTGAATAGACATATCAAAGGGCCCAGTAAGTAGCCATAGCAGTGGGAACAGCAGCCAGCCTAGAGAAAAATAACTACACAAAACTGCAATGGAAGGTGAAGTTACAGTGTCTTACCTGTGTGTCACTGGAAGTACTGTTTTATGATAGTTCTGTTTTCCACATCCTCATCCTCTGCCTCCTCTTCATCACTGTCTACAGGCTCCACAGCTGCCACACGCCCATGGCCAGCCCCATCCTCCTGCAGAAAAGGCACCTGGCGTCTCAAGGCTAGGTTGTGCAACATGCAACATGCCACGATGATCTGGCACACCTTCTTGGGTGAGTAGCACAGGGATCCACCTGTCAGATGGAGGCACCTGAACCTGGCCTTTAGGAGGCTAAAGGTGCGTTCAATAATTCTTCTTATATGCCCATGTGCCTCATTGTAACATTCCTCTGCTCTTGTCCTAGCATTCCTCACTGGGGTAAGTAGCCATAAGAGGTTGGGGTAACCAGAGTCACCTATGAATATTGAGGGATACCTGTTAGCACAGCTCACCCTTAGGGCCAACCCCACACCCATATACCAACAGACACTGGGTGTGGACCATGGGCTCACCTATTAGCCACACCCGGTGCCTCTGGAGTTGAGCCATCACATATGGGAGGCTGCTGTTCCTCAGGATAAAAGCATCATGCACATACCCAGGAATACTTTGCCTTCACATGGGAGATGTACAGGTCCGCAAGGCACACTATCTGCACATTCATAGAATGAAAGCTCTTTCGATTTCTGAACACCTATTCATTTGTCCGGGGGGGCAAAGGCAAAATGTGTATCATCAATTGCCCCAGTGATGTTGGGGATATTTCCCATTGCATAGAAGTCAGCCTTCCATGTGGCCAAATCCTCCACCTGGGAGAAAACAATGGAGCTGCGCATGTGTTTCATCAGGGCAGACAACAGTCTGGCCAGCACTATTGAGAACATTGGCTGTGACATCCCTGCTGCCATGGCCACTGTCGCTTGGAAGGAGCCACTTGCCAAGAAATGTAGCACTGATAGGACTTGCACAAGAGGGGGTATCCCAGTGGGCTGACCGATAGCTGAGGTCAGGTCTGGCTCCAATTGGGCACACAGCTCTTGGATTATGGCCTTATCAGGTCTGTAGGTGAGGATAATGTTCCTGTCCTCCACTATTGCCCAGTCCACTAAGGGCCGGTACAAGGGGGGATGTCTCCATCTCCTAATCATCCTCAGCGATTGTAATCTGGAGGGCAAAACGGTGAGCAGCTGGTCATTTTCAAACATATCCTCAGAGTAAAATGCATTGTATGTTGTGACATAAACCATACATTTACGTGTAGTCCCTAAATGTGCTTATGTCTGCTGTGACGCCGTTATCTGCCATGGCCTGCACCCCCACCCCCAAAATGGCGGACACCTGTCCTGTGCGGAGTGACAGGTTGAAATGAGGTAATTCCACTGACGTTGTGCACCGTTGCGGGAGGCGGTCGAGAACCGTCGTGCAACTCCTCATTGGTTATCATTGGGCTCTATGGGTTCCAGTAGCCAATGGTGATGTATGCCGGCGGTGACGGTACGCACCGCCGCGGACGTGACCGCCATTTTCTATCTGTCCACTCACTTGCTACCTGACCTTCAACAGGAGAGGACCTACACTGCAAGTGCTGTTGTGACCTGAGTCTGGAAGCGACCATGGCTCGAGTCTCTGGGGAAAGGGCCCCAGCCTTTCCTTCGGAAGAGTTGGAGAGACTGGTGGATGGGTCCTACCACAGTACCAATTGCGTTATGGGCCTCCAGACCAACAGGTGAGTACACTGTGTGCATGATGCATTGGGCATGAATGCATGGAGTGCTGTGGGTGTAGGGCTAGTGTAAGGGGGGGCTGATTGAGGGGTCCTGGGCAGAGTGCTGCATGGATGGTGGGCAATGTATGTTCGTAAGGGGATGGGAGAGATATGGTGGGCCATGGTTGTAACAGGCTGGACAATATGACTGATACCTTTTTCCTATGTTTATTTGTCTGCAGGTCAGCGCCCATCAGAAAAAGGGTATGTGGCGTGCCATCGCCAAGGATGTGCGGACCCTGGGGGTCTGCGACAGGCAGAGCACCCACTGTCGCAAACGGTGGGAGGACCTGAGATGCTGTGCAAGGAAGATGGCGGAGGACCAGCTGGGGATGGCCTCCCAATTAGGAAGGGGTGCCCGTCGAACCCTGACCCAGATGTTCTGCATATTGGCAGTGGCCTATCCAGAGTTGGATGGACGCTTGAGGGCATCACAGCAGCCACAAGGGGGTGAGTACAGTTTCCAATTCTGCAAATTGCACATGGTGGGGTGATATCTGGGTGGGGGCTGTGGGCCTGTGGATGCCCCTAGGCCAGGTCGAAAATTGCAGGGTAGATTCCATGTTGGGCAGGGTCTGTTGCACTCTACCCCCAAACATGCTAGTGGGCATCTACTACTGGGCAGAGTTCTGTGGGTCTCAGGTATGCTGCTATTGGCGTTAGGCATTATTCTCCATGGCCTGCTGACTAGCATTGTGACTGGTAGTGCATTGCCTAGTGCATAGGGCTGTCCCCTGTGTGTTATGTACGCCAACGGTGGTTTTGTTGCTGGCATTGACCAAGTGTATCCTCTGTCTCTTCCCCCCCTTTTAATTTTGTCACCCTGTCCTTATGTGCATTAGCATCATCTGGCAGAGGAGCAGAGGCACCGGCGATAGAGGGAGCTGCATCCCACATGGCCCTGGAAGCCAAATCCACCGACCGTCAGGGCACCAGTGAGACGGAGGGCGAGGGGATGACCACAGCGGAGTCTGGAGGGGACAGTACAGACAGTGATACCTCCTCCGATGGAAGCTCCCTGGTGGTGGCCGACACCTCTGTGGCCACCCCAACTACAGGTACAGCCGCCACCAACCGTACCAGCATCCCCCTCCCAGGAGGCCCTCAGCGTGTTTCCCGTGCACACTCACCCAAGAGGGTGGGCATCTCCTTTACCCCAGGCACCTCAGGCCCTGCCAAAGTAAGCTATGCTGCCCTGAGTGAGGAGACTATTGACCTCCTGTGATCCATCTCTGTTGGGCAGTCAACCATAGTGAATGCCATCCAGGGGCTGACAGGGCATTTGCAACAAACAAATGCATTCCTGGTGAGCAGTCACTCTGGTGTGGCAGCCCAACAGAGATCATTCCAGGCTCTGGCCTCCTCCCTGATGGTAGCCTCTGTCCCTGTCTCTAGTCTCCCCTCCAACATCCTCTATCCAGTCCCATTCCCATCAACCCCAGCCTATCCCAAGCACACCATCAGACCAGCATGCACCCAAGACAACACACAGGAGTGGCTCAGGCAAACACAAGCACCACACATCATCACACAGGCACTCACACAAATACCTTCCAGAATCGGACATGCCAACATCCACTGCCTCCACTGTGTCTCCCTCCTCCTCATCGTCCACCTCCCTCCCAGTTGCGTCTCCCCTCACACCTGCATGCACTACATCCTTATCCACTGCCTCCATCACCATCACGCCTATCACTACACACACCTCACTGGCAGTCACCACCCCCACATCCATGCACACATCCCCTGTGTCCCCTCCCACTGTGTCTTTGCCCCTCCTCCCAAAGTACACAAATGCAATCACTCAGACACCCAACAGCCATCCACCTCACAACAGCATCCAGCCCATGCACCTGCACCCAAACACAGCAGACAGACACCTCCAACCACCACTCCATCTTTCTCAACTCCCAAACCTTCACCCTCTTCCCGTACCAGTGTCCCTAAAAAGCTTTTCCTCCCGACCCTTGACCTCTTCCCTGCCCCTCCCCCTGTCATTCACTTTCGGGCCAGGGTGGGCAGATCCCAGGCCAGCACCTCAGCCATTCAGTCCATAGCTTCTGTAGTTTCGGCAGCTACTGCGGGTGTGAGAGGCTCCAAGGAGACACCTGTCAGCACTGCCAGTGTGCCTGCACCAGCTGGCAAGGGCAAGGAGGCACCACCAGCTTCCAAGGGCAAGGAGGCACCACCAGCTGGCAAGGACAAAAATGGACCACCAGTACCAAGGGCAAAAAGGCACCACCAACTACCAAGGGCAAGGAGGCACCACCAGCTGGAAAGGGCAAGAAGGGACCACCAGCTACCAAGGGCAAGGAGGCGCCACTAGCTGGCAAGGGAAGAAGGGACCACCAGCTGCCAAGGGCAAAGACAAAGTTCTGGCCACCGCAGGCAGGATGGACAGGGGGCCTGGTGCTGGAGCTGAATCTGAGCACACAACACCAACCATGGCACTTCAGCCGTCGAGGCTGCAGGAGAATGGCTGGAGCCTCCCTCACCACTGCCAGCAACCACCACCAGCACTGCCACCTGCATCGCCACCTGCACCACTGTCAGTACCACTGCCAGCAGCAGCAGCCCCAGTGGGCAGCCATCCGAGGCTGCAGGGGAAGGGCAGGAGCCTCCCTCTACCACTGCCAGCACTGCCAGCAGCACTGGCACGACCGCCACTGTGCAGCTGAGCCACCGGCGTGTCATGCATCCTACCCACTGCAAATCTCGTGGGTCTGACACCCAGGTGAGGGACTGTGACCTTGCACTCCCAAAGTGCTGCGTCACTGGGCACAAAGCCCCCTCCAGAATCAGTGGAAGAAGGCATCCACTCACCCCCTCCTTGCCAGGATGAAGCACACTGAGCACAAAGCCCCCTCCAGAACCAGTGGAAGAAGGCATACACTCACCCCCTCCTTGCCAGGATGAAGCACACTGGGCACAAAGCCCCCTCCAGAACCAGTGGAAGAAGCCACCCACTTGAGAGACTGTGGCCCTGCACTCTCCAGGACCAAGCAGCGGGCAAACCACCCACTTGAGAGACTGTGGCCTTGCACTCCTCAGGACCAAGCAGTGGGCAAACCACCCACTTGAGAGACTGTGGCTTTGCACTCCCCAGGACCAAGCAGTGGGCAAACCACTCACCTGAGAGACTGTGGCCTTGCACTCCCCAGGACCAAAAAGTTGACAAACCACCCACTTGAGAGACTGTGGCTTCACACTCCCCAGGACTAAGCAGCAGGCAAACCACCCACTTGAGAGACTGTGGCTTTGCACTCCCCAGGACTAAGCAGTGGGCAAACCACCCACTTGAGAGACTGTGGCCTTGCACTCCCCAGGACCAAGCAGTGGGCAAACCACTCACTTGAGAGACTGTGGCCTTGCACTCCCCAGGACCAAGCAGTGGGGAAACCCCCCACTTGAGAGACTGTGGCATTGCACTCCCCAGGACCAAGCAGTGGGCAAACCCCCACTTGAGAGACTGTGGCTTTGCACTCCCCAGGACCAAGCAGTGGGCAAACCACCCACTTAAGAGACTGTGGCCTTGCACTCCCCAGGACCAAGTAGTAGGAAAACCACTCACTTGAGAACCTGTGCCTTTGCACTTCCCAGGACCAAGCAGTGTGCAAACCACCCACTTGAGAGACTGTGATCTTGCACTCCCCAGGACCAAGCAGTGGGCATGTAGCCCCCTCCAGGAGCAGTGGTGTTGTACCATCTTCCAGCTGAGGTGCCCCCCTTTCCCTTCCTCCTGAGGTCCCTGTGTATTTTCGACCTCATGCCCCAGCAGTGTTCTCTCCATATTGAGGGTAGGAGTCAAGTGGGGCCTTGGTCTATGTGATATGGCCCTGTGGCCCACAGACATTATGGACTGGGCAGTGTCCCTCCATTTGTATTTCTGTATATACTGTGATCATGTTTGCAGACGTATACCTGTTATTGGGATAACATAAGGTGTATTGGGAAAACAATCTCCTGTACACAGAGGCAAGGGACCCAAAACCTGGTGCCACCCAGAGACTTGTGATTCCCTTACAGTATAGAGAAGTTCTGTTGACCCTTGCTCATGGCATTCCCCTTGCTGGACATCTGGGACAAAGTAAGACCTGGGACAGATTGGTTCCTCATTTCTACTGGCCTCACATGTCAGAGGACAGAAAGGAGTTTTGTCACTCCTGTGTCACTTGCCAAGCTAGTGGTAAGACTGGTGGCACCCCAAAGCCCGCCTTGATCCCACTGCCAGTGGTTGGGGTGCCCTTTGAAAGGGTAGGGAATTGCTTTGTTGGTCCCCTTGACTCTCCTACTGCCTCTGGCAATAGGTTCATTTTAGTGGCAGTGGACCATGCCACTAGATACCCAGAAGCAATACCTCTGAGGACTACTTCAGCTCCTGCAGTGGCCAAAGCCCTCCTGGGAATCTTTTCCAGTGTGGGTTTTCCAAAAGAGGTGGTATCAGACAGAGGTAGTAACTTCATGTCTGCATGTTTGAAAGCAATGTGGAAAGAGTGTGGTGTAATTTACAAGTTCACCACACCTTACCATCCCCAAACATATGGGTTGGTTGAGTGGTTTAATAAAAACCCTCAAAGGCACGAATATGGTACTCTTTATTACCATGCCTCCTTTTTGCCTAAAGGGAAGTACCCAGAAAGAAGTGGGCTACAGCCCCTTTGAACTCATATTTGGTCACCCTGTTAGGGGTCCAGTAGCTCTTGTAAAAGAGGAGTCGGAACAACCCTTGAAGCCCCCTAAACAAGACATAGTGGACTATGTGCTTGGCCTAAGATCAAGAATGGCTGAGTACATGAAAAAGGCCACTAAAAATCTTCAGGAGTTACAAAAACAATGTCATGACCAGAAGGCTGTCCTGACTGCATACCAACCAGGACAGAAGGTGTGGGTACTGAAACCTGTGGCATCCACGGCACTTCAGGAAAAATGGAGTGGACCACACATAATAGTGAGAGAAAAAGGGTGAGGTCACTCATTTAGAGGACTGGCGCTGCAATGTCTGACGGGCACCACCCAACGGGGGGCTCTTTGCCGGAGATCTTTTCTCGATGATGCCACACTCACCCTAAGGAGATCAAGGGGAAGACACTGAGGAGGGTTGAAAAAAGAAACTAAAATTGGTTCAGAACCCTAGCTATATATTTCACTTTATTCGATTTGTATAGGGTGGAGACCAAGATTAAAATATTAGTTACGAGAGTTGGACAGAAATAATGACCAGCCACTCTCTGACTAACTGTCTTATTATGGGGGTCAAGAAACTACAAGACCCACCTCAACAATCGGGTCTTTTGTTAGGAGCACGAGTCCTCACACACCCAGTTGGGTGTCATGCTTCATCATCGGACAGGCTCCTCGTCAGACTGGCGCTGCAATGTCTGACGGGCACCACCCAACGGGGGGCTCTTTGCCGGAGATCTTTTCTCGATGATGCCACACTCACCCTAAGGAGATCAAGGGGAAGACACTGAGGAGGGTTGAAAAAAGAAACTAAAATTGGTTCAGAACCCTAGCTATATATTTCACTTTATTCGATTTGTATAGGGTGGAGACCAAGATTAAAATATTAGTTACGAGAGTTGGACAGAAATAATGACCAGCCACTCTCTGACTAACTGTCTTATTAGTGTCTCCTTAGTGATTCCATGTACTATGCACAGATCCCCAATGATCCAACGACTAGAATTCAAACTGAAATTAGAGGAATGATAAATGAGGCTGCCGGTAATTCATGGATCTCCCGAAAAGAAGCTGAATTTCTAGATACACAGAACCCTAGAATTCCTTACTTCTACTGCCTCCCCAAGATCCACAAAGGGAAGGTCCCTCCACCCGGTCGCCCTATAGTCTCAGGAATAGGTTCGATTCTTGAACCCCTATCTACATTCTGTGATCATTTTTTGCAACCTCTTGTACAACAATCCTCCACATATTTGAGAGACACTAAAGATGTCCTGAACCTTATAGAATCTATTAATGCCACCTGCTCGGTTCAAGCATTAATCACTTTAGATGTTGAAGCACTTTACACTAATATTCCACAACAGACTACTTTGACAGTAGTAGAGGCAGCCCTTCTCTCAGCTTCACTCGATTCTGCCACTCCTGTGCATTTTATCATGCATTGCACTTCCCTAGCCATGACAGAGAACTTCTTTCAATTTGAAGACCAACTCTTTCATCAAATCCGAGGGACGTCAATGGGTAGCACTTTCGCTCCTAGTCTAGCATGTCTCTACATGTATGATTTTGAAAAACGATTCATACTGCCTGACTCCAACCCCTACTTTGACAATATTAAAGTATGGCGCCGTTATATTGACGACATCCTGGTAATCTGGCAGGGCCCCATTGACGAGATAACAGCCTTCACCACTTGGGTCAATACTTTGGATCCTTTCTTGCACTTTACCTCCTCGGTCTCAACCACCACGATCCCCTTCTTGGATCTGATGATTAGCATTGAAGGAGGCATACTGAAGACTTGTACATATCACAAAACCACAGACCGTAACAGTTTGTTACTATATGACAGCTACCATCCCAAAGCACTTAGAGATAATTTACCCTATGGCCAGTTCTTACGGCTACGCCGCAATTGCAGCAACATCCGTTCTTTTGACATACAAGCTGTAGAATTAAAACACAAACTAGGTGACCGCCACTATCCTACTAGAGTGGTCAATACCGCTTATAAACGAGCCAAGTATAGTGACAGAGAGTCACTACTTCAGACGGCCCCTAGAGATCCGATAAGTAAATTAACATGTGTTACTACCTTCACACCATTGTCCAATACCATTAAGAAAATCATCAACAAAAGATGGGACATTCTCTGTAGTGGCGGGGAGAACTTCTCTAAGCCTTTATTTGCTTTCAAAAGGACTACTAACTTGAAAGATATCTTGATCCATACACGACCTAGACCCAGGTCACTACCAACCAGACAGGGGACCCTCTGGGACCTACCACCGGTTAGTGGTCATTACCCTTGTGGCAACTGCAATGTTTGTGCACTCACTAAGCGAACAGATGCCTTGGATCTAGCACCTATTGGTAATTGGCGATTACTCAAACATACCAACTGTAACACTAAGAATTGTGTGTACTTGATTACGTGCCCGTGTGGCTTACAATATGTAGGGATGACCACCAGAGCGGTCAAAACAAGAATCAATGAGCACCGTAGCAATATCCGCTGTGGTCGAACTTCAACGAAACTAAGTATTCATTTTATTGAAGCACAACATAACCCTGATGACATATGGTGGGTCGTACTACAAACATGCACCCAAAGTAGTACAGAATCCCTCTTTGAACTAGAGCAGCGCTGGGTATTCAAACTAGGGACTCATCGCAAGGGACTGAATGACGACATCCCATGGACAAGCTTCTCCCAATGATTCAGTTATCTACACTTAATCTGTCACGAGGGACCCAATAGCATTTGCCAAGGGCCATTTGTCCACTATTTATTATTAAAAAACAACCCCCACGAGCTCCATTACCAATGATAGGATCAACTGACTCCTTAAATTACACATGAGTTAACATTCTTTGCCATTTGGTTATAGTGGAGCCTGCAGTGCCAGCCGTTATGAGTATTTCGTGGACTGATTGACTTTTTAGATGATCCATTCAAAGATGGCCACCATTATATACCCTGAGTGTGTGCCTGCAATTTTTATAGTCCACCTTTGATGTCTAGTTACAACGAAGACCTTGCGTAGGACGCTCCTGCGTCACTTAGCAACGCACACACCGGTCCTCGATCCCCGTTTCCGGCCTCACTGGGTTTATATCGCCCGGTTCGCGTCTCCCATTCACTTTCGGGAGCGCGACCACGGGTAGGTGTAATCCACCCCCAGCCGGAGAGCTTCAAGTAAGTGCACATTATTATGGCGTGTGAATGACTGCAGCATGTCTTTCTTTTTTTGACTCTAGCATATAACGCCAATATGGAGTCAGCATGCTCTCCGCACCCCGTCTGTAAGATTCTCGGCATTTTCCGAATCTTGTTAGACGTAACCAGATCGGTATGCACCATCTGGGCTGTGATTTGTGGGGACCACGGGTTTTAACTTTTAACTCCATACTTACGAGTGCCTCTAATCCACTTGCTCACGATGCGTCTTGATTGTGATGACTGACACTGGACTAGAGGTATTACTGCTATTACTGTGCATGATTCTAATTTTGAACGAGTTTTAGTGCACTGAGACGGCATGTTGCACAACGTCTGCAAGACTTTCTGTAATTTATCCATGGGGTTAATCACCTTACTCGTCGAAAAGCTGATGGAACAGAGTGATTTTATGACACTATTACAAGCACTGTTATTTACCTTATAACTTCGTTTTCTTTGCAAACAACTATCAATTAGCTTGCTATATGAACCTGGCTATAGGCTAGCGTGATCCCAGGAAGCCCTTACTTGAATTAGAAGGGTAAGCAGATATAACTTTATTGTTTTGATATGGTGTGGGTTTGCAATCACCAACACTCTCACCATTTACCACACAGTTTATCTCACATTTTGCTTTTAATGTCAATTAATTATTGATGTACTGGTATTTTTCAGGGTGACGATTAGGCAGCAAACCAATGGTCATAATGGACTGATGTAAGTGACTGACGTTACTTACCTGTTTTTTGACTGTCAAATTTGATATGTTAATAGCTTACTCAGCTTTTAGTAGGAGGAGTTTCTTTATACTAGGTCCTGAGGAAGCGTCATTGGATCCGTGTGGACCGCTAAGACGCGAAACATGTCGACCCGATTGTTGAGGTGGGTCTTGTAGTTTCTTGACCCCCATAATAAGACAGTTAGTCAGAGAGTGGCTGGTCATTATTTCTGTCCAACTCTCGTAACTAATATTTTAATCTTGGTCTCCACCCTATACAAATCGAATAAAGTGAAATATATAGCTAGGGTTCTGAACCAATTTTAGTTTCTTTTTTCAACCCTCCTCAGTGTCTTCCCCTTGATCTCCTTAGGGTGAGTGTGGCATCATCGAGAAAAGATCTCCGGCAAAGAGCCCCCCGTTGGGTGGTGCCCGTCAGACATTGCAGCGCCAGTCTGACGAGGAGCCTGTCCGATGATGAAGCATGACACCCAACTGGGTGTGTGAGGACTCGTGCTCCTAACAAAAGACCCGATTGTTGAGGTGGGTCTTGTAGTTTCTTGACCCCCATAATAAGACAGTTAGTCAGAGAGTGGCTGGTCATTATTTCTGTCCAACTCTCGTAACTAATATTTTAATCTTGGTCTCCACCCTATACAAATCGAATAAAGTGAAATATATAGCTAGGGTTCTGAACCAATTTTAGTTTCTTTTTTCAACCCTCCTCAGTGTCTTCCCCTTGATCTCCTTAGGGTGAGTGTGGCATCATCGAGAAAAGATCTCCGGCAAAGAGCCCCCCGTTGGGTGGTGCCCGTCAGACATTGCAGCGCCAGTCTGACGAGGAGCCTGTCCGATGATGAAGCATGACACCCAACTGGGTGTGTGAGGACTCGTGCTCCTAACAAAAGACCCGATTGTTGAGGTGGGTCTTGTAGTTTCTTGACCCCCATAATAAGACAGTTAGTCAGAGAGTGGCTGGTCATTATTTCTGTCCAACTCTCGTAACTAATATTTTAATCTTGGTCTCCACCCTATACAAATCGAATAAAGTGAAATATATAGCTAGGGTTCTGAACCAATTTTAGTTTCTTTTTTCAACCCTCCTCAGTGTCTTCCCCTTGATCTCCTTAGGGTGAGTGTGGCATCATCGAGAAAAGATCTCCGGCAAAGAGCCCCCCGTTGGGTGGTGCCCGTCAGACATTGCAGCGCCAGTCTGACGAGGAGCCTGTCCGATGATGAAGCATGACACCCAACTGGGTATGTGAGGACTCGTGCTCCTAACTAATAGGACCCCATAACACGTGCCTTACAGTCCCCTGATATGTTTTCTTTCAGGAACAGTGTATCACTTTATTAGTAACTTATATAGGAGGACATACACTGGACCTCGAATCCTCCAAATCCCTCTATTCTTGACGCACTCATTTAGAGGACCTAGGCACTCCTAGAAGTCCTCTAAGAGTACTTTAAGTGAACCACCTGAAGCCCTACTATGACAGGGCTGACTTAACCCTGCTCATGGCCACCGATGAGGTACAGGAAGATGAGAGTGACCCTTTCCCTGAACTCTTCTCCAACACTGCAGCTGATGGCTCAGTAGAAGGAGTTATTCTTGCAGACTGCCTTTCTGAAGAGCAGAAAGAAGCCTGCAGGAACCTCTTGGGTCAATTTTCAGAACTCTTTTCTCTGACACCTGGGAGACTACTTGGTGTGAGCACATTATTGACACTGGAGACAGTTTACCTATCAAAAGTAACATTTATAGACAGCCTGACCATGTCAGAGACTGCATTTAATCTGAGGTTCATGAAATGCTTAACCCAGGAGTCATTGAGCACTCTGATAGCCCCTGGGCCAGCCCAGTGGTACTTGTACCCAAACCTCATTCTCAAAATGGAAAAAGGGAGATGAGGTTCTGTGTAGACTACAGAGGACTCAATACAGTCACAAAGATTGATGCTCACCCTATACCCAGGGCAGATGAGCTTATTGATGCACTGGCATCTGCCACATATCTCAGTACTTTTGACTTGACTGCAGGGTATTGGCAGATCAAAGTATCAGAAGATGCGAAGCCTAAGACAGCTTTCTCTACCATTGGAGGGCATTATCAGTTTATTGTTATGCCCTTTGGTTTGGAGAATGAACCTGCCACTTTTCAGAGGTTGGTGAACACAGTCCTCCAAGGTCTGGAAGCTTTTAGTGCAGCATATCTGGATGATATAGCTGTCTTCAGCTCCACCCAGGATGACCACCTGTTCCACCTATGGAAAGTTTTGGAGGCCCTGCAAAAGGCAGGCCTCACTATCAAGGCCTCAAAGTGCCAGATAGGGCAGGGTAAGGTGGTATATCTAGGACACCTAGTAGTTGGAAAACAGATTGAACCACTACAGGGGAAGTTCCAGAATATTTTATACTGGGCTCCCCCTACAACACTGACCCAGGTCAGAGCCTTTCTTGGTCTCACTGGGAATTACAGGAGGTTAATTAAGAATTATGGCTCCATTGTTGCCCCTCTTAATGACCTCACATCTAAATAAATGCCTAAGAAGGTTTTATGGACAGCTACCTGTCAGAAAGCTTTTGAGGAGCTAAAGCAGGCTATGTGCACTGCTCCTGTCCTAAAAAGCCAAAACTACTCCAAGACGTTTATAGTTCAGACTGATGCTTCAGAGGTAGGAGTTGGGGCAGTTCTATGACATCTAAATTCAGAGGGCCAGTATCAACCTGAAGCTTTTATCAGCAGAAGGATGACCCCTAGAGAAAAGTGTTGGTCAGCCATAGTGAGGGAGGCCTTTGCTGTGGTCTGGGCCTTGAAGAAGTTGAGACCCTACCTCTTTGGGACTCACTTCATAGTTCAGACAGACCACAAACCTCTCTTATGGCTCAAACAAATGAAAGGAGAAACCCCTAAATTGTTAAGGTGCTCCATTTCCCTACAGGTGATGGACTCTCCAATGGAACATAGACCTGGTTGTAACCACTCCAATGCAGATGGACTCTCCAGACAGTTCCACTTCGACAATGAAGACTCATCTGGGCATGGTTTCCCTTATGGTCCCTCGTTTGAGGGGGAGAGTAGGAAAGTACCCTCTTTTTGGCATGGTTAACCCCATTTTCTGCCTGATGTCAGTGTGTTTGACTGTGTTCACTGAGATCCTGCTAAACAGGACCCAAGTGATTATGCTCTCTCTTCTCTACATTTTGTCACTGCATTCTGGTAACCCAGGATTTCACCCACAAGTGGCATAGTGGGCCCCCCCTTATAAGTCCCTAATATATGGTACCTAGGAACCCAGGGCATTGCAGTTCCAGGGTATCCCTATGTGCTGCAGCATTTATTTTGCCACCCATAGGGAACCCATGCAAAGGCTTCTAAAGGACTGTCATTGCAGCCTGGATGAATATGAAAAGGTGCATGGACCCTTTCACTGCCATTTACACTGCACAAGGTCACTTATAAGTCACCCAATAGCAGGCCCTTCAGCCCTGAGGGCAGGGTGTAAAGTACCTGTGTGTGAGGGCACTCCTACACTAGCAGAGGTGCCTCCACAACCTCCAGCACAATTTCCCTGAACCTCGTGAGTGCGGGGACGCCATTTCACGCGTGCACTGGACATAGGTCACTACCTATGTCCAGCTCCACAATGGTAGCTCTGAATATGGCCATGGTTGGTATCAAACATGTTGGAATCATACCCCAATGCTTTTGCAAGCATTGGTTGTATTATTCCATGCACTCTGGGGGATCCTTAGAGGACCCCAGTATTGCCATTCCAGTCGTCTGAGGTTTTCCAGGCAGCCCCAGCTGTTGCCACCTCTCAGACAGGTTTCTGTCGTCCTGTTGCTTGAAGCAGCTCAAGCTCAGGAAGGCAGAACAAAGAATTTCCTTTGGGAGAGGGGTGTTACACCCTCTCCCTTTGGAAATAGGCTTGGGAGATGGTGCCCTCCTAGCATAATCCAGTCTACACCGGTTCAGGGACACCCAGTCCCTGCTCTGGTGTAAGACTGGACAAAGGAAAAGGGAGTGACCACTCCCCTGTCCATCACACCCCGGGGGGGGGGGTGCTCAGAGCTCCTCCAGTGTGTCCCTGGGTTTTGCCATCTTGGATTCCAAGTTGGCAGGGAACTCTGAGAGCATCTGAGTAGTCAGTGCCAGCAGGTGATGTCAGAGCCCTCCCCTGATAGGTGCTTACCTGTGTAGCTTACCAATCCCCCTTTCAGGGCTATTTAGGTTATCTCTCTTGGGTGGTTCTTCAGATTTAGATTGAAAAACTCCAGCGGAAATCCTCTGCATCCTTTCCTTTACCTTCTCACCAAAGAAACTGCATCTGGACCCTCTAGGAAATCTACAAACTAAAACAAAGAAGCAAAGATGACTTCTGCAACATTGTATCTTTAGCTCCTGCCCGCAACTGCAACTGTTTCCCGGTTGTGCATCCTCAGAGGACAGCCTGTCTTCAACCTGCACCAGAAGAATGAAGGAATTTCCCTTGGAGTCAAGAAGTCACTCCACTGCTTCAGCAGGCACCTTGCCCGGTTGCGTGGGACCCCTCTCCTGACAAGCTGCACGGATCCGCATCACTGGTGGTCCTGACGTCCAACTGTCCAATTTTGGTAGAGGTAAGAGCTTGCCTCCCCACACAAGACAGAACCACCGAGCACCACGTGTTTAGCAGTTAGCAAGGCTTCTTGGCATCCTTCCATGAAGTTCTTCATGCACCATGCAGCCTAGGCCCCCAGCACTCCTTCCTACAAAGCACAGATTCCTGCGTGGTTCTCCAGCAGCGTGGGACCCTTTGTTGTAGTGTTGCATGGGCCTCCTTTTGCACCTTCTTTGTCTCCGTGTTTTGGGACTCCTGTGGCTGCTGCCTGTACTTCTGAGTTGCTGAGAGCCCCCTCTGTCTCCTCCTCCTGGGTAGAGTCCACCAGGTCCCGGGCAGTGCCATTTTTCACTAACTGTGAGCTTTGCGTGTGCCAAAGCTTGTTGGCGGAATCCAGTGATGCAAAGCAGACTGCAGTCATCCATCTGGTGTGGGACATCATCTGCACCGACCAGGAACCCGCATCCATCTTCTTGGGTGCAGTACTGACTGTTGTTCTTCACCGGTGGTTCTTCTTTTGCACCCTCATCCCTTTAGCAGGTGCTCCTGTTCTGCCTGGGCTCTTCAGTGCTTCTTGGACTTGGTCCCCTTCTTCCACAGGTTTCGGGTCCACAAATCCATTGTTGGTGTCTTGCAGCCTCTTCTGTTTCCTGCATAATCTTCTTTCTTGTGTTCTTCTGTGTTCAAGGAAAGTTATTGTGATTTTCTCCTGCTTTCCTGGGCTCTGGGTTGGGTTCTATTACTTACCTTTGGTGTTTTCTAATACTCCCAGGCCCCTCTACACACTATACTTACACACTACACTTGCCTAGGTGGGAAACCAATATTAGCATGCCACTTATTTAATATAAGGTTTGTGTTCCCCCAGGGCCATTCCTAACTATTGTGATGTTCACTATTTGAACTGTTTTCTAACTGTTTTTACAGCTATTTCTGCATACTAGTGTACATAATTTGTTTATTAATTGTCACCTAAGGAACTATTGTCTCTATGGTGTTTTTGGCACTTGTGTCACCAAAATAGAGTACCTTTATTTTTGTAACACTGAGTATTTATTTTCATGTGTGAGTACTGTGTGACTACAGTGGTATTGCATGAGCTTTGCATGTCTCCTAGGTAGGCCTTTGGCTGCTCATCCACACTACCACTAGAGAGCCTGGATTCCAGACACTGTCTACATTTCACCAATAAGGGATAACGGGGCCTGGTATAAGGTGTAAGTACCTTAGGTACTCACTACTAACCAGGCCAGCCTCCTACACTCCCCCATACCTCTTTTGGAGCCTGGTGCTCTCCAACCTGTTCTCTTACTGGGCAAGCTTTCTGGGGCCAATCAGCTTGTTGTCAATTAGCACTGGCACAGCTCTGGAAAACAAAGTCTATAAAGGTGCTCCCACACAATCACACTGTACAGCCCCCCATGAGTTGTTACCTTACTGCCCTTCACTCAACCATCCAGTGCTCTGCAACAAGAATCAACACATTCCAACCAAGTTTGAGAATCCCTCTTTTTGTAAGACCTGAACTTCTCCTTGTACTGCCGTGAAGTGAGACCATATCTAGTGAGTAGGGTGTCCTTTATGATAGAGTAGGTGAGCTCCTGAGGTTCCCCTATACCTGTCAAGGTATCCCTCCCCTCTACCTCAAAGTACTTCCACAGATCCAACCCCCAGTGCACCTCAGGTACCAGGTTCATGTAAAGAGCTGACTCATAGCCCTTAAACCACATGTGTATGTCATTCTCACGCTTGCAATCTTTTACTGGGTCTTTGGGGATGTGCACTCTTTTTTTAGGCTGCACTGGGTACTGCTGCCACCATCTGTGCTGGACCTGCCCTTCAGATCCAGCTCCTTTAAACTCAATTGTTGTGCAAAGGTCACTTTCTTCTCTTCCATGGCTAGTCTGTCATTTTCCTCGTCACTTTTGATTCTAGTGAGCTGCAGCTCCCTCTCATGCTAGAGTCTGAGCTTCTCTGTCTCTAATTTGTGCCTCCTGATTTCCCTTCTGTCATCCAGTTCCTCCTGGGTCAGGCCTTTGGGTGAAACACTGCTGCCTGCCCAGGAGGCCCACCCTCCAGGTAGGTCAGGGTTATTCAACACAACATCATGCTTGTACTGCATCTCCTCATCCACAGCAACATCCTCCTCTGCTGTGTCGGCTCCTTAGCTTCTTTTGCTGCCAATCAGGCCCTGTAGCTCCTTCTTCCCTAGCGGAGCTCTTGATTGGACATTTTAATTCCCTACAAAGCTGCTTAAGTGGATCCACTGTGTACACCTGCAGCGTTTCCAACTCAAACCCCACATTTGTAGCTGCTGCTGATGGCTCCCTTGACCGAGACATGTTTGTGGGTAAGTTTCAACACAGGTGCAAAGTTCCAGAAGGCAAGGAACATTCACAAAAAAGGGAAAAAAGGGAAAAATTAAAATACAAGAGAAAAAGCAGTATGTGGCTGCGTAGTGGTCTGAAATAAAACAGTAGCGTACACCAATCACTGTATGTCAAGTAGAAATACAAGTCTTACTCTTACCGCTAATCACCAATGTTAGAAATGGGGTCTCTGGTTGGCAGTCATTTTGCATTCTGTCCAAGCAGGGACACACACTTTAGTCAGGGTAGACAGATACACACCTAGGATAACCCCTGCTCACCCCCTTAGTAGCTTGCCACAAGCAGTCAGTCTTATCTCAAAGGCAATGTGTAAAGTATGTGTACCAACATGTAGTAGCACAGTGAAAGCACCACAAAGGCACTCAACACCAGTTTAGAAAAATAGCCAAAATGTATCTGAGTAAAACAAGACCAAAACAATAAAAATCAAATATACACAAGCAAAGTTATGATTTTCAAAGATTAAACTTCAGTATAGCGCTCAAAAACACAAATGCTTCAATTTGGTGTTATCATGGTGTCACAACGGAATTCTTCCCAGCAATCTGACATCAATGGCGACAGTCACGGAGTCGCACAGACCCCCAGGTACAGTATCTTAAGAAAGTGAGGAAACAAGCTGGTGCACGGAGTAAGGGAAGTGAGGCGTCACTGGATCTGGTGCGTCTTCGGTTCCGGTGCTGCGGAGCAGCGCAGCGGAGGCATCCGTGCAAAGCGCTGTGTCCTTGCTGCGGAGCAGTGGGAATAAGGCAGCATTGGTGCAAAGTATTGGTTCTTTATGCTCCAGTGGGGTCGATGTCGCCGGTCAAGACTCTGTGGGGTGACCCTATGGGGTTGCTGTTATTCCACGGGGCTGCAGGTGCTGCAGCAGAGTCGTTGTTACGAACGTCGATGACACTGTACTTGGGACTCTCAAAGTCACAGGATGTGAGCAGGGCTGAGACGGGGTTGTCACACTCCAGTAGGTAACACAGCTTTGGTTGCAGGTAGCGTAGCGTGGACAGACAGTGGTGTCAGATCGGGCGGCGGCCGGCATTGGTGCACCTGATACTGGACCTCCACTACGTGAGCTGCTGTGTCCTGAATCTGGAAGCCACAATGATATGTTCTTCAGGGGATAGGGCCCCAGCCTTCACACCAGAGGTACTAGAAAAACTTGTGGATGAGGGTTTACCTCTGTATATACAGTTGTGTGGGGCTCCAGGTAAGCAGATGAGTACCATGTGCGTATATTTGATGTAACATGGTTGTACAAGGTGAATGTGTGTGTATGCTGTATGCCCATTGGAGAGTGTTACTTCGGATAAGCATGATGTGCAAATAGGTACGTGTCATGTCTAGCATGAAAGCGAGATGTATACAGTAAGTAGTCCATTACAGTTGCTGCATGACAAGTCTACATAAATGAGCCCTTCTCTCTGTGTCTCCCATTCTGGTCAGAGCCCATCAAAAGAAAGGACTATGGTGTGTCATTGCCAAGGAAGTGCAGAACCTGGAGGTCCATAGCTGGCAGAACACTCATTGCAGAAAGCCGTGGGAGGGCCTGAGAATCAGACTGGTGGTGGCCTACCCAGAGTTGGATGGGCACTTGAGGGCAGCACAGCAGCCACAGGGAAGTGAATACTCAGGGTGTTCTTCATGTTGTATTGACTTTAACAGTGATTGGATAGGCTTGCCAATGAATGAAGGATGTCCAAGGAATCCATGCTAGGGTATGTAGCTGACTTCATTATTGTAACGGTTATTAGTACGTTAGATAAGTAGCTGTGATTTTCAATGCATGCCTGCATATGTAGAGGGCTACATCCTAGGATTGAACTGTACTGTTAGACCTGACAGCCTAAGGGTGGTCACCCCTAACTTTTTGCCTGCCTCCCTCCACTTTGTGGACACTGTTTTTGCTGGCTTTTAGACTCTGTGCACTGTACCACTGCTAACCAGTGCTAAAGTGCATATGCTCTCTCCCTTTAAACATGGTAACCTTGGATCACACCAAATTGGACTATTTGATTTACTTGTTAGTCCCTAGTAGAGTGCACTATATGTGCCCAGGGCCTGTAGATTGAATGCTACTAGTGGACCTGCAGCACTGGTTGTGCCACCCACTTTAGTAGCCCCTTTACCTTTTTCTCAGGCCTGCCATTACAAGGCCTGTGTGTGCAGGTTCACTGTCACCTCGACTTGGCATTTAAAAGTACTTGCCAAGCCTAAAACTCCCCCTTTTCTACATATAAATCACCTCTAATGTGTGCCCTAGGTAACCCCTAGAGCAGGGCGCTGTGTGGGTAAAAGGCAGGACATGTACCTGTGTAGTTTACATGCCCTGGTAGTGTAAAACCCCTACATTCGTTTTTACACTCTGTGAGGCCTGCTCCCTTCATAGGCTAACATTGGGGCTGCCCTCATACATTGTTGAAGTGGTAGCTGCTGATCTGAAAGGAGTAGGAAGGTCATATTTAGTATGGCCAGAATGGTATTACAAAATCCTGCTGACTGGTGAAGTTGGATTTAATATTACTATTTCACTCAGACACACCCCAAACACAGGGTACTCAGCCTCACTTGCATACATCTGCATTTTGAATGGGTCTTCCTGGGCTGGGAGGGTGGAGGGCCTGCTCTCACACAAAGGACTGCCACACCCCTTACTGGGACCCTGGCAGACAGGATTGTACTGAAAGGGGACCTGGTGCACTTCTAAGCCACTCTTTGAAGTCTCCCCCACTTCAAAGGCACATTTGGGTATAAAACAGGGCCTCTGCCCTACCACCTCAGACACTTCCTGGAGAAGAAACCTGAACCAGAACCTGCACCCTGACAAGAAGAACTGCCTGGCTGCCTAAAGGACTCACCTGACTGCTTTCTACAAAGGACTGCTGCCTTGCTGTTGCCCTGATGTCTTGCTGCTCCCTTGCTTTGCTGCAGAAGTGCTCTCCAAGGGCTTGGATAGAGCTTGCCTCCTGTTCCCAGAAGTCTCAGGACCAAAAAGACTTCTCTCTTGCAACTGGACTCCTTGTGCGGGGAAAAATGAAACGCACAGCTTGTTCCGCGGTGAAAAATTCACCGCACGCTGAACCGGAAAGACGCCGCTTGACTTTGCGAGGAACATATCGACGCGCCGCCTGCGGTGCGACCGGAACTAAGACGCAGGGCCCGTCTGGACAACGCCACCTGACTTCCAGAGGGGAAATCGACGCAGCTCCTGCCGTGAGGGAGAAAATTCCACGCACAGCCCACCGGAACGATGCGCAGCCGGTCAACAAGCCCAGGATTCCACACAGAGACCCCGGGGCGTCTGAAAACCCTGCGACCCACAGAGGAGACCTGTCCGCACGCCGGAAATCGATGCAACGTCTTCCCCGCGTGAAAAATAACAATGCAAGTCCGTGTGTGAAGGGGCGAAACCGACGTACACACCATTTTCCACACATCTCCTCCTCTACGGCCCTTTGGGGAGATTTTTCACTCCAACCAGGTACTTTGTGCTTGAAAGAGACTTTGTTTACTTCATATTGCTTTTCAGTGATATCTCTACAATTTCTTATTGCATCATTTATCGTTTTGACCTGCAATTATCCAGATAAATATTATATATTTTTCTAAACACTGTGTGGTGTATTTTTGTGGTGCTATATTGTGTTGTTGTATGATTTATTGCATAAATACTTTACACATGCCTTCTAAGTTAATCCTGACTGCTCAGTGCCAAGCTACCAGAGGGTGGGCACAGGATAATTTGGATTGTGTGTGACTTACCCTGACTAGAGTGAGGGTCCTTGCTTGGACGGGGGTTACCTGACTGCCAACCAAAGACCCCATTTCTAATATGTCCCAAAGTGAAACTCATGTAGAGCTGTTTCCCATATCTATGAGGTATGTACAGGCAAATGCAGGTTGGTCAGACACTGTAATGGAGTAAGTGAAGGTGTCCCTTAGTACACTTCCAACCACGGTTTATTGAGTTGTGAAAGTCTGCAGCAGAACCAGTGTAGTGTTGTCAATGGATGATGGTCAAGCCTTCATGTTTCAGGGTCTCATGTTGTGAATAAGCAATCATGTGGTCAGGTAGTAGGCTCGGCATTCTGTAATAACCTTTGTCAATGGGGTAAAATGATGGTCATATGTGCTAGATGTGTTGCTATTGATCTTATGCTCCTTTTCTTTCTCCAACACCTACCCTTCCTCCTTGTCCTCTTCTGTCCTTGTGTGCATTAGCATCAGCCGGTGAAGAAGTAGGGGCACTGGCGAATGAGGAGACTGCAGCCCACAGGACCCAGAAGGCAGAGTCCACCATCGCCGAGGGAACCAGTGGGTTCGGGGGAGAGGGGAGCATCATGGGGGAGACAGGAACTGCAACATCTGAATATGAGTCCTCTTCCGAAGTAAGCTTCCTGGTGGTGGCAGACCCTTCTGGAACCATCCCAGCAACATCATTGTCTGCCACCCCCTTACCAGCACCACCCTCCCTGTAGCTCCCCACCCAGTTACCCATGCACGCTCACCCAGGAGGATGGGCATCTCCTTCACCGCAGGCACCACTGCCCCTGCCCCAGTCAGCCCTGCTGCCCTCAATGAGGAGGCTATTGACCTCCTGAGATCCATCTCTGTGGGCAGTCAACCATTGTGAATGCCATCCAGGGCCCTGCATCCCAGATGCAGCAGACCAATGCCTGCCTGGAAGGCATTCACTGTGCTTTGGCTGGCCTACAGAAATCGTTTCAGGCTCTGGCCTCCTCTTTGATAGCAGCCAGTGTCCCTACTTCTTCCATCCCCTCTCCTGCTACCTGTGCCCAATCCCAGACCCCTCACTCATCCAAAGCACATATTCAGACCAGCATTCACCGAGTGCAATAGACAAGGTACACAAAGACAAACACAGGCACCACAAGTCACACCACAAGCATGCACACACTCAACACACACTAGCAAACACAACAACAGCCACTACATCCACCGTCTCCCCACCACCTCCTACCTCACAATCACATCACCACTCACACCTGCCAGCACTGCATCCTCACCCCCAGATCATGCTACCAGGTCAATCTTGCCCACAGTCACCACAAGGAAACAACTCATGAACTTTCTCCCTAAAACCACCTGAGAGACACAGGGTGTGTTCCTCCCTCCCCCAATAGAGGGTGGGTCCTGGAGATGCAGGTATTGTGCCTGAAGCCACAGGGAAAAGACCTACACATGCCCCTTATTTAGGCCTAAAGAATCTACCTTGGGAGTATCCTCCCAGTTAAAACTGCCAGACTCACAGAACACCCTTATATGTGGGCTGTTAAATGCACGCTCCTTAAACACAGTCTTGAGACATGAGAAACCACTTTGGATATTGGGCTTGACTGTTTCTTCCTGACAGAAACATGGGCAAGAGAGGACTCTGATCCCGAGATTGTTACTGCCCTTCCCATGGGAAATGGAGTGGAAAGGCTAGATAGACAATACAAGAGTGGCGGAGGGTTGGCAGCTATATTTAGAGATAGCCTCTGTTGTAGTTTTGACCTCCTAGGCACCTCCACAGATATTTGCAAAGGAGCCTACCAAGTTCCAAGAAGAATTTCCTAGAGAACTGGTCTCAAATCACTAAGCCCCTTATCTCGCTTGAACAGTGGTTGGTACTTGGAGATTTTAACTTCCACCTGGAGGATTAAGAGGATAAGGACATTATTTCCCTTCTGGATTTCATGTCCTGTTTTGGCTGGAATCAATTGGTCACCTCGAGCACACATGCAGCAGGTCATGTACTAGATGGGGTGTCCTCCGTACAGGAACTGGTCCCAGAGGGTAATTTGCAGCAGCTACAATGGTCTGATAATTGTCTTATCCCCTTCAGAATTATACATAGAAGTTGCCCGCACCCCAAAAACAAATCTAATAGTTGAGTCGTAATTGGGGGAGAGTCAAAAAGGAAGACTTGCGTCTGGCCTTACTGAGGCATCAGGAGAAGTTTTTAAGGAGCACAGGGTTTTCATGAACAGAACCTTGACTCCTGGATAAGGGAAGCAATTGAGGAAATTGCACCTCTGAAGGAGATTAAAATAAAGACAGAGAGAAAAGCACCAGCCCCCTGGTGCACAGATGATCTCAAGGCCCTCCAAAGGCAATGTAGGAAACAAGAAAGAAAGTGGAAATTAGATTCTGGGCCGTTTATAAAAGCAAAGCTTTGGGAGCTTTGGAGAACTTACAAAGGGGCCATTAGAACTGCCAAATCCTGTTTTTATTCCCAGAAAATCAGATGTGCTTCCAATTCTCCTAAAGAATTATTTAAAGTGGTTATGGCACTTGCTGCTCTCCCTTCCGCTCAGCTACTAGACAACTCACAAATTTTCTGGACTAGAGTGGCTGAGTTCTTTTGAGATAAAATTCTAAATATTCATTCGGAATTTTCTCCCCCAAGCATACATCAGGGGACCTTTTGCCCCAGCATGGAGATGGAATTGATGGAGGCCCTATACTGACAAAACTTGCTCCACTAGGTCTCAGATTAATTAATTCCTTTCTAGCTAGAATTCACTTGGGGTCTCCCAAAGACCCCTGCCCACCAAGGGTACTTCAATTAGTAAGCGACTCTATCACTGTGCCACTGGAGACACTTTTTGCAGAAGTACTGGTCTCAGGGGTGTTTCCACCCTTTTGGAAGGAAACAATAATTTTGGATGTCTCCCAGCATGGGTTCCAGAAAAACCACAGCAAGAAATCCTCTCTGATCGGCACCACTGACTCCATTAGGAGACAGGTTGACCAGGGAGGCGGTGCAATCCTGATACTATTGAACCTGTTGGTGGCATTCAATACTATCTAGCCCCAAATTTTCCTACACCGCCTACATCAAGCAGGACTGAGGGGTCCAGCTAGGAGTGTCCTGGAGCCTTTTCTCCAAAACAGGACATTAACAGTTAGCTGTGACGACTATAGCTCAACCCCTTTTCAGCTTCCCTGTGGAGTCCCTCAGGGATCGTCACTTAACCACACCCTCTTTAATTTGTGCATGACTCCTCTGGCTAAAATCATCCGATTTTTTAACTTCCAAGTGTCTTCCTATGCTGATGACACCCACATTATTATCAATATTCAAGACAATATACGGATTACGGCAGACAGTTTTGAATCCTGCATGAAAGAAATCAGCAATTGGATGACCCATAATTGTTTGAAGATGAACGGGGACAAAACAGAGGTCATCAACTTTGGGGGTAACACCTACATTTGGAATCATAGCTGGTGGCCTGAGATCTATGGGACCCTTTGTAATCCTATTTCTGAAGCCAGGAACCTCGTGGTCATCAGCCATTCAGATCTGACTTTTAATTCGCAGATAAATGAAATTAGCAATACCTGTGTTTGGATAATTTGAATTATAAAAAAAGTTATGCCATTTATTCCTCCAGACTTCAGGGCGACAGTGGTGCTGGCCCTCATAATCTCTAGAATAGGCTACTGTAATGCCCTTTATTTAAATGTAAACCAATCATCCCTTCACAAGTTGCAGCTAATAGAAAATGCTTCCGTTCGACTAGTGCTTGGGCTGCCGAAATTCTCCTCCATCACAGAAGGTCTGAAGAAAGAAACTGCACTGGCTTCCCATCAGAAAACACATTCCCTTTAAGGCACTGTGCCTGACTCATATGGTCCTCCACAATCAAGGATCTGGATACCTACAATCAACCATAAATTGGTACACTCCCAACTGTTCTTTAAGATCGGCTGGACTTAGGTTGGCCCAGACGGGATGAGGTAAAAAAGCTAAATGGGAAGACAAAGCCTTCTCAGTGGCAGCTGTCAGGCTCTTTAACTCGCTCCCTCCAAAAATTAGAGAGATATCGTCCCTCCTGAATTTTGAAAGCATCTAATGACTTGGTTGTTCGCACTATAGGTGGCTTCTCCGCTTCAGCATTCTCACCTGCTTAGCGCTTCAATACCTCTGTTCTGAATTAGCTTTTACAAATAATTAAAAATACAAATACACAACAGCAGACAAGCAGACATGCACCCCATACACCACATCCGCACTCACCACAATCACCATCACGACCACATGCAGCACACCCGCCTTACTTGCAGACATCACCCCAACATACACTCCACAACCTCTGTCTTCTACTAGCCTCTCTTCCCCCTCCTCCCAAGACACAAAAACGCCCCCACTCAGATACTCAACATTCATCCACCTCACACAAGCAAACTTTGCATACACCTGTATTCAAGTCCAGCACATCTACATGTCCTACACACACTCCCTCTACCTCCACTCCCAAACCTGTTCCTAGGAACCTCCCCCTCTTCCTAAGAAAAGTTTCCTTACCCTCCTTGGCCTATTCTCTGGTCCAGTCCCACCTAGTGTTGTCCCTGAGCGTCATGTTGCCCTCCCTAAGCCCAGTCCCTCCATGCCCTGTGGATGCCATAAGGCTGTCAGAAGTCAGGTTGGGCCACGTGCCTGGCCTTTTGTGCCTGTGGCAAATGGCCCACTTTTATAATTAGTACTTTATTTATTGACAAATCTTTAATATATCTGCCCAACAAACAGCGTTGCTGACAATTACACATATTTGTCCAGCCTTTCAATCTACATGCCTATGTTACTCGTGTATTTGGATGCAGTATTTTATCCATGTATATGCTAGGTAACTGTATAGCTGCATTGGCTGGATCCATTACTTGGGCAGTGTAATTATTGTTATGCGTTTAGATTGGTGTGTATATGAATGCTCTGTTGTGTAGTTTGTATCAGTGTGTATTTTGATGCATGTGTGAAGAGATTAGTATGCTGGGTGTACATGACATTAGTACTGTGCCTTTGCATGGATGTCTGAGCCCTCCAAATTGGTTGTTTTGTATGTTTCCTTTGCCATGCAGATTGTGTTGACAAGTATATATGCTTTGTGGGCCTTTCTGCAAAAGCGTTTGGGTGTTTATGGTACTTTCGTGGACTATTGAGTGTTGGTTGCTGCAGGTGGGTGTATGTGAGGTGCCAGTGATTTGTTTTGAGTTGGGGTGTGTGTTGGGTGTTGTGTATGTGTTTTGGTTGTGAGTGTGTTACGCCACCAGGCAGCCTGGCGATGGTGGAGTTACATATCCGACAGGGCAGCGCTGCAAGCAGTGCTGCCCACTGGATAATGTACCTGATTCCACCATCCTTACGCGGGTGCTTTCCCCCACCAGGGAAAGGCTGGCGGAATGGATGCCCCCGTGCACAGCCCCCGTCGCGCATGTCACTGCCCGATTTACGGGCAGTGACATGCGCGACGGGTACTGCTGCACCCACCACACTTCTACATTGCCGCCGGCTCCATGTGGAGCCGGTGTCAATGTACAGGCCCTGCATTCTGCTGGGCCGGCTGACGGAAACACACTTTCCGCCCGCCGGGTCCAGCGGAATGTTCATAATGTGGCCGGCGGGGTCTTCAAGGCGCTGGCGGTCTTTTGTTGACCACCAGCGCCGAACTCAGATGGCTTTCCCGCCGAGTTCACAATGAGGGCCATAGTCTTGGTGTATCACGGGCTGCAGATCTTTTCCAAGATGTCATACGACGCATCATACAAACTGTTGTGAATGCATTTAACTATATCAATGACATACTGTTTTTTTTAACTACACAGAAGGAGCACAATAGAGCCCTTACACAAACATGTAATTTACTAAATGATGTAGGCTTGACTTTAAATGCAGACAAGTGTGAGTTTCAAAAGACAAAATTGAAAGTATTTTGCCATATCTTTTCTGATGGGGCATGAAGTCTGATCCTGCAAAAATACAATCTTTGACAAATGCTGAACCCCACAAGATGTTTCAATGGCATGTTTTTTTATTGGAAGGGCCAACTACTCTTCACAATACATATAGGACTTTGCCAATGTTAGTGCTCCATTTCAAGAGTTAACAAAGAAAAATGTTTCTTTTAAATGGTCAAAAGAATGTGAAGAGTTTCAAGAAAATCAAAGCTGCCATAGAAAATGCTACAGAGATTACGTACTTTAATCCAAACCTCAATATTGAGATTGAAGTTGATGCTAACCCCATTGGGTTCAACACTATTCTTGCACAGCATAGTGGACACCCAAATTCAAGATGACATAGTGTGTCCTATGCTAGTAGACATTTATCTCACATAGAACTTGGTTATTCAGAGCCTAAAAAGGAAAGTTTGGCTGTAGTATGGACTTGTGAGCATTTCCTGTACAGAAAGCTTTCCATCCTGGTGACTGATCATCAAACTTTGCTGACCATCTTTTATCATTGTAATGCCAAAATGCCTCCTCTAATTGAATGATAGGGACTACAATTGCAAGAGTACTATTATACAACTGTGCATTGCCCAGGAAAGGATCAAAATCCTGCTAAATACTTTCCGAGAGTCCCATGCAAGGTCATGGCACTCCACCTAAAATGAGTGAGTCCTACATCAATTTCACGGTAGCTCAGATCGTCAATGCTAAAAGTCATAATAGTGACTACAGGAAAGTACCATCTTGCCTGGCATGTTACCCCCATTTTTCACTGTATATATGTTGTTTTAGTTGTATGTGTCACTGGGACCCTGCTAGTCAGGCCCCAGTGCTCATAAGTGTGCCTGAATGTGTTACCTGTGTTATGACTAACTGTCTCACTGAGGCTCTGCTAATCAGAACCTCAGTGGTTATGCTCTCTCATTTCTTTCAAATTGTCACTAACAGGCTAGTGACCAATTTTACCAATTTACATTGGCTTACTGGAACACCCTTATAATTCCCTAGTATATGGTACTGAGGTACCCAGGGTATTGGGGTTCCAGGAGATCCCTATGGGCTGCAGCATTTCTTTTGCCACCCATAAGGAGCTCTGACAATTCTTACACAGGCCTGCCAGTGCAGCCTGAGTGAAATAATGTCCACGTTATTTCACAGCCATTTTACACTGCACTTAAGTAACTTATGAGTCACCTATATGTCTAACCTTTACCTGGTAAAGGTTGGGTGCTAAGTTACTTAGTGTGAGGGCACCCTGGCACTAGTCAAGGTGCCCCCACATTGTTCAGGGCCAATTCCCCGGACTTTGTGAGTGCGGGGACACCATTACACGCGTGCACTACATATAGGTCACTACCTATATGTAGCTTCACAATGGTAACTCCGAATATGGCCTTGTAATATGTCTATGATCATGGAATTGCCCCCTCTATGCCATCCTGGCATAGTTGGCACAATCCCATGATCCCAGTGGTCTGTAGCACAGACCCTGGTACTGCCAAACTGCCTTTCCCGGGGTTTCACTGCAGCTGCTGCTGCTGCCAACCCCTCAGACAGGCTTCTGCCCTCCTGGGGTCCAGCCAGGCCTGGCCCAGGATGGCAGAACAACGGACTTCCTCTGAGAGAGGGTGTGACACCCTCTCCCTTTGGAAAATGGTGTGAAGGCAGGGGAAGAGTAGCCTCCCCCAGCCTCTGGAAATGCTTTCATGGGCACACATGGTGCCCATTCCTGCATAAGCCAGTCTACACCGGTTCAGGGACCCCTTAGCCCTGCTCTGGCGCAAAACTGGACAAAGGAAAGGGGAGTGACCACTCCCCTGACCTGTACCTCCCCTGGGAGGTGCCCAGAGCTCCTCAAGTGTGCTCCAGACCTCAGCCATCTTGGAAACAGAGGTGCTGCTGGCACACTGGACTGCTCTGAGTGGCCAGTGCCAGCAGGTGACGTCAGAGACTCCTTCTGATAGGCTCCTTCAGGTGTTGCTAGCCTATCTTCTCTCCTAAGTAGCCAAACCCTCTTTTCTGGCTATTTAGGGTCTCTGTCTTTGGGGATTCTTTAGATAACGAATGCAAGAGCTCATCCGAGTTCCTCTGCATCTCTCTCTTCACCTTTTGCCAAGGAATCGACTGCTGACCGCGCTGGAAGCCTGCAAAACTGCAACATAGTAGCAAAGACGACTACTGCAACTCTGTAACGCTGATCCTGCCGCCTTCTCGACTGTTTTCCTGGTGGTGCATGCTGTGGGGGTAGTCTGCCTCCTCTCTGCACTAGAAGCTCCGAAGAAATCTCCCGTGGGTCGACGGAATCGTCCCCCTGCAACCGCAGGCACCAAAGAACTGCATCACCGGTACTTTGGGTCTCCTCTCAGCACGACGAGCGAGGTCCCTGGAATCCAGCAACTCTGTCCAAGTGACTCCCACAGTCCAGTGACTCTTCAGTCCAAGTTTGGTGGAGGTAAGTCCTTGCCTCCCCACGCCAGACTGCATTGCTGGGAACCGCGACTTTTGCAGCTACTCCGGCTTCCGTGCACTTCCGGCGGAAATCCTTTGTGCACAGTCCAGCCTGGGTCCATGGCACTCTAACCTGCATTGCACGACCTTCTAAGTTGTTCTCCAGCAACGTGGGACTCCTTTGTGCGACTTCGGGTGAGCACCATTTCACGCATCCTTGTAGTGCCTGTTTCTGGCACTTCTGCGGGTGCTGCCTGCTGCTGAGAGGGCTCCTTGTCTTGCTCGACGCCCCCTCAGTCCCCTGACGCAATTGGCGACATCCTGGTCCTTCCTGGGCCACAGTAGCATCCAAAAACACAAACCGCACAATTTGCATCTAGCAAGGCTTGTTGGTGGTCTTTTGGCGGGAAAATACTTCTGCACGACTCTCCACGGCGTGAGAGATCCGTCCTCCAAAGAGGAAGTCTCTAGCCCTTGTCGTTTTTGCAGAAACCTATGCTTCTACTGTCCAGTAGCAGCATCTTTGCACCCACAGCTGGCATTTCCTGGGCATCTGCCCATCTCCGACTTGCTTGTGACTTTTGGACTTGGTCCCCTTGTTCCACAGGTACCCTCGACTGGAAATCCATTGTTGTTGCATTGTTGGTTTGTGTCTTTCCTGCAGAATTCCCCTATCACGACTTCTATGTCCTTTGGGGAACTTTAGTGCACTTTGCACTCACTTTTCAGGGTCTTGGGGTGGGCTATTTTTCTAACCCTTAAATATTTTCTAATAGTCCCAGCGACCCTCTACAAGGTCACATAGGTTTGGGGTCCATTCGTGGTTCGCATTCCACTTTTGGAGTATATGGTTTGTGTTGCCCCTATCCCTATGTGTCCCCATTGCATCCTATTGTAACTATACATTGTTTGCACTGTTTTCTAATACTATTACTGCATATTTTGGTATTGTGTACATATATCTTGTGTATATTTGCTATCCTCATACTGAGGGTACTCACTGAGATACTTTTGGCATATTGTCATAAAAATAAAGTACCTTTATTTTTAGTATATCTGTGTATTGTGTTTTTTTATGATATTGTGCATATGACACTAGTGGTACTGTAGGAGCTTCACTCGTCTCCTAGTTCAGCCTAAGCTGCTCTGCTAAGCTACCATTATCTATCAGCCTATGCTGCTAGACACCCTATACACTAATAAGGGATAACTGGGCCTGGTGCAAGGTGCAAGTACCCATAGGTACTCACTACAAGCCAGTCCAGCCTCCTACAGTGACCGGCTCAAATTAAAAGACATAATTACACATCAGTCATAGAACAAACATGTTCAACATCTCAGTAACAATGGTGAATATCAAAAGTACAAGAAGGTCAAAAATGAAATGTACATAACTCAGGAAGGATTTATTCTGTGAGGATCGAGGATCCTGATTCCAGAAAATCTACAACAAAAGCTGTTAGAAGTGGCTCACATTGTGGCATTGTGGTATTGTTGCTACAAAGAGAGCATTCTGAGACCAAGTTTTGGCTTCCATACCTAGATGAAAGATTTGAAAAGGAACTCAAGGACTGTCACATATGCAGTTGTCTGCCAACCAAAGTCACTTAAAATATGCTAAACATGTTAGAAGGAGAGAATAGCCATTAATTTCTTTGGTCCACTTGACAATGGACATCATTTAATGGTGGTAATAGATGAATATTCATGTTTTCCTTTGATCAAAGATCTCTCATCCATGACACTTAAACGAGTAATCGAAAAATATGATGGCATCTTTGCAACATGGGATTTGCCAGCAATTGTGAAGTCTGAAACCAATTTAAAGAAATTTTGGAGCATCTCAACATAGAGCATCAAAAATCACACCCTTGTGCCACAGGCCTCAATTCAGTGTTTTATGAGTGCGCTTAACAAAGTGGTGCAGCGTGCAACCCTTGAGTAGCTCAGTCTTAATACAGCACTGAACTCTACTTTACAAGCTTATCATTCGACACACCACTCGACCACAGGTGAAAGTCCTGGGACTTTGATGTTCAGGAGAGCAATGGCAACAAAGATACCCCAATGGACCCCAGAAAGAGATAGGGCCACATATAGCAACATTCAGAATTGTGACCCGCAAATTGTGAGTCAGAGCGACTCGCAATTTGCGAGTCGCAATTCTGAATGTTGGACGGTGTCCCTGACACCACCTGCGATTCGAAAGGGGGTCGCAAATGCCCAACTCATTAATAATCATGAGGTGGGTCACAATTTGTGACCCCCTTGTGAATGACGGCCCTCACATGGATGGTGGCCTGCTGCGGACATCAGACCACCATGTCTGTGACTGCTTTTCAATAAAGCAGTTTTGTTTTTTGCAATGCAGCCCATTTTCCTTAAAGGAAAACGAGATGCATTGCAAAAACGAAAAATTAAACATTTTCATTTCATTTTTTCAGAGCAGGCAGTGGTCCGTAGGATCACTGCCTGCTCTGATTTTTTTTTAACAGTGCCATTGACATCGGGAAAGGGGTCCCATGCGGACCCCTTCCCTTTTGTGAATGGGTTACCACCCATTTGAAAAGGGTGCAAAATGCGATTGGTTTGCGACCGCGTTCGCGGTCACAAACCAATCCTACATTGCACTGCAACTCGCAATTAGGAAGGGAACCCCCCGTTCCTAATTGCGAGTCACAAACCTGTTTTGCAAAATGGAGTTTGTGCATTGCTATGTGCTTTTTGCACGTCGCAAACAGCGAAATTCGCTGTTTGCGATGTGCAAAAAGCTTGCTACATGTGGCCCACAGTAATGAAAACTTGATTTGTACTACTAACTTGGTTCCACAACAGAAAATGAAAGTGTATGCAGACAGTAGGTGACATGTGAAAGACCTCTCATTCAGAGAAGGATGTTTAATGATTGCTCGACAGATACGGAAAATAAAATCTGATGCTTCCTACGATGCTGAACCAATTCAAGTAGTGTCTACCAAAGGACACATGTTGACTGCCCAATGACCTGGGAAGTCCCTTACCAGAGATTTTAGACCTGTGTTCCATCGTTTTTTAACTCAAAATGGTGAAAGAAAGACTGATTTTGAAAACACAGTAACTGTTGCTGATTTCTTCCCATCATTAGCAATTTCCAACATTGAAGACAACCGTTTACAGCTTCCAGTAACCAGATCAGGTTAACAGATCAAGGCACCATGAAGATTAATTGAAGAGATATAGTTGTATAAGTTTCTACTTATATGTAGATATTTGTGTCTGCCTCATGATTTTCTAGAAAGTTTCATGTTTTCATTTAATAGAGAGGGAGATGTTGTATATTGCATGATTTAGAACAGAACCTTTCTGGCTTCCTAAGGACTCTGAATCTTATGACGTAATGCTAGAATAGAATGTAATGAAAGCTTGCTTTAGAATGTTGAAATTCACACATATATGCAGAGGAATAAAGATGTGTGATTTCCAGTACCGTCTGTGGCCTAGTTATTCAGTGGGTACCAGGCTGGGGAAGATGCTACAAATATCATAGTCAGAAATGTCATCATAAATAAATATGTGCCCTCTATCACTTTCAAGATTATATTAGCAGTGGATTATAGCTTGTCTTTTAACTACAAAAGGGTGATCATTGTACAAATTGTATTTAGGATGCAATATTTATGACAGATGATATTTTGACCATAAGACTGTGGTATAACACCCTGAGAGCAGAACAAAGTGATTTGTGTTAGAAATTAAATTGTTGTTGGTAGATTCGGATGTCAACCTTAGTCAAACAGCAACCACAGTCTTATTCATGGTAAATCACAAGCCCACCCTAAATCAACCTATGCTCACCTGCAGGTAGCCCGGTACAGTGCAGACAGGCTTACCTTAAGAGGCAATGTGTAATATGTTTGTGCAACACTTCAAGCAGTAAAACAGTGAAAACAACACACAAAAATATACCACAATTGGTTAGACAAACATAACTTAATTTAATTAAAAAAGACCAAAATGACAGAAATCAAATAAGTAGAATTTGAGTTATGAATTTTAAAGGATAAACTGTAAAATAGCAATCAGAAACAAGACAGGCCAACTGGAGACATCTGGTCATGCCGGACTGGAAGAAAGTCAAAAGTAAAAGCTGACTGTGATGGAGTGTGGACTGGCAACAGGGACCCCCTTAGGGCAACTGAACAAAAGTACCTTAATCCTGGTTGCATTGATGTTGAAGATGCGGGGAGCATGCTAGAGCAATGCGTCTGTGTTGATCCACACAATGGCAGCGATGGGTTGATCCTTCGCATGTAGTAGCGAAAATGTGTAGATTTTCTCCACATAACAGCAGCGATGCATCGGGTCCGAGATGCAGCAGTTTTGAAAGCGATGTGCCAAGGTCAATCCATGCTGGAGAGACGATGCGTTGACTTTGATCCAAGCAAGTGGGGTAGTGCGCAGGTTCTGATCCTTACAACAGCAGTGGTTCTGATCCGCACAGTCATGGTGATGAGTGGTTTCAGCTGCAACAAACACCTTAAACCTACTTCCAAGGGTCTAGGACTGAGGTGGCACCACTTGGCAGGGTGGACTCATAGATGGCACAGTCCAGGTGTAGATGTAAGTGAGTTGGAAGTTTTTTCTGTCTCTGACACTTCGATCCTGAAACCTGTCAGTTGGCCCCTGGAGTCACTCATGTTTCTGGGTTAGAGACATGCAGGTCCAGTCCTTCTCACACCGGGGCAAGAGGGCAGCAGGCAGTAGGTCAGCACAGCAAAGCAGGAGTCCAGAAGGTCAGTAGCCCAGCACAGTGGTAGTCTTTATAGCAGCACAGCAGTCCTTTTTTTCTGGCAGGGTGTCCACAGGTCCAGACGTGCACTGTCTTGATGATGTCAAAGGTCCAGTACTTATACCCAGTTTGGCCTCGGAAGTTGAGGGTAATTCAAAGGTAGGTGTTTAAAGTGCACAGAAGTCCTGCCCTTCTGCTGTGGCTCAAGAGTCACTACAAGGGGTTATGCAGCCCTTTGTGTGAGGACAGATACAGCCTATTTAGGTATAGTGTGAAGCTGTGCACAGCTTCCTGCCCAGGATGGCCCATCAGGATGTGGATGGCCCACCAAGTCACACTTAAGCTCCCATTGTGAGTGGCTGTCTAGGGGAATTACACAAAACCCATCTGTAACCCACCCTACACAAGTGATTGAATACACAAAATGGCTAATATATAAAAAATGCCAACTTTCTAAAAATGCCATTTTCAGAATTGCAATTTAAAATCCAACTTCACCATAAGTTGTACTTTTAAATTGGGATTCCAGAGACACCAAATTCCAAAAATGTATCCCTTCCAGATTGTGAATTACGATAAGGTAATCCCAATGTTATCCTACTGAGAGATAGACCTTGTAGTGAAAAATGACTCTGGGAGTTTTTCACTACCAGGACATGTACAACTTAAAAGTGCAGGTTTTACCTTTTAAATACATTGCACCCTGCCCTCTGGGTTGCCTAGGCCCTACCTCGGGGTGATTTATATGTATAAAAAGGGAAGGCTTTGGCCTGGCAAAAGGGTTATTTTGCCAGGTCGACATGGCAGTGTAAAACTGCACACACAGGTTCTGCAATGGCAGGCCTAAGACATGTTTAGAGCGCTACTTAAGAGGGTGGTACAATCAGTGCTACAGGCCCACAGATAGTATTCAGTTTACAGGCCCTGGGCACATGTAGTGCACTCTAGTAGGGAGATACAAGTAAATTAAATTAACCAACTGGGGATAAGCACATGTTATTATGTTTAGGGTGGAGGGCACAAACACTTTAGCACTGGTTAAAATGTGTAAAGTACACAGAGTTAGAAAAATGAAACAGTTGGGGGGAATACCGCCCTAAAGCAGTCAGGTAACAATTTGTTAACAAAGCAATGCTGAACCTTCACAAGATGGAATTGTTTGTTTCAATCTGGCCTTTATTACCATGAAAATGTGGAACTTTAGTGCTGTAAGTAGACAAATGAGCAAAGGATAAATATTATAAAACAAAACTACTTTCATGAAATATTTTAAAGCTTGCTTCTCGTGTACTGCCACAAGGGATCCCATTCTTCCTCAAATCATTTATGGGGACATTCCCAAAATAAGTGTGTTTTTTAAATTGTCTTTTAAATATATTCTTACAATGTGAACACCAGCTGATTGACATCATATAAATTGGTCATTAGTCTCTTTTGATTTTAGAATTTCTCCAACTTGAATTTCATGCTTTCAAGAGCAGAATCCTCTAACATTTAGGCAACTATTCCCTGTAAGGTTAGGCCATATAGCTTTGAGTGTCTGGTCAGTAAGGAACAATTGTCTTTCCTACAAACCAGGTCATGGGAAGCAAAGGATTCTGCCAAAGTTAGGAAGAGCAAGTTTGAATTATTCTGCTTTTAGAAAGTTAAAGATAAATAGGAAAGCAAAACTGCCACAGGTAGGTGATCCTAACTCAGGCCCATATTTAAAAAATTTTCAAACAGCACAGAGCAGCAAACCATTTTGCTTCACTGCGTGAAAGAGCAGGAAAGCACCATATTTAACATTATGCGGCACATTCCTGTCTTGCATTACTCCACATTTATCAAGCCATACAGGGCCACGCATGATAAATCTCACTTCCCTTTTGCCTTGGTAAAATTAACCCTCAGTCTCTTAAACTTTATGATATCCAACACTTTCTCTTTACTCAAGAGTAAAAAAGACCCTTTTCAGCAAATGTGCATTTTTGTTGAAGGCTCTGTGGCTTGTTTAAAGGAGGTAGGAATGGGGGTATCCACCAAAATTTGATGAATGCTATGTGTGTCCACATTGTATTTACCATGCTTCATTTACAAGTGGGGACTGCTTAGTTTCTGTTGGTGTAACCAGCAAGCATGACATAGACAGGGCCTCCACCACCCTAGTGGTTTAGCAACACATTTTAAATTGGGCCTTACACTTTCACCACCTTCATCTATAGAAGAAATGTAGACAGAGCTCAGTATCAAAAACCATAAGCCCCAATTCAAATGACATATATCCTACCCACCATGTGAACATCTAATGTGGCTGGTATACCCTGCCCTCCATCTTCACCTATGTAACATGTTTAACCCATTTAATTACAAACGCTTTCTTGTTGCTAGGAAGATCTCACTGTGAAAAACGAGGGTGTTGGTTGGGGGGGAGAAACCCTAGTAATGTAACAGCCACAATCCTTGGCAGAGTGGACCACCAAAACTCACTAAATTAATCCGTGCTTAATCCTGCAGTAGCTTGCCACAAAAGCAGTCAAACTTAACATAGTGGCAGTGTGTAAAGTATTCGTGCAGCACTTAAACAGCAATAAAGTGGAAACACAACACAAGGAAAACCCCACATAAATTTAGAACAATAAAAAACAAAATTATTTGACACCAAAATGGCAAAAAAAGCAATCAGTAGAACCAGACGTATGATTTCTTAATTTTTTTTAAAGAGAAATCTAGGGCCAGATGCAGGAAGAAAGCAAATTGCGACTTGCAATTTGCGAGTCCGTGCGACTCGCAAATTGCAAGTCGCAATTTGCTATGCAGAAAGGTGTCTCAGACACCTTCTGCAACTCGCAATGGGGTCGCAAAGACCCACCTCATAAATATTTATGAGGTGGGTCGCAGTTTGCGACCCCATTGCGAGTATAGGCACTCGCTAACATGGAGGACTTCTGTAGTCACCAGGCCTCCATGTTAGCGACCTGCTTTTAAATAAAGCAGTTTTTTTTTTTTTTTTAATGTAGCCTGTTTTCCCTAAGGGAAAACGAGCTGCATTTCAAAAAATCCGAAACCTTTTGTTTCGGTTTTTTCAGGGCAGGGAGTGGTCCCTTGGACCACTCCCTGCCCTGAAAAAATGTTTTGGGGTCCATTCACAAAGGGGAAGGGGTCCCATGGGGACCCCTTCCCGTTTGCGAATGGGTTACCATCCACTTCAAGTGGATGGTAACTGCGACTCCATTTGCGACCGCATACGCGGTCACAAATGGAATTGCATACCATTGCGAATCGCAAATAGGAAGGGAACACTCCTTCCTATTTGCGATTCGGAAATGCATTTTGCGAGTCGGATCCGACTCGCAAAATGCATTTCAACATAGCAAAGTGGCTTTTGCGAGTCGCAAACGGCGTTTTTCGCCGTTTGCGACTCGCAAAACCCTTGCTACATCTGGCCCCTAGTGCCTTAACGATCAAAACACCAACACAGGTGAGGCGAGGCGAGGCCGGGGCAAAGCCAAAAGTTATGGTTGAGTGCGATGGAGCACAGTTCGGATATACGAAGTATATTAGGCCCGGTTTGCACTTATTTTTGGACTTAGAGGCATTTTTCAAGAACATGCTTGAGAAGGTAAAGTTTGGCTGAGCAAGGCAGCTGGCAGTGTGCGAAGAGGAGATGTCATCACCGGGGAGACGTGGGATGAAATTGCAGTGAAGAGTTCTACATTCTGGGTTAGTCTCCTTTTTGAAGTCGAAAGTCCCCAGCAGGATGATGCTGCAGGGTGTAGCCAACAAGGTGTCCCTTCTGCAAATAGCCGCGGAACAGGATTTGCTCCTGTGGAGACAAACATAACTGGACCTACCACAAAGTCAGGCTGACCCAAGATGAACGCTTATGTTGATCGGCAAGAAGGTAGGTTCCGGTCTCCTCTGGGCTCTCAAAGCACTTTTTAGTAAAAAGTTCTTTAAATCCCAAGATTCAGATCTTGGCCATCTGGACACCTTCCAAGGGCCCAGAACTACTGTGGTACACCAATTTAAAGGTAAGAACTCACTTCAGGTCCAGGTCCAGGTGTCAGATCAAGAAGCTTGGAGCATTTTCTGTCCCTGACACTGTGCTCAGGAGGCCAGCCAACTAGCCCTTGGAGTCACCCTGGAAGCATTGGCATCCAGAATTAAAACAGGGCTCAAACATCAGGGAAGTCCTCCGAGTGCACGCAGCAGACATCAGGCTGCAGGGCAGTCCTCTAAACTGAAGATTTAATTTGAGGGTTATATTTTTATACCTGGTGCCAGCTTTCAAGCAGAAGAAACTTCTGAAGTTCTCTTCCTACAGAAGTGTATGGAATTTCTTGCCTCCCTACCCAGGTGCCAGTCTATCAGCAGGCACAATAGGTCAGTGCGATGTTCTTTCTGTGTGAGTTGAAGCAGTGTCTTTTGAAAAGCAAGTGTAGGAAAGTGCCTCTTTTTGATTTGGTCACCCCCACTTTTTGCCTGGTATTCAACGCAATTTTGACTGAAAGTGCACTAGGTTCCTACTAACCAGGTCCCCAGTGCCAGATGTCTTTCTCTAAAACTGTACAATTGTATCTCAATTGGCAATACCTTTGGCCTCCCTATAAGTCCCTAGTAAATGGTATTCCTAATACCTATGGCATGGGCACCAAAGAGGGTCCCCAAGAGCTGCAGCATGTATTGTGCCACCCTCAGGAACCCCTCACCTAGCACAAGCAGACTGCCATTGCAGGCTGCATATCTTGGTACAGCTAAAAATGGAAACATGACCTGGCACACAGCCTGTGTTCCCTGTCCCCTAACACTGCCTGTAATATATATAAGTTACCCCTATAGCAGGCCTTACACATCTAAGGCAGTGTGTATTATATTACATGTGAGTGCATATCTGCAAGAGGAGATATGCCCTAGCTATGTCTCTGTCGTTTCTTAAGCATAGTGAGTGAACAGGGAAGCCATTTTAAGTACATTTGCTGGACACTGGTCAATAATAGTTCCCCAGCTGCATGATGGCTTCACTGAAAATAGGGATGTTTAGTATCAGCCATTTCATATTAATAAACTCTCACTGATGCTTGTGATGGATTTAATAGTGCATGCACTCAGAAGGCACCTTAGAGGTGCCTTCTGAAGACCTACCAACTACCAGTGTGTAGACTAACTAGTTTTAGTGAGCCTGCCGCCACCAGGCATGCTTTTGACCCCCAAGGGTGAGAGTCCTTGCTCTCCGGTGGTTAGAAACAAAGCTGGCTCTGGGAGAGGTGTTTACACACCCCACCCAACAGGATGACCTGTGAATCTGCATTCCAAGGCAGGGTTCTTCAAAGAAGCCCACCAACCTTGGTTTGTAGGTCTGGCATCACTCAAATGAAAGCGCCAACCCCTTCCCTATGTCTATTTTGCACCCGGATAGGCAGGAAATTTAGTATTCAGTGTCCCCCTGTTCTTGTTTTCCTGATGTGGGGTTCTTCGGCGAGAGGGAGAACTGGGCTGAGCGTAGGGTCCTGTGTGGTACTTGGAAGTTGAGTCACCTGTTCAGATAGGCTTGTCCGGTGTTGTGGAGGGCTCTGTGTATGTGAGTGAGGATCTTGAAGGTGATTCTTTTTTCTATGGGGAGCCAGTGTAGCGTGCGCAGGTGTTGAGAGATGTGGCAGTGTCCGGGCAGGTCTAGGACTAGTCTGGCGGCGGCGTTCTGTATGTTCTGTAGTTTGTGGTGAGTTTCTTGTTAATCCCGGCATAGAGTGCCTTGCCGTAGTCCAGCCTGATGGTAATGTGGGCGTGTGAGATGGGCTTTCTGTGCCCGAGGGGGATCCATTTGAAAGTCTTGCATAGGAGGTGGAGGATGTGGAAGCAGGTGGAAGTGACTGAGTTGATCTGGAGGTCCATGTTGAGTTTGGAGTCCAGGATTATCCAGAGGTTGCAGGCCAAAAACCTGTGAAGACTGCCTACCTTCAAAAAAGACCCAGGAACTCCTGTGGAGTATTGGAGCTGCTTCCCTGCATCATGCAGGTACCCCATGAGACCTGAGAGGACTGCAGACCGCAAAAACCCAACACCAGAAAGCACCAATGCACCCATGCCGCCTAGTCTGAGTTGAAGTAGGCCAACAGTGCCACTGTGGTCCCCCAGCCCTCCAGAGACACAGTCAACTTGGAATTGCCCACTGTGGACTCCCCTATGCCTCCTGTAGCCTCTGCCCACAGGCCCCCTCAACTGTGCATGCTCCCGGTGAAGAAAAGCAGATGCCTCATGACACATCTGCACCCATCACTCCTGACCCATGGAGTAGAGGACCTAAGGTGTCCCCACATTGCTGAGCCTCTCAAGAGTGTAAAGATTTTTCTTGATCATATTGACTCCAGTGCCTAAACATAAAAATATACTTGTTATTTTTGTAAATTGGTGTGGATCTCCTTGAGTTGTTTGCAATGTGTGTATTTTCAGATGCCTAACACTTGTCTCTGATAAGCATAAGGCTACTTGACCACACTACTCCCCAAGATAGCACTTTGGGGTTGCTACAGCGAGCCAATTTACACTGGTAAGGGAACTCCGGCACGCTTTGCATGATATATCTCATTTTAATATATCCCATAAAGAGCCAGCTTCCTACAGGCTGTGCACAGCTCTACCTCCCAATCCTGCCCGGGAGGACTATACTATCTTTTTGTGTGTGGAGACCCTGCAGTTGTAAAGATACTATTAGTAAAATAACTTTAGAACAAACAATTGTAAAGGTACACAAAAGTGTACTCATTTAGTTTGCCGGCCCTGGGAATATGGTAAACCATATTATTAGGGACTTATAGATAAATTAAATATGCCAATCAGGTGTTAGCCAATTTTGTCAGGTTTTAGGGAGTAAGCACAAGCACTTTAACACTGTTTAGCATTGATAAAGTGTATAGAGTCCTAAAACCAACAAAGGCGAATTCAACAAAACAGGAGGGGAGAAGTCAAAAAGTTTAGGGAAGACCGATGCATGGCTGGCATGTTTAACATTCACAATATCCATCGGAACAGCAGAAAGATTGAGAGTCTGAAATGAATCCATTTGTCCAATGCGTGGGTTCAGGAGGTTGGAGATCTGATCTAGTTATTGGTTTTGGCAAGGTCGGTAACAGGTTGTCTCCCCATTCAATTGTATTCTTTGAGTTAATTAATTCAGTTAGGATAACGCAGCCTACTAATCAAATTGAGTCAAATATGATTTCACTTTTCATGCCGAATTACATTTAGAATTCATTTGATTTTGTTATGTAATACTTTTATGATTTGATTTTGATATTATTTCCATTGCCCTAAAATACAAATTAAGAATTCATTGTTATTGATTATTTATTTTTTACTATGACGCCTGTGCACTACGGAAAGACTGTCAGGAGACAATATGGCTTCTAAACAAAATAAAATGTATGGCCTGTTTTAGATCTTGATGTAATACCGCTGTCCTGCTGTGGCGGCAGTCCCAAGTATTCCATCAAGTTGACAGTGTTCCAACTGCTGTATTTAGCTGTTCAACTTCCATTCACATTGATGGAGTGTAGTCCATCACCCTAGCTGTATCCTGTAGCCAACGTGGCAGACTCCAGTGTTGGCGAGTATTACTCTGTCACATTAGGGATGGTGGCATTGCAAAAAAAATATTTAAATAACACAGTTGAGCTGGTGGTGTACTAACAGTGGTCCAATGATGGTGGGAGTCCATCGGGGGACCCAATCATCATAGTAGTATAACTGCAGCTATTGGATTTATGTTAGCAACCCACAACTGATGTATATCGGACACTTGTGAACACCTGCAAAACACACTATAAAACACACTCCAATTCAGACTATGATCAATGGCATTTTGATGCAGATATTGCCACAAGGGGCATATGTTTTTTCATTTCTTTTTCTCCCTCTGAATTTATTTTACCTTTCTCAGAATTGTTTTATTTTCCATCAACTTTAGGGGCACAAGTTAATTTTTTCAGACAGTTACTTTGTCAGGGAGGAGAAAGCCATGTTTTACAGTGGGAGAATTGTCAGTTATGCTGGATGAAATTATTAAAGTAGAGCCACAATTGTTTGCAGCACAAGTAGAAAATACAACAGTATCTCAGAAAAGGGAAATGTAAACGAGAATAATGAAAAGAGTGAATACTGTAAGTAACAATCTGTACACACAGGAGGAAATTAGGAAGAGGCGGAAGGACCTGTGGAGGAGAGTGCGCTCACTGGCCTTCAAGTGTCACCTGGAGGCCAAGAGCACTAGTAGTGGTTTTTCCAGCCCCCACTTACAATTCTTTCCCTGTGAGGAAAAGGTCTTGCATATCCTGAAGGCTTGACAGGAATTTCAGGTGTAGTGGAAACTGGCAGGTTGAATTTTGCAATGTCTCACTAATTACAAATGGACTTTTTGCTCTTATGTTAGCTGTTCAGAATGTCCAAGACCCTCATCAGAACATATGTATCTAAACTTGAGTCTCTAAAATAGCTTCTTTCATCCAAATTACTAGCATCATGGTTGTATCCCTCTTTCTAACAATGAACAATGTGTTCTGTAAGATTGTGCTTTGTTGTCCATAGATTATACTGTTACATTGCCTCGCCATATCTCAACATGGGCTGTTGTACTCCACAAAACAGGTTCCAAAATCGATCTATTTGCACATGAAGGTATATTGCTTGTAAGCATTTTCATTTTCACTGTAATAATTTAAATAGGTATGTGTCACCAACGTTTTAACAATGCTTTGCAATGGTGTTAACACATGACTACAACTACCATGATGTCCTGTTCTTGTCTCTGGAAAACAACGGTGCAATGTGATATTGGTCAACATACCTTCACTTCCATATATGCACAAATGTCAAAGTTGTATGTATTTGTCATTCACCATTTCCTGGTATATATGAAAAGCTCATCTGTTGTGTTTACCCAGTAGGTTATCACCTTTTTTACTGCATTGGATTGATGTACCTGCTTGTACAAATCATATTTTGGTGATTCAAAGGTCTCCATCCATATTATGTGGCATGCTGATCATAAGCAGTATTGGTACACAATTTAACTTGCAGTGTTCATAGGACGACTGTAGGAAGGTAGCCTCGTTCTAGCCTTGTGGCCCCCACTTTTGGCCTGTTTGTGAGTATATGTCAGGGAGTTTTTACTGTCTCACTGGGATCCTGCTAGCCAGGACCCCAGTGCTCATAGTGAAAACCCTATTTGTCAGTGTGTTTTATATGTCTCACTGGGATCCTGCTAGCCAGGACCCCAGTGCTCATAGTTGTGGCCTGAATGTGTTCCCTGTGTGGTGCCTAACTGTGTCACCAAGGCTCTGCTAATCAGAACCTCAGTGCTTATGCTCTCTCTGACTTTAAATTGTCACTGCAGGCTAGTGACCATTTTTACCAATTCTAATTAGCACACTGGAACACCCTTATAATTCCCTAGTATGTGGTACCTAGGTACTCAGGGTATTGGGGTTCCAGGAGATCCCTATGGGCTCCAGCATTTCTTTTGCCACCCATAGGGAGCTCAGACAATTCTTACACAGGACTGCCACTGCAGCCTGAGTGGAATAGCGTCCACATTATTTCACAGCCATTTTACACTGCACTTAAGTAACTTATAAGTCACCTATAAGTCTAACCCCCACTTGGTGAAGGTTAGGTGCAAAGTTACTAAGTGTGAGGGCACCCTGGCACTAGCCAAGCTGCCCCCACATAGTTCAGAGCAATTTGTCCGGACTTTGTGAGTGCGGGGACACCATTCCACACGTGTTCTACATATAGGTCAATGCCTATATGTAGCTTCACAATGGTAAATCCAAATATGGCCATGTAACTTGTCTAAGATCATGGAATTCTCCCCCCATGCCAAATCGGGTATTGGGGTGCCAATCCCATGCATCTCCGGGGCTCCAGGTACTGCTAAACCAGCTCTCTGAGGTTTTCACTGCAGCTACCGCCCTCCTGGGGTCTTGGCATCCCAGTCCCAGGAAGGCACAACAAAGGATTTTCTCTGAGAGAGGGTGTTACACCCTCTCCCTTTGGCAATAGGTGTTAGGGGCCTGAGAGGAGTAGCCTCTCCTGGCCTCTGACAATGCTTTGAAGGGCACAGATGGTGCCCTCCTTGCATAAACCAGTCTATACTGGTTCAGGGATCCCCCAGCCCCTGCTCTGGTGTGAAACTGGACAAAGGAAAGGGGAGTGACCACTCCCCTGTCCATCACCACCACACGGGTGGTGCCCAGAGTTCCTCCAGTGTGTCCCAGACCTCTGCCATCTTGAATGCAGAGGTGTGAGGGCACAATGGAGGCCTCTGAGTGGCCAGTGCCAGCAGGTGATGTCAGAGACCCCTCCTGATAGGTGCTTACCTGACTAGGTGGCCAATTCTCCTCTGATTGATAATTAGGGTCTCTCTTGTGGACTTCTCGTCAGATAACAAATGCAAGAGCTCACCAGAGTTCCTCTGCATCTCCCTCTTCGACTTCTGCCAAGGATCGACCGCTGACTGCTCCAGGACGCCTTCAAAACTGCAACAAAGTAGCAAGAAGACTACCAGCGACTTTGTAGCGCCTAATCCTGCCGGCTTTCTCGACTGTTTCTTGGTGGTGCATGCTCTGGGGGCTGTCTGCCTTCACCCTGCACTGGAAGCCAAGAAGAAATCTGTGGGTCGACGGAATCTTCCCCCTGCTAACGCAGGCACCAAACTTCTGCATCACCGGTCCTCTGGATCCCCTCTCATCGTGACGAGGGTGGTCCCTGGAACACAGGAGCTGGATCCACGTTACACCGACAGTCCAGTGGTCCATCTGTCCAAATTTGGTGGAGGTAAGTCCTTGTCTCTCCACGTCAGACAGTAATCCTGTGTACTGAATGAACTGCAGCTGCTAGGGCTTCTGTGCACTTTTGCAAGGGATCCTTAGTGCACAACACAGCCCAGGTCCCCAGCACTCCGTCCTGCATTGCTCAACTCGCTGAATTGAACACGGGCTTTCATTGGACCCTCTTTTGTAGTGTTGAGATGACCGCTGTGCTCAATTTTCTTGAACCCATGTTCAAGTACTTCTGCGAGTGCTGCCTGCTTCTGTGTGGACTCTCTGTATTGCTGAGTGCACCCTTTGTATCCTCCTCCAAGGTGCAATCTCCTGGCCCTTCCTGTACCCGGGCAGCAGCCATTTTCTTTAACCATGAAGTTTGCAGCTAGCAAAGCTTGTTTGTGGTCTTTCTTTGTTGAAACAACTCTGCATCATCCAGCACGCCGTGGGACAACTTCTGTGCAAAGGAGAAGTTCCTGGCATCTTCTGTTGTTGCAGAATCTTTAGCTTCTTCCGCCCAGAAGCAGCCATTTTGCACCTTCATCCGGGTTTAGTGGGCTCCTGACCCCCCTGGACACTTTCGTGACTCTTGGACTTGGTCCCCTTCCATTGCAGGTCCTCAGGCCCAGGAATCCGTCTTCAGTGCTTTGCAGTCAGTTGTAGTTTTTGCAGAATCTCCTATCACGACTTTAGTGTGTTTCTGGGGAAGTCAGGTATTTTTACGCCTACTTTTCAGGTTCTTGGGGTGGGGTATCTTCGACACCCTTGGATTTTTCTTATACTCCCAGTGACCCTCTACACACTACACTAGGCCTGGGGTCCCTAAGTGGTTCGCATTCCACTTTCTTAGTACATGGTTTGTGTTGCCCCTAGGACTATTGCATCCTATTGTATTCTACAGTGCTTGCACTACTTTTCTAACTGTTTACTTACCTGATTTTGGTTTGTATGTATATTTTGTATATTTTATTTACCTCCTAAGGGAGTGTATCCTTTGAGATATTTTTGGCACACTGTCACTAAAATAAAGTACCTTTATTTGTAGTAACTCTCAGTATTGTGATTCTTAGGATATAGTGCTATATGACATAAGTGGTACAGTAGGAGCTTTGCTTGTCTCCTAGTTCAGCCTAACCTGCTCTGCTATAGCTACCTCTATCAGCCTAAGCTGCTAGAACACTACTAATCTACTAATAAGGGATACCTGGCACAAGGTGTAAGTACCATCAGGTACCCACTATAAGCCAGGCCAGCCTCCTACATTGGTGGTGCAGCGGTGGGATAAGTACTTGTAACTGCTTTACCACTTTGTCACTGGTGCTTTTAATAAGAAAAACATATACCAAATACTTACAAATATACACAGTTAACCTAAACAGTTTAACTCTCTTTCTAAAAAGTTTCTAAAAAGTTTCTAAAAAGTTTTCAAAAGTTTGAATAGTTTTTTCCTTTTCTTTAAAAAGTTTCTAAACTTTTTTTCTCACTGTCCTAAACCCTGCCTAACAACTATGTCTGCAGTAGAGCTTACTCCCACAGTTGTCTAGGCAACCTATGGTAGTTTAAACATTAAAGGTTTGAGGGATCTCTGCATAGAAAGAGGTTTAAGCATTGGTAAGTACCCTACCAAAGATCTTCTCCTTAGCCTTCTCCTAGGAAGTGACCAGAACCAGTCTGGCCCATCCCAGGATCAGGAGGTAGAGGAGGGGGGTACCCATCAAGAATCAGGGGAGGGCCCTGAGGACTCTGGGAAGGGTTCATCCAAAGACCTGCCAGCTAACAGGCCACCTAGTGACACTGGTAGTGGGAGGGGGGTCACACACTTGTAGGGAACCTTTCATTGCAAAAGGCCAGGTAACTAGAGTCCAGCCAGATAGAGACAGGTCCACTTCTGCCAATTCCCATATTTCCTCTGTGTCTCAGAATTCCCAAGCCTCCCATCCTGAGAATGACACCCTAAATAGGGAACTTAGAAAGCTGAGGTTGCAAGAGGCCAGACTGAAGCTGAGACAGCAGCAGTTGGCCTTAGACAGGGAATCCCTAGATGTAGAGAGGGAAAGGCAGAGGTTGGGGTTAGTTCCCCCTGGTGGCAACAGCAGTGTCCTTGATAGTAATCCTGTGAGAGAACAAGATTCTAGGAACCTACATAAGATAGTCCCCCCTTACAAGGAGGGGGATGACATTAACAAGTGATTTGCTGCACTTGAGAGAGCCTGTATGGTACAGTTGGTCCCTCAAAGGCAGTGGCTGCTATCTTGTGGCTATCTTTCACTGGTAAGGGTAGGGATAGGCTCCTTACTGTCAGAGAAAGTGATGCCAACAACTACAAAGTTTTGAAGGATGCACTCTTAGATGGATTTGGCTTTACCACTGAACAATACAGGATTAAGTTCAAAGATACCAGAAAATAGTCCTCTCGAGAATGGACAGACTTTGTAGACTGTTCAGTGAAGGCCTTGGGGGGATGGTTATATGGCAGTAGGGTGACTGACTATGAAAGCCTATATAATCTAATCCTGAGAGAGCATATTTTGAATGATTGTGTGTCTGACTTGTTGCACCAGTACTTGTTAGACTCAGATCTGACCTCTCCACTAAAATTGGGAAAGAAGGCAGACAAATGGGTCAGAACAAGAGTGAGCAGAAAAGCTCATACAGGGGGTGACAAGGATGGCAAGAAGAAAGATGGTGAAAAATCTCAAGATAAGCATGGGGATAAAGGTAAAACCAAAGATCCTTCTTCACATCCTAAACACTCTTCAGGGGGTGAGAATAAATCATCTTATAACTCTTCTTCACAACCCACACACACTAAAAAGCCTTGGTCCTATGTGTGTAAAAATAGAGGCCATTGGCCAGGTGATAAGTCCTGCCCAGGTAGAGCCCCTGAGCCAACCATCACAAATATATCATACTCTAGTGCCCCTAGCAGTAGTGGTAATGGTGGTGGGACTGCTGGCAACAGTCAAAATAAGGGTGTCGTTGGGTTCACTTTTGGGTCCATCATAGAAACTGGGGTAGTCAGTCCCAAGACAGTTTCTGTCACACATGGTGGCACTGGCCTTGCCACACTGGCTGCTTGTCCCCTTACAATGGATAAGTACAGGCAGTCAGTTTCAATAAATGGTGTTGAGGCCCAGGCCTACAGGGACACAGGTGTGGCACTGGCCTTGCCACACTGGCTGCTTGTCCCCTTACAATGGATAAGTACAGGCAGTCAGTTTCAATAAATGGTGTTGAGGCCCAGGCCTACAGGGACACAGGTGCCAGGATCACTTTAGTGACTGAAAACCTGGTGTCTCCTGAACAACATCTCATTGGACACAAATACACGATTATTGATGTCCATAACTCCATTCAGTTCCTCCCCTTAGCTATAGTTCAGTTTAGTTGGGGTGAAGTTACTGGCCCTAAGCAGGTGGTAGTATCACCTAGATAACCTGTTCACTGTCTCTGAGGTAACCACCTAGAGACCTCAGGTTGGGCTGAGGTAGAGTTTAATACCCATGCATCCATGCTTGGTATCCCTGAGGAATTGCTCACTCTCATTTCAGCTGAAATGAAAAAGCAAAGGAGAGAAAAAGGCCTGAAACTTCAGGATCCTTCTCCAACAACAGGTAAAAATGGCATCAAAGTATCCCCTACCCACCCTACCATTAAGGATACCATTCCTGTGGTGGGAGTAACCTCTCCTGAGGTGGAGCCTGTACCAAGGGAACCATCAGCTACTACAGCTGTACTCCCTGACGTGAAAGTACCTCTCTGTGGGATAACTAATCCTGATGTGAAAAATAGCACCAGTTTAGTTAACATGGAGCTTCCTTCCAACCCTCCCACAGAAACTTTAGTGCAGCAACCATGCACTGCCTCACAACATTTAGGATAGCAGCCTTGTCCTAGTGTAAAGCTTATAGCACAGCTGCCCTGTTCCCTCTTACAGCCATATGGACAAACGTTTTGCCCAGCAATGGCTTTATTGAGACAGTATCCCTGTCTGGCATTCTCATCACTTGATATAGGCCCATTGGACCAATCCCACTGCTCTAAACTAAAACATACTAATAGGAACTCTGAGAATATAACTTCACATTGTTGGCTAGCTAAAAAACTACAAACAGGGTGGGTCACATTCACACAGGGAAGTAACCATACAGTGGATTATAAAGGGAGTAACCAATCTATTGCAGAGCTACTCTCCACTTATCACCACTTAGACAATAAAGACTCAACTGGCCAAGGTTAGCCTTATTGTCCTTCGTTTGGGGGGGGTTGCGTAGGAAGGTAGCCTCTTTCTAGCCTTGTTACCCCCACTTTTAGCCTGTTTTTGAGTATATGTCAGGGTGTTATTACTGTCTCACTGGGATCCTGCTAGCCAGGACCCCAGTGCTCATAGTCAAAACCCTATTTGTCAGTATGTTTTATATGTCTCAATGGGATCTTGCTAGCCAGAACCCCAGTGCTTATAGTTGTGGCCTGAATGGGTTCCCTGTGTGGTGCCTAACTGTGTCACTGAGGCTCTGCTAATCAGAACCTCAGTGCTTATGCTCTCTCTGCCTTTAAAATTCTCACTGCAGGCTAGTGACCATTTTTACCAATTCTAATTAGCACACTGGAACACCCTTATAATTCGCTAGTGTATGGTACCTAGGTACCCAGGGTATTGGGGTTCCAGGAGATCCCTATGGGCTTCAGCATTTATTTTGCCACCCATAAGGAGCTTAGACAATTCTTACACAGGACTGCCACTGCAGCCTGAGTGAAATAACGTCCACGTTATTTCACAGCCATTTTACACTGCACTTAAGTAACCTATAAGTCACCTATATGTCTAACTCTCAATTGGTGAAGGTTAGGTGCAAAGTTACTAAGTGTGAGGACACCCTGGAGGTAGCCAAGGTACCCCCACATAGTTCAGGGCAATTGCTCCGGACTTTGTGAGTGCGACGACACCATTACACGCTTGCAGTACATATAGGTCAATATCTACATGTAGCTTCACAATGATAACTCCGAATATGGCCATGTAACAAGTCTAAGATCATGGAATTGTCCTCCCATGCCAAATCTAGTATTGGGGTGTCAATCCCATGCATCCCCGGAGCTCCAGCACGGACCCCGGGTACTGCCAAACCAGCTCTCTGGGGTTTTCACTGCAGCTACCGCTGCTGCCAACCCACAGACAGGCTTCTGCCCTCCTGGGGTCTGGGCAGCCCAGTCCCAGGAAGGCAGAACAAAGGATTTCCTCTGAGAGAGGGTGTTACGCCCTCTCCCTTTGGAAATAGGTGCTAAGGGCCTGAGAGGAGTAGAATCTCCTGGCCTCTGGAAATGCTTTGAAGGACACAGATGGTGCCCTCCTTGCATAAACCAGTCTACACCGGTTCAGGGATCCCCCAGCCCCTGCTCTGGCATGAAAGTGGACAAAGGAAAGGGGCGTGACCACTCCCCTGTCCATCACCACCCCAGGGGTGGTGCCCAGAGCTCCTCTAGTGTGTCCCAGACCTCTGCCATCTTGAATGCAGAGGCGTGAGGGCACAATGGAGACCCCTGAGTGGCCAGTGCCAGCAGGTGATGTCAGAGACCCCTCCTAATAGGCTCCCACCTGGTTAGGTGGCCAATCCTCCTCTGAGGGCTATTTAGGGTCTCTCCTGTGGGTTCCTCTTAAGATCACGAATGCAAGAGCTCACCAGAGTTCCTCTGCATCTCTCTCTTCAACTTCTGCCAATGATCGACCGCTGACTGCTCCAGGACGCCTGCAAAACTGCAACAAAGTAGCAAGACGACTACCAGCGACATTTTAGCACCTAATCCTGCCGGCTTTCTGGACTGTTTCCTGGTGATGCATGCTCTGAGGGCTGTCTGCCTTCACCCTGCACTGGAAGCCAAGAAGAAATCTCCTGTGGGTCGACTGAATCTTCCCCCTGCTAACGCAGGCACCAAACATCAGCATCACCAGCCCTCTGGGTCCCCTCTCATCTTGACGAGCGTGGTCCCTGGAACACAGGAGCTGGATCCAAGTGTCCCCAAGAGTCCAGTGTTCTTTCTGTCCAAATTTGGTGGAGGTAAGTCCTTGCCTTCCCACGCCAGACAGTAATCCTGTGTACTGTGTGATCTGCAGCTGCCCGGGCTTCTGTGCACTTTTTCAAGGATTCCTTTGTGCACAGCACAGCCCAGGTCCCCAGCTCTCCATCCTGCATTGCTCAACTCGCTGAGTTGACCACCGACTTCGTGGGACCCTCTTTTGTTGTGCTGAGCCATGCTCAGATTTCTTGAACGCCTGTTCAAGTACTTCTGCGGGTGCTGCCTGCTTTTGCTTGGGTTCTCTGTGCTGCTGAGTGCACCCTCTGTCTTCTTCTCCAAAGGACGACCTCCTGGTCCTTCCTGGGTCCGGGCAGCACCAATTTTCTTCAACTGCAACTCTTGCAGCTAGCAAGGCTTGTTTGCAGTCTTTCTGCATGGAAACAACTCTGCATCCTCCAGCACACCGTCGGACATCTTCTGACCAAAGGAGAAGTTCCTGGCATCTTCCGTTGTTGCAGAATATTTGGCTTCTTCACCCGGAGGCAGCCCTTTTGCACCTTCATCTGGGGTTTAGTGGGCTCCTGCCCCCCCGGACACTTGCGTGACTCTTGGTCTTGGTCCCCTTCCTTTGCAGGTCCTCAGGTCCAGGAGTCCATCTTCAGTGCTTTGCAGTCAGTTGTTTTCTTTGCAGAATCCCCTATCTCGACTTTACTGTCTTTCTGGGGAAGTAGGGTAACTTTACTCCTACTTTTCAGGGTCTTGGGGTGGGGTATCTTGGACACCCTTAGTGTTTTCTCACACTCCCAGACACACTACACTAAGCCTGGGGTCCCTATGTGGTTCGCATTCCACTTTCTTAGTATATTGTTTGTGTTGTCCCTGGGTCTATTGCCTCATATTGTATTCTACAGTGTTTGCACTACTTTTCTAACTGTTTACTTACCTCATTTTGGTTTGTGTGTATATTTTGTGTATTTTACTTACCTCCTCAGGGAGTATATCCTCTGAGATATTTTTGGCACATTGTCACTAAAATATAAGTACCTTTATTTTTAGTAACTCTGAGTATTTTGATTCTTATGATATAGTGCTATATGATATAAGTGGTATAGTAGGAGCTTTGCATGTCTCCTAGTTCAGCCTAAGCTGCTCTGCTATAGCTACCTCTATCAGCCTAAGCTTCTAGAACACTACTAATCTACTAATAAGGGCTAACTGGACCTGGCATATGGTGTAAGTACCATCAGGTAGCCTCTATAAGCCAGGCCACCCTCCTACAATGACCAATGCCATTAATGCTAAGAAGTTGTATCATAGTTTGTTATTGAGGCTGATTGGCCTTGAAATGTCTCAGCTGTCAAATCTCCTCTCTACAGTGTTACATTGCATGTCTGTTAAATGTAATGAACACTTTCTAAATAGCATTTTATATTTCAGGATATCTCTCCATGACTGTTACTGAAGTTTGCATCTGTGTAAATTAACCTGCACATGTAAAAAGTTGAAAATCACACAAGGGACTAATCATCCCATTAACTATATTTTTAGATTGCTTCATTTGTTGCCGAAGACACATTTGAGGTACAATACAGACCTGTAATTGCATTCATTTCATTCAATTTGTAATTCATCTTAGGTCCAACACCCATGGACAGTGGTCCACCGTCTGCAACAGAAGACACCTCCACTCCAGACCAGGATCAAGCCTTCAATGAGGACACCACTCCTACGAGTCTGGAGGTTGTGGAAATCCCTGGCCCATCTGGTTGGTCTGTGTGTGGCTCCAGTGAGTCACACTCGACCCACACCTATACCCCCCCCAGCTACTACAACACCTCAGCCTCATGATACCTTAACTTCCTGTGTCAAGAGAAACACAACTTGTGGCCCCGAGTCCTGGCTACTGTTGAGCAACTACCACCTCCAGTTGTGCCACTACCTAGCGGGATGGGCCACACTGCCTTAAGGGCACAGGGTAGTGGGGGTAGGGGCTGTAGGAGGGAATCTCTGTGTCAACAAATTGGGCCGCTGGCATCATTGTTATCCAGACAACTATTGACTGAGAACTAGGAGCTCTACCACAGTCTTAAGGCATAATGGGCCAGGTCCTAACAGAGATGAGGACATAAAGTAGGTGCAGAAGGTGCACATTTTTGAGATTCAGAATCACAGCTTCAGTTTGTTCTCCTTGACTGGGTTGATGTTTGACAGTTACCGTTATATGTGAAGGAGTTTTCCTGTACCATTTATCCCTGTCTGAGATGCTTCAACATCAGGACAAAATACACCTTCCTCAGCCACAGAAGGAGAGAGGACCTGCCATAACAGGAAACTGTTCCACCCACCTCAGTCCATGCACTTGTGCCCCTCCCCCATTCCCCTCAGGAGGGAACGTTTATCTGGACAAATAGAAGAGAATGGCAAGACCTTCATGACCACCTCCAAGAGATGCCAAAGCTAATTTCCTCCAGTTTACCAATCTCTCTGTGGACTATCTTATGGATGGATTCATCTTTTTTGAGGACAGTTGTATTTTGTACATTGACTCCAAAAACCAGTGCTCAACAAATGTTAGAAATCGAGTGTCTGGTTGGCAGTCAGTTTGTACTCTGTCTAAGCAGGGACCCTCACTCTAGTCAGGGCAAAGGAGTTACACTCCTAAGACAACTCCTGCTCACCCTCTTGTAGCTTGGCACAAGCAGTCAGGCTTATCTCAAAGGCAATGTGTAAAGTATTTGTACCAAAACACACAGTAATACAGTGAAAACACTACAAAATGGACACCACAGTTTAGAAAAATAGGTAATATTTATCTAAATCAAACAAGATGAAAATGACAAAAATCCAACATACACAAGTGAAGGTATGAATTTTCACAGTAAAAAGAGTCTTACTCCATCGAAAACAACGAGAACATTGATTCTACACAAAGTACCTTGTTTGCATCAAAAGTAAAGCCACACAAGTGAGCATGCATCAGAAAAAGTTAGCAATGCGTTCATTCCTTACTTGCAAGTGATGCAGTGTGTTGTTTCTTCTCCGGTTGGGTAGGTGATGCATTGTTTTTCTCCCCGCAAGAAAGCGATGCATCGATTTCCAGACAGGGAACCCGGATCCTTGCAGGTTCACTATGATGTTGAGTGTGAGAAAGTAGCCTCTTTCTAGCCTTGTTACCCCCACTTTTCGCCTGTTTGTGAGTGTATGTCAGAGTGTTTTCACTGTCTCACTGGGATCCTGCTAGCCAGGGCCCAGTGCTCATAGTGAAAACCCTATGTTTTCAGTATGTTTGTTATGTGTCACTGGGACCCTGCTAGTCAGGACCCCAGTGCTCATAAGTTTGTGGCCTATATGTATGTGTTCCCTGTGTGGTGCCTAACTGTCTCACTGAGGCTCTGCTAACCAGAACCTCAGTGGTTATGCTCTCTCTTTACAAATTGTCACTAACAGGCTAGTGACCATTTCACCAATTTACATTGGCTTACTGGAACACCCTTATAATTCCCTAGTATATGGTACTGAGGTACCCAGGGTATTGGGGTTCCAGGAGATCCCTATGGGCTGCAGCATTTCTTTTGCCACCCATAGGGAGCTCTGACAATTCTTACACAGGCCTGCCACTGCAGCCTGAGTGAAATAACGTCCACGTTATTTCACAGCCATTTTACACTGCACTTAAGTAACTTATAAGTCACCTATATGTCTAACCTTTACCTGGTAAAGGTTGGGTGCTAAGTTACTTAGTGTGAGGGCACCCTGGCACTAGCCAAGGTGCCCCCACATTGTTCAGGGCCAATTCCCCGGACTTTGTGAGTGCGGGGACACCATTACACGCGTGCACTACATATAGGTCACTACCTATATGTAGCTTCACAATGGTAACTCCGAATATGGCCATGTAACATGGCTATGATCATGGAATTGCCCCCTCTATACCATCCTGGCATAGTTGGCACAATCCCATGATCCCAGTGGTCTGTAGCACAGACCCTGGTACTACCAAACTGCCTTTCCCGGGGTTTCACTGCAGCTGCTGCTGCTAACAACCCCTCAGACAGGCTTCTGCCCTCCTGGGGTCCAGCCAGGCCTGGCCCAGGATGGCAGAACAAAGGACTTCCTCTGAGAGAGGGTGTTACACCCTCTCCCTTTGGAAAATGGAGTGAAGGCAGGGGAGGAGTAGCCTCCCCCAGCCTCTGGAAATGCTTTCATGGGCACACATGGTGCCCATTTCTTCATAAGCCAGTCTACACCGGTTCAGGGACCCCTTAGCCCTGCTCTGGCGCGAAACTGGACAAAGGAAAGGGGAGTGACCACTCCCCTGACCTGTACCTCCCCTGGGAGGTGCCCAGAGCTCCTCCAGTGTGCTCCAGACCTCTGCCATCTTGAAAACAGAGGTGCTGCTGGCACACTGGACTGCTCTGAGTGGCCAGTGCCATCAGGTGACGTCAGAGACTCCTTCTGATAGGCTCCTTCAGGTGTTGCTAGCCTATCCTCTCTCCTAGGTAGCCAAACCCTCTTTTCTGGCTATTTAGGGTCTCTGTCTCTTGGGATTCTTTAGATAACGAATGCAAGAGCTCATCCGAGTTCCTCTGCATCTCTCTCTTGACCTTCTGCCAAGGAATCGACTGCTGACCGCGCTGGAAGCCTGCAAAACTACAACATAGTAGCAAAGACGACTACTGCAACTCTGTAACGCTGATCCTGCCGCCTTCTCGACTGTTTTCCTGGTGGTGCATGCTGTGGGGGTAGTCTGCCTCCTCTCTGCACTAGAAGCTCCGAAGAAATCTCCTGTGGGTCGACGGAATCATCCCCCTGCAACCGCAGGCGCCAAAGAACTGCATCACTGGTACCCTGGGTCTCCTCTCAGCATGACGAGCGAGGTCCCTTGAATCCAGCAACTCTGTCCAAGTGACTCCCACAGTCCATTGACTCTTCAGTCCAAGTTTGGTGGAGGTAAGTCCTTGCCTCCCCACGCCAGACTGCATTGATGGGAACCATGACTTTTGCAGCTACTCCGCCCTCCGTGCACTTCCGGTGGAAATCCTTTGTGCACAGTCCAGCCTGGGTCCACAGCACTCTAACCTGCATTGCACGACCTCCTAAGTTGTTCTCCGGCGACGAGGGACTCCTTTGTGCGAGTTCGGGTGAGCACCGTTTCACGCATCCTCGTAGTGCCTGTTTCTGGCACTTATGCGGGTGCTGCCTGCTGCTGAGAGGGCTCTTTGTCTTGCATGACGCCCCCTCTGTCCCCAGACGCAATTGGCGACATCCTGGTCCCTCCTGGTCTACAGCAGCATCCAAAAACCCTAACCGCACGATTTGCAACTAGCAAGGCTTGTTGGCAGTTTTTCATCAGGAAAACACTTCTGCACAACTCTGGACGGCGTGCGGGATCCATCCTCCAAAGGGAAAGACTCTAGCCCTTGTCGTTCCTGCAGAAACCTAAGCTTCTACTGTCCAGTAGCAGCTTCTTTGCACCCACAGCTGGCCTTTCCTGGGCATCTGCCCATCTCCGACTTGCTTGTGACTTTTGGACTTGGTCCCCTTGTTCCACAGGAACCCTCGACTGGAAATCCATCGTTGTTGCATTGTTGGTATGTGTCTTTCCTGCAGAATTCCCCTATCACGACTTCTATGTCCTTTGGGGAACTTTAGTGCACTTTGCACTCACTTTTCAGGGCCTTGGGGTGGGCTATTTTTCTAACCCTTACTATTTTCTAATAGTCCCAGCGACCCTCTAAAAGGTCACATAGGTTTGGGGTCCATTCGTGGTTCGCATTCCACTTTTGGAGTATATGGTTTGTGTTGCCCCTATCCCTATGTGTCCCCATTGCATCCTATTCTAACTATACATTGTTTGCACTGTTTTCTAATACTATTACTGCATATTTTGGTATTGTGTACATATATCTTGTGTATATTTGCTATCCTCATACTGAGGGTACACTCTGAGATACTTTGGCATATTGTCATAAAAATAAAGTACCTTTATTTTTAGTATATCTGTGTATTGTGTTTTCTTATGATATTGTGCATATGACAATAGTGGTACTGTAGGAGCTTCACTCGTCTCCTAGTTCAGCCTAAGCTGCTCTGCTAAGCTACCATTATCTATCAGCCTATGCTGCTAGACACCCTATACACTAATAAGGGATAACTGGGCCTGGTGCAAGGTGCAAGTACCCCTAGGTACTCACTACAAGCCAGTCCAGCCTCCTACATTGGTTGTTCAGCGGTGGGATAAGTGCTTTGGGACTACTTACCACTCTTGTCATTGTACTTTTCATAAGAGAAAAATATACAAAACAAGTTCAGTGTATGTACACCTAACCAAAAAGTTTTGCATTTCTTTTCTCACCTCTTTTCTAAAGTGCTGAAAAGTACCTCTAAACTTTCTAAAAAGTTCTTAAAAGTTTAAAAAGTTTTTTCTGTCTTTCTAAAAGTTCTGAAAACTGTTTTTCTCTTTTTCTATCACTTAAACTCTTTCTAAAAATGTCTGGCACAGGCCAAAATGTTGATCTGTCCAAACTTGCATATGACCACCTTAGCTGGAAAGGAGCAAGGAGTCTCTGTGTAGAAAGAGGTTTGAGTGTAGGGAAGAATCCTTCCTTGGAATTGTTGCTTAACATGCTTAGAGAACAAGATAAGGCCACAAGGGCCCCATCTGTTGAAAAAGTAGCCAATGGTTCCCAATCTGATCCAGGGACTCCCCTAGGAAAAGATTCAGGAAAGAAACTTCATAGCCTGCCCATTACTAGACAGTCTAGCATAGTTGGTAATGATGAAGAGGTACACCATACAGATAGCGTTATCTCACATCATAGCAAAAGTATTGTTTCTCACCACAGTAGAAGTGATGTTTCTGTTAACCAAGCTGTTAGGGTGCCTTCTGTAAGGGACAGGTCTCCTTCTGTCCATTCTCACCACACTTCTGTGTCAAGGAATGTCCCTCCCACCCACCCTGATGACAGATTGTTAGAAAGGGAGCTCAATAGATTGAGAGTGGAACAAACCAGACTGAAGCTCAAGAAGCAACAGCTGGATTTGGATAGACAGTCCTTAGAAGTAGAGAAGGAAAGACAGAAGTTGGGTTTTGAAACCGATGGTGGCAGCAGCAGTATTCCCAATAGCCATCCTGCAAAAGAGCATGATTCTAGGAATCTGCACAAGATAGTTCCCCCTTATAAGGAGGGGGATGACATTAACAAGTGGTTTGCTGCACTTGAGATGGCCTGTGTTGTACAGGATGTCCCTCAAAGGCAGTGGGCTGCTATCCTATGGCTATCATTTAGTGGAAAGGGTAGGGATAGGCTCCTTACTGTGAAAGAAAGTGATGCCAATAATTTTACAGTTCTTAAGAATGCACTCCTGGGTGGTTATGGCTTAACCACTGAACAATACAGGATAAAGTTCAGAGAGACCAAAAAGGAGTCTTCACTAGACTGGGTTGATTTCATTGACCATTCAGTGAAGGCCTTGGAGGGGTGGTTACATGGCAGTAAAGTTACTGATTATGACAGCCTGTATAACTTGATCCTGAGAGAGCATATTCTTAATAATTGTGTGACTGATTTGTTGCACCAGTATCTAGTGGACTCAGATCTGACCTCTCCCCAAGAATTGGGAAAGAAGGCAGACAAATGGGTCAGAACAAGAGTGAACAGAAAAGTTCATACAGGTGGTGACAAAGATGGCAACAAGAAGAAAGATGGTGAAAAATCTCAAGATAAGCATGGGGATAAGGGTAAAACCAAAGATCCGACTTCAAATCTTAAACACTCTTCAGGGGGTGGTGATAAAAAAATTCTTCCTCTTCTTCTCAACCTACACAAGTTAAAAAGCCTTGGTGCTTTGTGTGTGAAAACAGAGGCCATAGGCCAGGGGATAAGTCCTGTCCAGGTAAACCCCCTGAGCCTACCACCATTAATACATCAAGCTCTAGTGCCCCTAGCAGTAGTGGTACTAGTGGTGGGACTGCTGGCAACAGTCAAGTTAAGGGTGTAGTTGGGTTCACTTATGGGTCCATCATAGAAACTGGGGTAGTCAGTCCCAAGACAGTTTCTGTCACACCTAGTGGCATTGGCCTTGCCACACTGGCTGCTTGTCCCCTTATAATGGATAAGTACAGGCAGACAGTTTCAATAAATGGTGTTGAGGCCTTAGCCTACAGGGACACAGGTGCCAGTATCACTTTGGTGACTGAAAACCTAGTGGCTCCTGAACAACACATCATTGGACAACAGTATAAGATTATTGATGTCCATAACTCCACTAAGTTTCTTCCCTTAGCTATAATTCCGTTTAGTTGGGGTGGAGTTACTGGCCCTAAGCAGGTGGTAGTATCACCTAGCTTACCTGTAGATTGTCTCTTAGGTAATGACCTAGAGGCCTCAGGTTGGGCTGATGTAGAGTTTTATGCCCATGCAGCCATGCTGGGCATCCCAGAGGAATTGTTCCCTCTCATTTCTACTGAAATGAAAAAGCAAAGGAGAGAAGGCCTGAAAACTCAGGATCCCTCTCCATCAACAGGTAAAAAGGGTATCACAGTATCCCCTAACCACCCTGCCATTCAGGATAACATTCCTGTGGTGGGAGAAACCTTTCCTGGGGTGGCACCTGTTCCAAGGGAAGCATCAGCTGGCAAAGCTGTACTCCCTGAGGTAGAAGTACCTCTCTGTGGAATAACTAACATTGGTGAGAAAAAGAGCACCATTTTAGTTAACATGGAGCATCCCTCCCACCCTCCCAGAGAAACTTTAGTGCAGAAACTCTGCACTGCCTCACAACACTTAGGACAGCATCCCTGCCCTAGTGTGGAGCTCATAGGACAGCATCCCTGCCCTGCTCCAACTCAAGAGAAACAGCATCCCTGTTCTCTCTTCCAGCCCTATGGACAAAGTTTTTGCCCAGCCATGGCTTTTCTGAGACAGCATCCCTGTCTGTCATTTCCATCACTACAAATAGGTTCAGTTGACAATTCCCACTGTTCTAAACTAAAACTTACTGATAGAAACTCTGAAAATACATCTTCACATTGTTGCTTAGCTAAAAAACTTGAAACAGGGTGGTTTACATCCCCACAGGGAAGTAACCATATAGTGGATGATAAAGGGAGTAACCAGTCTATTGCAGAGCTACTCTCTACTTATCACCACTTAGACAATAAAGTCACAACTTGCCAAGGTTAGCCTTATTGTCCTTCGTTTGGGGGGGGTGGGGTGTGAGAAAGTAGCCTCTTTCTAGCCTTGTTACCCCCACTTTTGGCCTGTTTGTGAGTGTATGTCAGAGTGTTTTCACTGTCTCACTGGGATGCTGCTAGCCAGGGCCCAGTGCTCATAGTGAAAACCCTATGTTTTCAGTATGTTTGTTATGTGTCACTGGGACCCTGCTAGTCAGGACCCCAGTGCTCATAAGTTTGTGGCCTATATGTATGTGTTCCCTGTGTGGTGCATAACTGTCTCACTGAGGCTCTGCTAACCAGAACCTCAGTGGTTATGCTCTCTCTTTACAAATTGTCACTAACAGGCTAGTGACCATTTCACCAATTTACATTGGCTTACTGGAACACCCTTATAATTCCCTAGTATATGGTACTGAGGTACCCAGGGTATTGGGCTTCCAGGAGATCCCTATGGGCTGCAGCATTTCTTTTGCCACCCATAGGGAGCTCTGACAATTCTTACACAGGCCTGCCACTGCAGCCTGAGTGAAATAACGTCCACGTTATTTCACAGCCATTTTACACTGCACTTAAGTAACTTATAAGTCACCTATATGTCTAACCTTTACCTGGTAAAGGTTGGGTGCTAAGTTACTTAGTGTGAGGGCACCCTGGCACTAGCCAAGGTGCCCCCACATTGTTCAGGGCCAATTCCCCGGACTTTGTGAGTGCGGGGACACCATTACACACGTGCACTACATATAGGTCACTACTTATATGTACCTTCACAATGGTAACTCCGAATATGGCCATGTAACATGTCTATGATCATGGAATTGCCCCCTCTATACCATCCTGGCATAGTTGGCACAATCCCATGATCCCAGTGGTCTGTAGCACAGACCCTGGTACTACCAAACTGCCTTTCCCGGGGTTTCACTGCAGCTGCTGCTGCTGCCAACCCCTCAGACAGGCTTCTGCCCTCCTGGGGTCCAGCCAGGCCTGGCCAAGGATGGCAGAACAAAGGACTTCCTCTGAGAGATGGTGTTACACCCTCTCCCTTTGGAAAATGGTGTGAAGGCAGGGGAGGAGTAGCCTCCCCCAGCCTCTGGAAATGCTTTCATGGGCACACATGGTGCCCATTTCTGCATAAGCCAGTCTACACCGGTTCAGGGACCCCTTAGCCCTGCTCTGGTGCGAAACTGGACAAAGGAAAGGGGAGTGACCACTCCCCTGACCTGTACCTCCCCTGGGAGGTGCCCAGAGCTCCCCCAGTGTGCTCCAGACCTCTGCCATCTTGAAAACAGAGGTGCTGCTGGCACACTGGACTGCTCTGAGTGGCCAGTGCCATCAGGTGACGTCAGAGACTCCTTCTGATAGGCTCCTTCAGGTGTTGCTAGCCTATCCTCTATCCTAGGTAGCCAAACCCTCTTTTCTGGCTATTTAGGGTCTCTGTCTCTTGGGATTCTTTAGATAACAAATGCAAGAGCTCATCCGAGTTCCTCTGCATCTCTCTCTTCACCTTCTGCCAAGGAATCGTCTGCTGACCGCGCTGGAAGCCTGCAAAACTGCAACATAGTAGCAAAGACGACTACTGCAACTCTGTAACGCTGATCCTGCCGCCTTCTCGACTGTTTTCCTGGTGGTGCATGCTGTGGGGGTAGTCTGCCTCCTCTCTGCACTAGAAGCTCTGAAGAAATCTCCCGTGGGTCGATGGAATCGTCCCCCTGCAACCGCAGGTGCCAAAGAACTGCATCACCGGTACCCTGGGTCTCCTCTCAGCACGACGAGCGAGGTCCCTTGAATCCAGCAATTCTGACCAAGTGACTCCCACAGTCCAGGGACTCTTCAGTCCAAGTTTGGTGGAGGTAAGTCCTTGCCTCCTCACGCCAGACTGCATTGATGGGAACCGTGAGTTTTGCAGCTACTCCGGCCTCCGTGCACTTCCGGCGGAAATCCTTTGTGCACAGTCCAGCCTGGGTCCACGGCACTCTAACCTGCATTGCATGACCTCCTAAGTTGTTCTCCGGCGACGTGGGACTCCTTTGTGCGACTTCGGGTGAGCACCGTTTCACTCATCCTCGTAGTGCCTGTTTCTGGCACTTCTGCGGGTGCTGCCTGCTGCTGAGAGGGCTCCTTGTCTTGCTCGACGCGCTCTCTGTCCCCATACGCAATTGGCGACATCCTGGTCCCTCCTGGGCCACAGCAGCATCCAAAAACCCTAACCGCACGATTTGCAGCTAGCAAGGCTTGTTGGCAGTTTTTCTTCAGGAAAACACTTCTGCACAACTCTCCACGGCGTGGGGGATCCATCCTCCAAAGGGGAAGTCTCTAGCCCTTGTCGTTCCTGCAGAAACCTAAGCTTCTACTGTCCAGTAGCAGCTTCTTTGCACCCACAGCTGGCATTTCCTGGGCATCTGCCCATCTCCGACTTGCTTGTGACTTTTGGACTTGGTCCCCTTATTCCACAGGTACCCTCAACTGGAAATCCATCATTGTTGCATTGTTGGTTTGTGTCTTTCCGGAAGAATTCCCCTATCACGACTTCTATGTCCTTTGGGGAACTTTAGTGCACTTTGCACTCACTTTTCAGGGTCTTGGGGTGGGCTATTTTTCTAACCCTTACTATTTTCTAATAGTCCCAGCGACCCTCTACAAGGTCACATAGGTTTGGGGTCCATTCGTGGTTCGCATTCCACTTTTGGAGTATATGGTTTGTGTTGCCCCTATCCCTATGTGTCCCCATTGCATCCTATTGTAACTATACATTGTTTGCACTGTTTTCTAATACTATTACTGCATATTTTGGTATTGTGTACATATATCTTGTGTATATTTGCTATCCTCATACTGAGGGTACACTCTGAGATACTTTGGCATATTGTTCTAAAAATAAAGTACCTTTATTTTTAGTATATCTGTGTATTGTGTTTTCTTATGATATTGTGCATTTGACACTAGTGGTACTGTAGGAGCTTCACTCGTCTCCTAGTTCAGCCTAAGCTGCTCTGCAAAACTACCATTATCTATCAGCCTATGCTGCTAGACACCCTATACACTAATAAGGGATAACTGGGCCTGGTGCAATGTGCAAGTACCCCTAGGTACTCACTACAAGCCAGTCCAGCCTCCTACATTGGTTGTTCAGCGGTGGGATAAGTGCTTTGAGACTACTTACCACTCTTGTCATTGTACTTTTCATAAGAGACAAATATACAAAACAAGTTCAGTGTATGTACACCTAACGAAAAAGTTTTGCATTTCTTTTCTCACCTCTTTTCTAAAGTGCTGAAAAGTACCTCTAAACTTTCTAAAAAGTTCTTAAAAGTTTAAAAAGTTTTTTCTGTCTTTCTAAAAGTTCTGAAAACTTTTTTTCTCTTTTTCTATCACTTAAACTCTTTCTAAAAATGTCTGGCACAGGCCAAAATGTTGATCTGTCCAAACTTGCATATGACCACCTTAGCTGGAAAGGAGCAAGGAGTCTCTGTGTAGAAAGAGGTTTGAGTGTAGGGAAGAATCCTTCCTTGGAATTGTTGCTTAACATGCTTACAGAACAAGATAAGGCCACAAGGGCCCCATCTGTTGAAAAAGTAGCCAATGGTTCCCAATCTGATCCAGGGACTCCCCTAGGAAAAGATTCAGGAAAGAAACTTCATAGCCTGCCCATTACTAGACAGTCTAGCATAGTTGGTAATGATGAAGAGGTACACCATACAGATAGTGTTATCTCACATCATAGCAAAAGTATTGTTTCTCACCACAGTAGAAGTGATGTTTCTGTTAACCAAGCTGTTAGGGTGCCTTCTGTAAGGGACAGGTCTCCTTCTGTCCATTCTCACCACACTTCTGTGTCAAGGAATGTCCCTCCCATCCACCCTGATGACAGATTGTTAGAAAGGGAGCTCAATAGATTGAGAGTGGAACAAACCAGACTGAAGCTCAAGAAGCAACAGCTGGATTTGGATAGACAGTCCTTAGAAGTAGAGAAGGAAAGACAGAAGTTGGGTTTTGAAACCCATGGTGGCAGCAGCAGTATTCCCAATAGTCATCCTGCAAAAGAGCATGATTCTAGGAATCTGCACAAGATAGTTCCCCCTTATAAGGAGGGGGATGACATTAACAAGTGGTTTGCTGCACTTGAGAGGGCCTGTGTTGTACAGGATGTCCCTCAAAGGCAGTGGGCTGCTATCCTACGGCTATCATTTAGTGGGAAGGGTAGGGATAGGCTCCTTACTGTGAAAGAAAGTGATGCCAATAATTTTACAGTTCTTAAGAATGCACTCCTGGATGGTTATGGCTTAACCACTGAACAATACAGGATAAAGTTCAGAGAGACCAAAAAGGAGTCTTCACAAGACTGGGTTGATTTCATTGACCATTCAGTGAAGGCCTTGGAGGGGTGGTTACATGGCAGTAAAGTTACTGATTATGACAGCCTGTATAACTTGATCCTGAGAGAGCATATTCTTAATAATTGTGTGACTGATTTGTTGCACCAGTATCTAGTGGACTCAGATTTGACCTCTCCCCAAGAATTGGGAAAGAAGGCAGACAAATGGGTCAGAACAAGAGTGAACAGAAAAGTTCATACAGGTGGTGACAAAGATGGCAACAAGAAGAAAGATGGTGAAAAATCTCAAGATAAGCATGGGGATAAGGGTAAAACCAAAGATCCCACTTCAAATCTTAAACACTCTTCAGGGGGTGGTGATAAAACAAATTCTTCCTCTTCTTCTCAACCTACACAAGTTAAAAAGCCTTGGTGCTTTGTGTGTAAAAACAGAGGCCATAGGCCAGGGGATAAGTCCTGTCCAGGTAAACCCCCAGAGCCTACCACCACTAATACATCAAGCTCTAGTGCCCCTAGCAGTAGTGGTACTAGTGGTGGGACTGCTGGCAACAGTCAAGTTAAGGGTGTAGTTGGGTTCACTTATGGGTCCATCATAGAAACTGGGGTAGTCAGTCCCAAGACAGTTTCTGTCACACCTAGTGGCATTGGCCTTGCCACACTGGCTGCTTGTCCCCTTATAATGGATAAGTACAGGCAGACAGTTTCAATAAATGGTGTTGAGGCCTTAGCCTACAGGGACACAGGTGCCAGTATCACTTTGGTGACTGAAAACCTAGTGGCTCCTGAACAACACATCATTGGACAACAGTATAAGATTATTGATGTCCATAACTCCACTAAGTTTCTTCCCTTAGCTATAATTCAGTTTAGTTGGGTTGGAGTTACTGGCCCTAAGCAGGTGGTAGTATCACCTAGCTTACCTGTAGATTGTCTCTTAGGTAATGACCTAGAGGCCTCAGGTTGGGCTGATGTAGAGTTTTATGCCCATGCAGCCATGCTGGGCATCCCAGAGGAATTGTTCCCTCTCATTTCTACTGAAATGAAAAAGCAAAGGAGAGAAGGCCTGAAAACTCAGGATCCCTTTCCATCAACAGGTAAAAAGGGTATCACAGTATCCCCTAACCACCCTGCCATTCAGGATAACATTCCTGTGGTGGGAGAAACCTTTCCTGGGGTGGCACCTGTTCCAAGGCAAGCATCAGCTGGCAAAGCTGTACTCCCTGAGGTAGAAGTACCTCTCTGTGGAATAACTAACATTGGTGAGAAAAAGAGCACCATTTTAGTTAACATGGAGCATCCCTCCCACCCTCCCAGAGAAACTTTAGTGCAGAAACTCTGCACTGCCTCACAACACTTAGGACAGCATCCCTGCCCTAGTGTGGAGCTCATAGGACAGCATCCCTGCCCTGCTCCAACTCAAGAGAAGCAGCATTCCTGTTCTCTCTTCCAGCCCTATGGACAAAGTTTTTGCCCAGCCATGGCTTTTCTGAGACAGCATCCCTGTCTGGCATTTCCATCACTACAAATAGGTTCAGTTGACAATTCCCACTGCTCTAAACTAAAACTTACTGATAGAAACTCTGAAAATACATCTTCACATTGTTGCTTAGCTAAAAAACTTCAAACAGGGTGGTTTACATCCCCACAGGGAAGTAACCATATAGTGGATGATAAAGGGAGTGACCAGTATATTGCAGAGCTACTCTCTACTTATCACCACTTAGACAATAAAGTCTCAACTGGCCAAGGTTAGCCTTATTGTCCTTCGTTTGGGGGGGGGGGGTTGTGTGAGAAAGTAGCCTCTTTCTAGCCTTGTTACCCCCACTTTTGGCCTGTTTGTGAGTGTATGTCAGAGTGTTTTCACTGTCTCACTGGGATGCTGCTAGCCAGGGCCCAGTGCTCATAGTGAAAACCCTATGTTTTCAGTATGTTTGTTATGTGTCACTGGGACCCTGCTAGTCAGGACCCCAGTGCTCATAAGTTTGTGGCCTATATGTATGTGTTCCCTGTGTGGTGCCTAACTGTCTCACTGAGGCTCTGCTAACCAGAACCTCAGTGGTTATGCTCTCTCTTTACAAATTGTCACTAACAGGCTAGTGACCATTTCACCAATTTACATTGGCTTACTGGAACACCCTTATAATTCCCTAGTATATGGTACTGAGGTACCCAGGGTATTGGGGTTCCAGGAGATCCCTATGGGCTGCAGCATTTCTTTTGCCACCCATAGGGAGCTCTGACAATTCTTACACAGGCCTGCCACTGCAGCCTGAGTGAAATAACGTCCACGTTATTTCACAGCCATTTTACACTGCACTTAAGTAACTTATAAGTCACCTATATGTCTAACCTTTACCTGGTAAAGGTTGGGTGCTAAGTTACTTAGTGTGAGGGCACCCTGGCACTAGCCAAAGTGCCCCCACATTGTTCAGGGCCAATTCCCCGGACTTTGTGAGTGCGGGGACACCATTACACACGTGCACTACATATAGGTCACTACCTATATGTACCTTCACAATGGTAACTCCGAATATGGCCATGTAACATGTCTATGATTATGGAATTGCCCCCTCTATACCATCCTGGCATAGTTGGCACAATCCCATGATCCCAGTGGTCTGTAGCACAGACCCTGGTACTACCAAACTGCCTTTCCCGGGGTTTCACTGCAGCTGCTGCTGCTGCCAACCCCTCAGACAGGCTTCTGCCCTCCTGGGGTCCAGCCAGGCCTGGCCCAGGATGGCAGAACAAAGGACTTCCTCTGAGAGAGGGTGTTACACCCTCTCCCTTTGGAAAATGGTGTGAAGGCAGGGGAGGAGTAGCCTCCCCCAGCCTCTGGAAATGCTTTCATGGGCACACATGGTGCCCATTTCTGCATAAGCCAGTCTACACCGGTTCAGGGACCCCTTAGCCCTGCTCTGGCGCGAAACTGGACAAAGGAAAGGGGAGTGACCACTCCCCTGACCTGTACCTCCCCTGGGAGGTGCCCAGAGCTCCTCCAGTGTGCTCCAGACCTCTGCCATCTTGAAAACAGAGGTGCTGCTGGCACACTGGACTGCTCTGAGTGGCCAGTGCCATCAGGTGACGTCAGAGACTCCTTCTGATAGGCTCCTTCAGGTGTTGCTAGCCTATCCTCTCTCCTAGGTAGCCAAACCCTCTTTTCTGGCTATTTAGGGTCTCTGTCTCTTGGGATTCTTTAGATAACTAATGCAAGAGCTCATCCGAGTTCCTCTGCATCTCTCTCTTCACCTTCTGCCAAGGAATCGACTGCTGACTGCGCTGGAAGCCTGCAAAACTGCAACATAGTAGCAAAGACGACTACTGCAACTCTGTAACGCTGATCCTGCCGCCTTCTCGACTGTTTTCCTGGTGGTGCATGCTGTGGGGGTAGTCTGCCTCCTCTCTGCACTAGAAGCTCCGAAGAAATCTCCTGTGGGTCGACGGAATCGTCCCCCTGCAACCGCAGGCACTAAAGAACTGCATCACCGGTACCCTGGGTCTCCTCTCAGCACGACGAGCGAGGTCTCTTGAATCCAGCAACTCTGTCCAAGTGACTCCCACAGTCCAGTGACTCTTCAGTCCAAGTTTGGTGGAGGTAAGTCCTTGCCTCCCCACGCCAGACTGCATTGCTGGGAACCGCGACTTTTTCAGCTACTCCGGCCTCCGTGCACTTCCGGCGGAAATCCTTTGTGCACAGTCCAGCCTGGGTCCACGGCACTCTAACCTGCATTGCACGACCTCCTAAGTTGTTCTCCGGCGACGTGGGACTCCTTTGTGCGACTTCGGGTGAGCACCGTTTCACGCATCCTCGTAGTGCTTGTTTCTGGCACTTCTGCAGGTGCTGCCTGCTGCTGAGAGGGCTCCTTTACTTGCTCGACGCCCCCTCTGTCCCCAGACGCAATTGGCGATATCCTGGTCCCTCCTTGGCCACAGCAGCATCCAAAAACCCTAACCGCATGATTTGCAGCTAGCAAGGCTTGTTGGCGGTTTTTCTTCAGGAAAACACTTCTGCACGACTCTTCACGGCGGGGGGGATCCATCCTCCAAAGGGGAAGTCTCTAGTAGCCCTTGTCGTTCCTGCAGAAACCTAAGCTTCTACTGTCCAGTAGCAGCTTCTTTGCACCCACAGCTGGCATATCCTTGGCATCTGCCCATCTCCGACTTGCTTGTGACTTTTGGACTTGGTCCCCTTGTTCCACAGGTACCCTCGACTGGAAATCCATTGTTGTTGCATTGTTGTCTTTCCTGCAGAATTCCCCTATCACGACTTCTATGTCCTTTGGGGAACTTTAGTGCACTTTGCACTCACTTTTCAGGGTCTTGGGGTGGGCTATTTTTCTAACCCTTACTATTTTCTAATAGTCCCAGCGACCCTCTACAAGGTCACGTAGGTTTGGGGTCCATTCGTGGTTCGCATTCCACTTTTGGAGTAAATGGTTTGTGTTGCCCCTATCCCTATGTGTCCCCATTGCATCCTATTGTAACTATACATTGTTTGCACTGTTTTCTAATACTATTACTGCATATTTTGGTATTGTGTACATATATCTTGTGTATATTTGCTATCCTCATACTGAGGGTACACTCTGAGATACTTTGGCATATTGTCATAAAAATAAAGTACCTTTATTTTTAGTATATCTGTGTATTGTGTTTTCTTATGATATTGTGCATATGACACTAGTGGTACTGTAGGAGCTTCACTCATCTCCTAGTTCAGCCTAAGCTGCTCTGCTAAGCTACCATTATCTATCAGCCTATGCTGCTAGACACCCTATACACTAATAAGGGATAACTGGGCCTGGTGCAAGGTGCAAGTACCCCTAGGTACTCACTACAAGCCAGTCCAGCCTCCTACATTGAGGCCCAGCGACAATGCGTGAGAAATCCGGTCACACGGTGTTGGGAAACCACGCTGTGTAGGTTTGCCTCATTATCAGTATCCGCAAGCGGGTGTTGCATCATTTCTCCAGCCGCGATGCAGGTGAATCGTTGATTTTAGCCACGAAGCGGATGGTGCATTTTTTTTCACCCGTGTTGCAGGTGGTGCGTCAAATGTTCCCCACACGGCTTCCTTTACGTGGATTTCTGTCCTTTTTCTACCAGATTTACCTTTCCAGGGCCCAGGACTAGATAGGGCACCTCTTAGCAGGGCAGGAGTCTCAGCAGAGAGTCCAGGTGCTGGCAGAGGAAATCTTTGGAGGCCCTGAGACTTAAAAACAGGAGGCAAGCTCAGTTCAAGCCCTTGGAGATTCTTCATGAGCAGGAATATACCACAAAGACCAGTCCTTGTCCTCTTTCAGGCAGAAGCAGCAACTGCAGGCCAACCCATCAAAGCACAGTCACAGGCAAAGAAGTAGTATTCCTCCTCCAGCTCTTCAGCTCTTCTCTTTGGCAGAGGATCCTCTTGGTTCCAGAAGAGATCTGAAGTCTGGGGTTGTGGGTCCAGCACTTATACCCCTTTCTGCCTTTGAACTAGGCAAACTTCAAAGGAAAGTCTCTGTTGTTCACAAGATATTGACTTGCCCGGGCCAGGCTCTAGACTCACACCAGGGCATTGTAGAAAGTATTGTGTGAGGGCAGTGTAGGAAAGTAGCCTCTTTCTATCATGGTTACCCCCACTTTTGACCTGTTTGTGAGTGTGTGTCAGTATGTTTTTACTATGTCACTGGGATCCTGCTGGCCAGGACCCCAGTGCTCATAGATAAAAACCTATAAGTCAGTATGTGTTGCCTATGTCACTGGGATCCTTCTAGCCAGGACCCCAGTGCTCATAGGTTTGTGGCCTAAATGTACATGCCTGTGTACTGCCTAACTGTGTCACTGAGGCTCTGCTAATCAGAACCTCAGTGCTCATGCTCTCTCTGCCTTTAAATTTGTCACTGAATGCTGGTGACCACTTTTATCAACTTCAATTGGCATACTGGAACACCCTTATAATTACCTAATATGTGGTACCTAGGTACCCGGGGTATTGGGGTTCCAGGAGATCCATATGGGATGCAGCATTTCTTTCACCACCCATAGGGAGCTCAGACAAACCTTCATAAAGGACTGCCATTGTAGCCTGAGTGAAATGAAGCATATGTTATTGCACAGCCATTTTCACTGCACTTAAGTAACTTATAAGTCACCTATATGTCTAACCTTCACTTGCTGAAGGTTAGGTGAAAAGTTACTAAGTGTGAGGGCACCCTTGCACTAGTAAAGGTGCCCCCACATAGTTCAGGGCCATTTCCCCAGACTTTATGAGAGGGGGGAACACCATTACACGTGTGCACTAAATATAGGTCAATACCTATATATAGCTTCACAATGGTAACTCTGAATATGGCCATGTAACATGTCTAAGATCATGGAATTGCCCCCCCCAATCCAAATCTGGTGTTGGGGAGTCAATTCCATGCATCCTGGGGGCTCCACTATGGACCCCCAGTACTGCCAAACCAGCTCTCTGAGCTTTTCTCTGCAGCTACAGTTGCTGCCAACCCACAGACAGGGTTCTGCCCTCCTGGGGTCTGGGCAGCCCAGTCCCAAGAAGGCAGAACAAAGCATTTCCTCTGAGAGCAGGGTGTTACACCCTCTCCCTTTGGAAATAGGTGTTAAAGGCTGGGGAGGGGTAGCCTTTCCCAGCCTCTGGAAATGCTTTGAAGGGCACAGATGGTGCCCTCCTTGCATAAGCCAGTCTACACCAGTTTGGGGAACCCCCATCCCTGCTCTGGCACGAAACTGGTCAACGGAAAGGGGAGTGACCACTCCCCTGTCCATCACCACCCCAGGGGTGGTGCCCAGAGCTCCTCCAATGTGTCTCAGACCTCTGCCATCTTGTTTCCAGAGGTGTGGGGGCACTCTGGAGGCCTCTGAGTGGCCAGTGCCAGCAGGTGACGTCAGAGACCCATCCTGATAGGTTCATACCTGACTAGGTGGCCAATCCTCCTGTGAGGGCTATTTAGGGTCTCTCCAGTTGACTTTTCCTCAGATAACGACTTGCAAGAATTCACCAGAGTTCCTCTGAACCTTCTCTTTGACTTCTGCCAAAGGATCGCACGCTGACTGCTCCAGGACGCCTGCAAAACTGCAACAAAGTAGCAAGAAGACTACCAGCGACATTGTAGCACCTAATCCTGCCGGCTTTCTCAACTGTTTCCTGGTGGTGCATGCTCTGGGGGCTGCCTGCTTTCACCCTACACTGGAAGCCACAAAGAAATCTCCTGTGGGTCAACGGAATCTTCCCCCTGCTACAACAGGCACCAAACCTCAGCTTCACCAGCACTCTGGGTCTCCTCTCTTCCTGATGAGCATGGCCCTGGAACACTGGTGGCAGACCCAAGTGACCTAGACTGTCCAGTGGTCCAACTGTCCGAATTTTGATGAGGTAATTCCTTGCCTCCCCTCTCCAGACAGTAATCCTGTGCACCGTGTGTTCTGCAGCTACAAAGGCTTCTGTGCACATTTCCAAGAAATCCTGCATGCACAGCTGAGCCTAGGTCCCCAGCGCTCCATCCTGCGATGCTCAGCTCTCTGAGTTGATCTCTGGTGTTGTGGGACCTCTCTTTTCAGTGTTGAGATGACCACCATGTTCACACTTCTTTATCCTGTGTTCAAGGACTTCTGCAGGTGCTTCCGTCCTATGCATGGGCTCTCTACATTGCTGAGGGCCCCCTCTGTCTCCTCTCTCAAGTGGCAACATCCTGGTCCTTCCTGGGCCCAGGCAGCACCCTTTTTCTCCAACTGTGACTCTTGCAGCTAGCAAGGCTTGTTTGCAGTATTTTGCCAAGGAAACAACTCTGCTTCCTCCAGCACGCCATGGGACATCTTCTGCATGAAGAAGAATTTCCTACCACCTTTTGTTGGTGCAAATCCTACAGCTACTTCCAACCAGAGGCAGCCATTTTGCACCTTCATCTGGGGTTTAGTGGGCTCCTGCCCCCCCTGGACACTTTAGCGACTCTTGGACTTTGTCCCCTTTGTTTGCAGGTCGTCAGGTCCAGGAATCTGTCTTCAGTGCTTTGCAGTCCGTTGTGGTCCTTGCAACATCCTTTATCACGACTTTAGTGTGTTTCTGGGGAAATAGTAGTACTTTACTCCTACTTTCCAGGGTCTTGGGGTGGGGTCTCCTTTATACCCTTAGTGTTTTCTTACACTCCCAGCGACCCTCTACACACTACACTAGCCTAGGGGTCCATTTGTGGCTCGCATTCCACTTTCTTAGTATATGGTTTGTGTTGCCCATAGGCCTTTTGCATCCTATTGTATTCTACAGTGTTTGCACTATTTTCTGACTGTTTTACTTACCTGATTTGGTTAGTTGTATATATTTTGTGTATTTTACTTACCTCCTAAGGGAGTATATCCACTGAGATATTTTTGGCCCATTGTCACTAAAATAAAGTACCTTTATTTTTAGTAACTATGATTATTGTCTTTCTTATGATATAGTACCTTTATGATATAAGTGGTATGGTAGGACTTTTGCATGTCTCCTAGTTCAGCCTAAGCGGCTCTGCTATAGCTACCTCTATCAGCCTAAGCTGCTAGAATACCACTACTCTCCTAAAAAGGGATAACTGGACCTGGCACAAGGTGTAAGTACCATTGGTACCTACTACAAGCCAGGCCAGCCTCCTACAGGCAGGCACATCCTGTTCAGGTGCAAGTGACCACTCCTCCCTCCACTGTAGCCCAGATGACTCATCAGGAGATGCAGGCTACACCCCAGCTCCATTTGTGTCACTGTCTAGAGGAGATTCACAAACAGCCCAACTATTCGTCTGACCCAGACAAGAAATCCACAAACAGACAGAGTCACAGAATGGTTTAGGCAAGAAAATGCCCACTTTATAAAAGTGGCATTTTAAAAGAATCTGAAAACCAACTTCACTAAAAGATGTATTTTTAAATAATTGTGAGTTCAGACACCCCAAACTCCATATTTCGATCTGCTCCCAAAGGGAAACTGCACTTTTGGGATATTTAAAGGCAGTCCCTATGTTAACCTATGGGCGAGATAGGCCTTGCAACAATGAAAACCTAATTTGACAGTATTTCACTGTTAAGATATGTACAACACATCAGTACATGTCCCACCTGTAACATACACTGCACCCTGTCCATGGGGCTACCTATGGCCTACCGTAGGGGTGCCTTACAAGTAAGAAAAGGGAAGATTTTGAAACTGCACACACAGACACTGGAGTGGCAGGTCTGAGCCATGTTTACAGGGCTACACATGTAGGTGGCACAACCAGTGCTGTAGGCCCACTAGTAGCACTTTAGTTACATGCTCTAGTGCACTTTACTAGGGACTTACTATTAAATCAAATATGCCAATCATGGAAAGCTAATTACACATACAATTTCACACAGGGAGCACTTGCACTTTAGCAATGGTCAGCAGTGGTAAAGTGCCCAGAGTGCTAAAAACAGCAAAAGCAGAGTCCAGCACACAGTTAAAACATGGAAAGCAGAGGCAAAAAAGACAGGAGAGACCACACCACAGGTGCCAGGTCTAACAGCATACATAGTTTCAGCCACCACGATGATTGTTCTTTCTCACCTGGCTTCAAATATATTACATTTTGTTTTCTAAATAAATGCATATTCAAAGACTGGTGTAGTATTTATTGTGGTAATTCCTTTTCTTCCGTACACCATCATTTTTTAAACCTTTCAACTAATATGAATCAAAATCAAATAACAAATACAAGTTGAATATCTGCTACCCATTAGAAAAGAAACAATGAAATCACAATGCATTAGAGTCATACATTTGTAGGTACCATGTCTTTGACAAAATCAAGAATAATTTTCACAAGCCGTGCATAACCCATACAGTCTGTGCCATTTTTAAGTTGACACTCCATAACCTTTACACCATGGAAGAAAGGGAATAATTCAGAAAAACAAATTAAATGGACACACTGTTATTGATTCATAACATCACCTGGAGTCAGACATCCTGCCCTTACAATAGGAATCCTACATCAATAACACCAATAGTCTACATCATGGCAGTAACAAAATCTGAGGTCACATGGCCATTTCAGTACACTGTGCCATTATCTGAAGAATTTCGCAACCACCAGTCTGTGATGTGCTAAAGAAAGTTCTTTCAACTGTGTGGAGACACATTAACAGCTTCATACACTGAACACAAATGATTTAGCTAAGATGAAGGGAGATCGGTATGCTATGGCTTGACATATACATGTGGTTAGAGCAGGTTAAGCAGCACATATTGCCTTGGTGGCAACATCCAACAGAAAACAGGTCTGATACAATCTCAAGAATGTCCATTCAATCACAGTGCAAGTTGTCCCTGTACAAAATCTGTACATTCAAAGTGAGTGTCTGTTGCAGGATTAACCCATTTTCCCTTTATACTTTCCAACATCAACATTTCACTGCAAATGTCACAAATTTAAAATGTCCAAATAAAGATGACATGGCGAAGGTTCCTAAAATAGAATAGCAAGGGAAAATTAACGATTTCACATAACAAATGTGACTCAAATAATGTTAGGAGAACATATAAACGTAGCACAAGCAGAGATATTCTCTGTCAATAAACACAGTAGTCAATTCTTTGATCTACAAACTTCTTTGCCTTGGATTTTCCTTAGGTGACCATTCCTACTAAATTACCATCACAGAATGATATGTTCAGTATGTCACAAGTTGTTCTGTCATTGGACGTTACAATATGTAAAGCTACACTTACACTCAGGTGAAGAAGTGGTCAATTTGACGTAGGTTAATTCCTTCCTCTTCACCACTGTCATCTTCATTGGGCAGTTCAACATTCTCACCCAGACTTCATGGTCTCCATCCTCTGTGATGACTCGGATGTTCCATTGCAGGGTGATGTTGTGCAGCATGCAGCAGGCAACTGTGATTTGGCACATCTTATCGGGTGAGTAGAAGAGGGCTCCATCAGTCTTGTCTAGACACCAAAATCTGGCCTTCAGGAGCCCAAAAGCCTACTCCACTGGCCACAGTTTTCTTCCATGGGCCTCATTGAAGCAGACTTCTCCTGGCGTTGATGGATTCCTCAGCGGTGCAAACAACCATGGTCAGTTAGGGTATGCTGAGTCTCCTACTTGGAAGCAATACATTGATATATTAAGCCATTGTACATTCCTAAACTAGAATTAAAGCAAATGATCCACAAGTCATATGGTACTTACCAACAAGCCAGGCCCTCCCAGGTCCAAGTTGTGACATTTGCAGGGCTATGGCGCTGTTCTGTAGTACAAAGGAATCATGTGTGGTCCCCGGAAATTGGGCACACACACTTGAGATGTACAAATCCGGCAAGCAGACAACTTGCACATTGATGCAATGGAAGGTCATCCGATTGGGTAGACCTGTTCTCTGGCATGTGGTTGCACCAAAGCAATATGTGTGCCATCATTTGCTCCAAGCACATGTGGTACACCACCCAAAGCATACAATTCTCCATCCATATTGGCCAAATCCAGATGTCATGGAAACTGGATGAAGCTGTTGATGCAACTCATCATTGAAACAAGGAATTCTTGCAACACACGACTGAAAGTTGGCTGTGACATGCCTCCAGATACTGCCACAGTCTATTGAAAAGTTCCAGTGGCCACAAAATGAAGTACTGCCATGATTTTCACTATTTGTATCATTGTTATTGTATTCCTATTGTGAGGTAGGAAATCAGGCTACAGCTGTTGACATAAATCCAGTATAGTTTACCTATTTAGTCTGAATGTTTATGATATCCCTTTCCTCCATGGTGGCAAGGTATGGAAACAGTCTTAAGACTTGAGGCCATCTTCTTCTACCCATCCTTGGGTTCATAGGTATGCATGCAAGGAAAACAAACTATCACTTTAAATGGTCACACACTACTATATAACACACTGTCTTGGTAAGATTTGTTATCTCGTTGTGTCATACATATACACATGTTTCAAAGTGTTCCAACTTCAAAATTTTAACTGGTCATGTATTTTTAATAATGTGCAAATACTACATTTGAAAAGTATTATTTGAATTTTATTATTTTAATTTATTTGTTTCAAATTACCATCAACTGAGGTATAACAAACACTGCTGCACTATTGATGTTAAACACAGTCATGTTTCACTTTTTAATATGTCGTATCTTGACAAAAACAGCGTTGTTTGCATCTGACACTTGTATACAAACTAGCCACAATTTTGAGTGCTGGTGATGGGCACACAATTGAAAAATACACAGCTTTACATCCTAAAATGGAAGGTGCCTGACCTTGACCTTAACTTCAGAACATTCAGTTTTTCAGATGGTTTCTGATGCTGTGTTTGGTGTATTGACTTGTGCTAAAGCTTTCCAATAGATTCCTCATCACAAGCCAAGTACTGTTTTGAGTAGACACATGTCTGCATGAGAAACAAGAGGTACCTATAATTTTTTCTGTTATGAGGGACAATTGGACCAAACATGCTCCATCTGAGGATTGGGTCAGGTGGAATTCTCCATCACAAATGTGAGTAGGTAATGTAGGTCCTATTATTGTTGAAATGGCATACTAAGCACTTATGATGCAGTTGTTGTTTCAGACTTTACATTAATAAGTTGGTACAACGACAGAATGATAATGAGCATCTGTTCCAAAAGGATTGGAAATAAGTGTACAGTGGCATCATTCCACATCTGAAACACGTTGGAAATACGTTTCAACAGCAAGATTCAAGTCAGTTCATGCAGACAGTAGTAGATTGGCATGAAGCCTTAGTCCTTCACAAATGTGCATGTAAGCCAGTCTGTGTCAAACAAAATTAGTTATTAATCAAAACTATATTGATCAAAACAGACAGGAATGTGTCCACATTGGTGACAGAGTTACACGTACCCTAAACAATATTTAAGTGTCCTTTGTTATGTCCAGATGAGAAATCAATGATGATGAGAAATGTGAGACTTAAAGGGACATTTGCAGATGGAAGGTTACATCATATAGATGTTTCAGTATTCCATTTTGAAAAGTCAATATGAGGCCCAAAACATGACTCTTTTGGAAATGTGAACATGTTTTTGCTCTGTACCGAAGTATGTTAGAAATGTATCAAGGCCTGTTTCTCATGCTGTCGAAGCCATTTGTCAATCCACCACAAAAAATGTTAGTTAATGTCTTCAACAGCATAGGTATATACATAGTGTGACATCCATTGCTAAGCTAGTTCAGTACAGATGACACATAATATGTGGTACAATTGAGACATACTTTAGTTACTTGACGTAAAGGTTAACATTGTGAAATGTCAGACAAAGGAAACAGGCTTTCAGTTCATAAACAGTTTGCGACAACATTGCAGTATTTGTAGATGCAGATTGATACCTATGTACCTTTTGGTGAATGTAGATGATGCAGATTACTTGACATTATAAACACACTGAACAGATGTATTTCTGGTTACTGTGAGTTTTGGGGACATAAGTTCAGTATTCTGATGGATACACCTACCTGTAGATTCCTCACCTTAAGAATTCTCCCCCTCGCGCCAGCTTCGACGTAAATTTTCTTCTAGCTCTGCACGTCAACGATGACGTCACAATTGCCCGACTCCACGCGACGCCGTATGACGTCATCCAGGCAATAAGAAGCCCTCGTCGACGTGCAGATGTCAGTTCCCTTTTTTCCGTGCCTTCGAGTAACAGTTTTTCTTCGAGGCTAACAGGGAGCTACAGTTGCACTTCGGTGTTACTATGACACAGCCAAGAAAATCTGGCTTTAAGCCTTGTAACCAGTGTGGGGTTCGGATGTCGGTCACTGACCCCCATGAAAATTGTTTATGGTGCCTTAGTTCCGACCATGAGGTCGAGTCATGCGGTTCGTGTCAACGCATGAACCCTAAGGCACTTAAGGAGAGAGAGGCGAAATTATTCTTAGCCCGTTCTAAGAAAAGGAAGGAAAGGCGTCATCGTAGAGAGTCTTCTTCGAAATCTTCGAAGACTCATCGTCGCCATGGGGACTCTCGGCGTCGTCACGACTCTCGGCGCCGATCGAGCAGGGGCCGGTCCAGGTCCAGGTCCAGATCCAGATCTCCATCAGCTCGGCGCCGTCCGACGTGGGAGGTTAGCCCGACCATCACTCCTCCGCCTCCAACGACTCCGGCTTCTCCGACTTCACCCTTGTCGGTGTTCGAAGTCGAGCCTCAACAGAAACCGGCAGCTTCTCCGGAGCAGGAGATGCCTGGTCCATCATTGGCCTCTATGATGGCGCCGGCTCCGCCAGCTTATCCTGCTTTCCCGGTGCCGGGTGCGGATCCTGCTGCATTTTTAAATGCAATGCTCAATATCTTTTCCACCATGGCACCTGGTGGAGAACATGCAGGTCCGTCAGGCCCTTTGGCTTTTAACTTGGGTGCTCCGGCTCCTTACAAGCTGACACCCTTTATGCCATTTCTGCCCTCTGGAGCTGCTTCAGCGCCGATGCCCTTGGCGTCGCCCAGGAGGCCTGTGATGCCTACAATGTCTGCTACCCCGGCGCCGGTGGATTCTCCACAGATCCAGTCTACAGTTAAGTTGCCTGTGGCGCCGGAGGGTCAGCGCCGGCGAAGATCTTCGGCGTCAGCCGATGCCTTATCGACGCCGGGACTCGAATCCAGGCTCTGATCCAGGAGATTAGCATCACACCTCCTGGAGGAAGAGGAATACAGCAGACAGCATTTGGAGGAAGGCGAGATCTTGGAGCCTTCAGGTGATTTCCAAGGCTTGGACACAGCAAGTGGCATTGACACTTCCCCTGAATGGGATTTAGCTTCCCCAGGGGAGTATATGGAAGAAGCTGCATCTTTTCATGCGGTAATAAGGAAGGCTGCAGACTTTTTAGATCTTCCTCTTTCTGCTGCAGAGATGAAAAGAAACCTTCTGACTGAAGTGCTGCATCCGGCTTCGGTAGTGGCGGAGCCTCTCTTGCCCTTCAATGATGCTCTCTTGGACCCAATTTAAGATATTTGGAGGAAGCCAGTGACTTCTACAACTGTCAACAGGGCGGTAGCGAGACGCTATTGTGCGGCTCCAGATGACCCGGACTTTCTCTCCAAACATCCAACTCTGGAGAGTTTGGTTGTTCAGGCATCGTGCTCCTCCCGGTCAGCTCCTGGTTCATTCACCGGGACCCCTGCGGACAGGGAGTCTAAGAAAATGGACCAGGCAGCAAAGAAGGCCTTTTCTTCGTGCAGCATGGCCTTGAAATCGACCAATGCAACTTACATTTTGGGGCGTTACATTCATGCCCTTATGGAGGAGGCAAAGGGTCATCCTGAATTGCCACAAGAGGTGTTGCATCTATTAACGGACGCTCAGACGGCGGCCACCCAGGTGATACAGTCTGGGTTGGACACCTCGGACTCCGTGGCAAGAGCTATGGGCACATCCATAGTGTTGAGGCGTCAGGCTTGGCTGCGTTCATCAGGTTTCTCCTCGGATGTGCAAGCTACTCTCCTGGACCTGCCTTTTGACGGAGAAAAGCTCTTTGGGACAAAAGCAGATTCTGCCCTTGAGCGTTTCAAAGAGAGCAGAGTCACTGCGAGGTCGTTGGGACTTCAGGCAGCCACTTCCTCTACCTTCAGATCCTATAGGAAGTTTAGGGGTTTTGGACGTGGCTCCTCCTTTCGTGGCAGGTTCCAGGCGCCTCAGCAATCTGCAAGATCCCTACCTTACAGATCCTTCAGCGGCAGGGGTAGAGTACGTACGAGAGGGGCCACCCAGCAGCACTCTGCCTCTTCCTCTTCCTCAGGAGGGGTGCAGCAAGGAAAGCAGTCTTAGTCCTCCACCACTCCCTGTTCACGTGTCTCCGGTAGGGGGGAGACTTGCCCAATTTCTTCCCATGTGGGAGTTTATAACATCAGACTCCTGGGTCATCGACATTGTGAAGAAGGGGTATGCTCTTCCCTTTCGGGAGTTCCCTCCTCCCTTCCCTCCCTGCCCATCCTTCTGTTTGGAAGACCATCTTCTGTTACTGCAACAGGAGGTGTTATCCCTAGGGGTCAGGGCTGTTATTCAAGATACTTTCTGATCCCCAAAAAAGATGGTCGGTTGAGACCAATCTTGGACCTGAGGATTTTGAATTGGTTCCTCAAGCAGAAAAAGTTCAAGATGCTGACCCTATCACAGGTTCTTTTGGCGTTGAACGAAGGAGACTGGATGGTGTCTGTCGATTTGCATGATGCGTACTTCCATATTCCGATCCTCAAATCACACAGGAAGTATCTCCGGTTTGTTGTGGGGTCGCAGCATTATCAGTTTGCGGTCCTCCCGTTTGGTCTTACTTCAGCACCTCGAGTCTTCACAAAGGTGATGGCGGTGGTTGCGGCAGAGCTCAGAAGAAGAGGGATAGCGGTGTTTCCCTATCTGGACGATTGGTTGATCAAAGCCAAGACTCCAGGGCTCGTGCGGCTTCACCTGCAGTCGACAACTCAGTTGTTGTTCGACCTGGGATTTTCGATCAATGTGCCCAAATCTCACCTGGAGCCCTCGCAACGCCTCCTGTTCATAGGGGCAGTACTGGACACAACATTGAATCTGGCCTTTCCTCGGCCCCAGCGGGTTCAGGACATTCAGGCGTTGATTCCAATGTTTTGAAATGGAGCGGTAGTTCCAGTCCTCAAGGTCCTACGTCTGCTCAGTCTTTTTGCTTCTTGCATACTGCTGGTCACTCATGCACGCTGGCACATGAGGGCTCTTCAGTGGTGCATCCGTAGGCAGTGGTTTCAGCACAAAGGAGATCTCGAGGATTCGATCAGGATCTCCAGAGACACTGCGGTGGATCTTCAGTGGTGGGCTGCGGTCAGCAACCTGTCGCAAGGAAGGCCGTTCTCGCTGCCTCCGCCAGTGGCCACGGTTGTAACGGATGCTTCCACTCTAGGGTGGGGAGCTCATCTGGGGGACCTGGAGATCAAAGGCCTTTGGTCTCCAGTAGAATAGAGGTTTCACATCAATCTGTTGGAGTTGCGGGCTGTACGTCTGGCACTCAAGGCCTTTCTCCCTTCCCTTCGCGGTCAGTCAGTCCAGGTTCTGACGGACAACACTACTGCGATGTGGTATATAAAGAAGCAGCGAGGAGTGGGGTCGTATCTTCCCTGCAGAGAAGCTCTTGACTCTGGTCCTGGCTTCAGGATCACCAGATTTGCTTGGTAGCAAGTCATTTGGCCGGGGTTCTGAATGTACGTGCAGATGTTCTCAGTCGACGCATCTCGGTCGACCACGAGTGGCGTCTTCATCCGGATCTGGTTCTTTACATCTTCCAGATGTAGGGGTGTCCGAGGATAGATCTGTTTGCTAATCAGGAGAACGCGCAGTGCCTGTTGTTTTGCAGCCTTCAGTATCCGGTTCAAGCAGCTTTGGGGGGCGCGTTTCAGATGTCCTGGAAGAGTCAGTTGCTTTACGCGTTTCCTCCCATACCCTTAATTCCTCGAGTTCTGAGGAAGATCCGCCAATCCGGTGCTCAGGTCATCTTGATAGCCCCGGATTGGCCGAGAAGGGTGTGGTATTCGGACCTTCTCCAACTCTCTCTGTGCCCTCCGCTCCGTCTCCCTTACAGGGTAGACCTCCTCTCGCGGTTGCAGGGGCAGATTCTACACCCCCACCTCCAAAGTCTGCACCTTCATGCCTGGAGATTGAACGGGGCAATCTCAGTGCTTTTTCTCTCCCGCCAGAGGTGGTGGATGTTATTTTAGCAGCCAGGTGACACTCCACCAAATCGATCTATGCAAGTAGGTGGGCTAGATTTGTACGTTGGTGTGGAGAGAACCAAATTAATCCCTTAAAGGCTCACTTGTCTGACATATTATTATTTGCTCTTTCCTTGGCACAGAAGGGTTGTGCAGTTGCCACAGTTAAGGGCTATTTATCAGCACTGTCGGCTTTTCTCTGCCTCCCAGATCAACCCTCCTTGTTTAAATCTCCACTTGTTTTGAGGTTCGTTAAGGGTCTCACTAATAGGTTTCCGCCCATTCCGTTTGTTATGCCACAGTGGGATCTTAACTTGGTATTAACATTTCTAATGGGATCGCCATTTGAGCCAATGCACTCTTGTACTTTGCGTTTGCTGGTCTTTGAGACTGTATTTCTGGTAGCCATAACATCGGCCAGAAGAGTGAGTGAGCTTCAGGCTCTTAGTGTAGAGTGTCCATACCTTTCCTTCTTTAGAGACAAAGTGGTGTTAAGGACCAAGGCGGCTTTCCTCCCAAAGGTTGTTACACCCTTTCACTTGGGGCAGTCTATTACTCTCTCTTCCTTTTACCCTCCGCCTCATCCATCCAAGGAGGAAGAGAGGCTCCACCAACTGGATCCACAAAGAGCATTGAGCTTCTTTGTCGACAGGACGAGGGAGTTCAGGCAAGATGATCAGCTCTCCGTTGGATACGTGGGGAAGAGGAAAGGCAGAGCAGTCCACAAGAGAACGTGATCCAGGTGGGTCATTCTCTGTATCAAGCTTTGTTATTCCTTAGCGAAGAAAGAACCACCTGTGGGGCTTCGTGCTCATTCCACCAGAGCTAAGGCTGCTTCTTCGGCTTTAGCTAGGGGTGTCCCTGTGGTTGACATCTGCAAGTCGGCAACTTGGGCATCCCTCCATACTTTTGTCAAACATTATTGTTTGGATTCTGAGGTTAGGAGGGATGGCCATTTTGCACGCTCAGTGCTGCAGGATTTCTTGGTTTGACCATTCAGGCACCCACGGAGGTAGTACTGCTTTGGGACTCTATTCTTTAGGTGAGGAATCCACAGGTAGGTGTATCCATCAGAAGAATAAGTTACTTACCTTCGTTAACGCTTTTTCTGGTGGATAAATTAACTACCTGTGGATTCCTCACGGTCCCACCCGCCTCCCCGTTGCCTGACTGGTCATACCATGAAATCCGTGGGTGAGCACCGTTGTCTTGTATATATGTATATGCTTGGATCATGTATATAGTTATGGCATGTATATATGTATTTCTTTCTCTGGCTTAGGTAATTCAAGGAAACATGATTGAACTTGACTGACATATTTGTTTCCATATGGAACAGTTATTGCCGTTAGTTTCTTTTTATTTTTATTGTAATAAATGTTGCGTTTTCACTTCATTTGATGTGATTATGTTCTCTTCAAGGTCAATGTTCACCTGTTCGCCTCAAAGGCACGTAAAAAATGGTGATAACTGACGTCTGCACGTCGACGAGGGCTTCTTATTGCCTGGATGACGTCATACGGCGTCGCGTGGTGTCGGGCAATTGTGACGTCATCGTCGACGTGCAGAGCTAGAAGAAAATTTCCATCGAAGCTGGCGCGAGGGGGAGAATTCTTTAGGTGAAGAATCCACAGGTAGTTAATGTATCCACCAGAAAAAGCGTTACCGAAGGTAAGCAACTTATTCTTCTAAACAACAAAGCCCTAGCAATCAGTGGCATGAAACAGTTCATGCAGAGAAATAAAAGTGAATAAGAGACAAGGGCATACATGATATAGGATCTAGCAAGAGGAATTTCTAGACTGTGAGTAAATGGTTTTTGAATTCTTCCGTGCATGCACGAGATACTGATGATAAACAAGCCAGGCGTGAGGGCCTTGAAATAGATTAAATATTTAGACTTGGCAAATGTTCATGTACAGTTCTATTTACACAGATACACTCAAACTGTTGTATCTGTGTTTTGAGCATCATCTGGGCAAGGTGAAGGTGACATTGGCCAAATCGATGGGGAAGAAGCTGGCCACTGCGGTTCTGATGCAAACGCCACCGACACTGAGGGACACAGTTGCACAGAGGGTGAAGGAACTTGTATGGAGGCCACCAGCAATGCATCATCAATTTTGCAGGCCTCTAAAGAAGACCAGTGCCTAGTGCTGATGAAACCTGCTGCAACATGACCTCCTGCATTGTTGTCCGCCACCCATGTTCCCATCTCCACCCTCTCTTTTTCTCCCCCTAAAAGATGTGGTGTCACCTTCACTGCAGGCACCTCCCTCCTGCCCCTATCTACCAGACTGCACTCAGTGAGGAAGGTACAGACCTTTGGTGGACGATCTCTGTAGGCCAGAATGCACTACTGAATGCCATCCAGTGACTTAGTGGCCAGATGACACAAATGCTAGCTTACCTCAATGTCATTTACAGTGCCATGTCTGGCCTCCAGAGGTAATTCCAAGACCTGGTCTCCTCACTGACTGCAGCCTCCCACCCATTCCAACCTTATGCCCCAACTCCCAACCCTTCCTCACCCCAAATCCCTATTCCCAGCCCTATCGAAAGCACACTTACTCCTTTGCACGCACTTATTCCAACACACAGAAGCAGCATCCATTCATGGTACAACCACCATGCATTAGTAGTTCAATACTTAATGTCATTAGCAGTACCCTTATAAAATAATTTCTGGCACGGAATCTCCTGTATCCTGTGCCTAGTTATTTGACCAGTTGTCATACCTTCATCAGATTCTAGTGAAATGATAAGGAGACTAAGGGTATCATTATGAGTCTGGCGGTCTACTGACAGCTGTCTGAGCGCCACATTATGACCGCAGCAGTTGTGCCTCGGTTGGACCGCCAGCACCACCAGGATTAGTCATCCCAGTGGTCTGTCAGTTGAGGCGGTCCTAATCTGCAGCGCTGCCCTGGGGATTAAGACCCCCTTCTCCACCAGTGATTTCATGGCAGCAACACTTCAATGAAAAGGCTGGTAGAGTTAGGGTGCAGGGGGCCCCAGAGGGGCCCCTGCACTGCCCATGCACCTGGCATGGGCAGTGCAGGGGCCCCCCAGAGAGCACAGACAGTGAATATTGCGACGTGTGCTGGTGGACTCAATGCATTACTAAATTGCCGCTGGCTCTATTATGAGCTGGAGACAATGCTCTAGGCCGTTTCCTGCTCGGCCAACGGGTGGAAACTAAGGTTCTGCCACGCTGACCCAGCGGGAAACTCGTAATGGGCCCAGCAGGGAGGCTGCCACACTAGCAACAACCTCCCCATTGGAACTTCGGTGGACGGGCTTTTCCATCCGCCAAAGTCATAATGAGGCCCTAAATGGTTGAATGTTGCATTTTGTCCTGGTGAAGTTATTCATGTTCAGACTTGGTTATGATTTGGAGCATGAAAGGATGTTGTTGACAGCTGTATTCAATAATGGTTCAATGAACTTGAGATAACATTTAGGGACCTCAGAGAATTGCTCTTGTGGGATAAGTAAAACACCAATTGGGACTATGCAATGTTGTGTCATGACAAAGGTGGTTATTATGAACATGGCGGTAAACATCGCCCCCCCCGGCCGTGGCGGTAACTACCACCAACAGGCTGGCGGTCCTGACCGCCAAATAATGAAGCCAATGAGAAACAAGTAGCGGTCCATCCACACACCGCCATCTTTGTAGTCCTGACAAGGACGGAGGCGGCCGGTGGAAAGTCCCTACCCGCCCTCCAAATAATGAAACACCAGACCGCCTGCAGTTCCGAGGCAGGAACCACTGCCAGGCAAAGCGTGATGGAAACGAACAATATAAAAGGAAACACTCACCGGAGGCACACAGAAAATGTCGACGCAGACATGGAGCGAGAGTTGGAAATAATGCCAGTGCTGCTCCTTGCCATATTCCTCCAGGACCGTGACTGACGACAAATACAACGACAGTAAGTACTGCAGCCTAGTACACATGGGAAGAAAGGGCACAGTTACACATATTCTGCAACGCACTCCCAACCCCTCCCACATCCCAAGCCATAAATACCATAACAAAATGTACTTACCAGATACAAGGCAACAAAGACCTGCACCAAAGTACACACTTGTTCACACCACAGCCCCACAGTGAAACACTGAACAACATCACTATAGTGTGCCAACAGCACTACTGGGTACTGTAATTATATTTACAGCAAAATAAAAACGTCCAAATAAGGCCATTGGCCAGTCCATTGGAAATACATTGAAGGGCCAAAATAGGCTGAACTTGACTCCCACATGTGCAAAGGGTACTCCACTCGAAAGGGGCAACAATGGGGCAGCCAGGCACCTCAGGGAACAGGGGCAGGGTGTGGCAGAGATGGGCACCTACGTCTGGAAGGGGGACTTGGGCTTAGGTATTGGAGGTGGAGGGGGTTTAGGCTTGCCCTTGGAAGGAGGGGTAGTGGGCTTGGACCGGGAGTGGCAGAGGGACCTAGGGCAACACGGGCCTCTTCCTCCCTCGGGAAGAGTGGACTGGGGCAGACTTGTACGAGGAAGAAGTGGACTGGGCAAGGACATGAGCATGTTTAAGGACAAGATGGGGTGGGCCAGTGGGTTCAAACAGGTCAACACGGGATCGGAAAAGCTTCTTAGGTGCAGTTGGAGGGGATTTGGAGGCAAGTCTGGGAGAGGAGGTTGAGGGAGTGCTCATATCAGGTGTAGGTGTGCCGGACGTGGATGCAGGTGCCTGTAAAGTATGCTTATGTGTGGTGGATGTGTGCAAATGTTTGAATGTTTTGTGATGAGGGGGGTGGAAACAGTGGGAGAAGACAGGCTGCTAGTATACATGTATGTTGTCTGGGTATCTGCAGGTCTGGTGAGTGTGCTGCAAGTGTCTGTCAATGTAGTCATGTTGAGTGCAGGTGTGATGTCTGGGGTGCATGTCTGGATGTCAGATGTTGTTGTGATTGCATGAATGGGGCCAGCCGCAGTGACTGAGGGTGCAGTGCGTGTAGGTGTGCATGGTGAGGTGGCAGGCAGGGTGGCGGGGAGGTCGACACACGGGGAAATGGATGTTGTTGTGTGTGCTTTTGTATGTTGGGTGTGTGCATGTCTGTGGTGGGAAGTGTGGTGCTTGTGCTTGTCAGTGTGCTTCTTGCGTGTTGATCTGTGTGCATGGCTGTCTGTATGTGTGCTTGGGATGGGTGAAGGAAGTGGGGTGCTGGAAGGGGTAGAGGTGGTGGGAGGGGGAACAGAAAGACCAGGGACACTGGCTGCCGTCAAAGAGGAAGCCAGAGTCTGAAAAGATCTCTGTAGGTCAGACATGGCACCATGAATGCCTTCCAGGTATGCATTGCTCCAACTGGGATCCTAGCCCCTGGATGGCATTCGCGATGGTTGTCTGCCCTACAGAGATGGTCCGCAGGAGGTCAATAGCCTCCTCCGTGAGGGCAGCAGAGCTGACTGGGGCAGGGGATGAGGTTCCTGGGGCGAAGGAGACACCCACCCTCCTGTGTGAGGGGGCATGGGCAACTGGGTTGGGAGCAACTGGGAGGGCGGTATGGGGGTGGCGGAATATGATAAAGAATGGGTGGGCCCAGCAGGGTCCGACACCACCAGGAAGCTGCCATCGGAGGAGGTATCAGAGTGACTACCTCTAGTGGTAGTTGTCTCCCCCATGGTACTCACCTCGCCCTCCAACCCACTGGTCCCCTTGGTGACGGTTAACTCTGCCTCCTTGGAACCGAGGGCTGCTGCATCCCCACTCTCGGGAGCCTCAGCTCCCTCGTCAGATTATGCTAATGTATACAAAGGACCCCAAGAGCACAGGGGTGGGGAAACAAAACAAGGGAGAACGATTTCAAATCCTGAATATATGTACAGTCTGGCTCACACACACTCCCACCCAGGTCAGGCACATACTCCCAGCACAGGCAACATACGTAATAAATGTGCCCCTGACTAGTGGGCATGACCCCAGAATATAAAAAATAACCCTCATGAAACACGACCCTGATACACTGTGTGAAGTACACCCATGAGAGACCATGCCCAGCCATTGCACTTACAAGAACATAAGGCCACAATGAATACCAGATGACACATAGGGGACCCCTTATAGACCATTAGGGTCTGCCAAAGATAGCCCTTACACCATCCCAAGGACTTGGAGGGGGCAGGATTGCAGGGACACACCGGTCTATGTGCCTGGCACTACAATGCATACATCTCACAGCACCCAAAAACATCCATCATAGTAGTATCACATCAGTGTTGTTACTCACCCCCTTGTGGCTGCTGTGCTGCCTTCAAGCGCCCATCCAGATCCGAATAGGCCACTCCCAGTATGTGGGCCAGGGTCCGACGGCACCCCTTCCTCGTTTGGAGGCCTTCCCCAGCTGGGCCTCTCCGGTCTTCCTGGCCCAGTGCCTTAGGTCCTCCTACTGCATCCTGCAGTGGGTGATCCACCGGTTGTAGACCCCCAGGGTCCGCACTTCCTTGGTGATGGCTTGCCACAGGCCTTTCTTTTGATGGGTGTTGACCTGTATGGGACACACAGAGCAAAGAAACAAATGTCAGTATGTGTGCACCAAATACAAATGCCATGTCGTTCCATATGGAACAGCCATTGTTGACATGCAACTCACAGGCAGAATGTGCCAGACAAACTATGGCTGGGCAGTCACACATTGAACCCACATGCATACAGGCATCAGCCACACTCATACACATCTAAGGATGACAGATGCCAACTCACCTGCTCCTCTGATCTCCCATACAACTTCGCATACAGGGGTAGGACCCCGTCCACCAGCTTCTCAAGCTCCTTGCAGTGAAGGCCGGGCCCGTTCCCCTGTAACCTGCGCCATCTCAGGGACCAGAGTTAGGACACAGCAGCACATGCAGTGGAGTACTACCCTTCACAGGAATCAGGAGTCAAGTGTCAAGGGTGTGACAAAATGGTGTAGGTAGTGCGGCGGTATTCTCCGTCACTGCCGCCGGTGATCATGATTGGCCCAGGTTCCCCATTGACAACCATGTAATCCAATGATCAGGTGCATGGCGGTGAGCACCCCCTTCTGCCATGACGAATACCGCCAGCGGAATGAAGTCACTTCCACTATATCATACCTGGATGGCAGGAGGCAGGATTTTACTACCACCATGTTTTCATAGCCTGGCCAGGGGCCTCACCCAGGGCCCCAGTCTCTCTCCCCTTCATCGCTTGCTGACATCATTCTATAATCCTCACATGTATCTATCTTTGGAAGTGTGTCCACACTGAGATGCCATTATGACAGAGTTGACTCAGCACACATTTGCCTGACGGTGTAGCTCATTCTTCCTGTTTGTGTGTGTTGCCTACGTGTCACATTTTGGAAAAAAAAGTGACATCATGGGATGCAAGTGTAAGTTGACACTCAGAATGTGCTCTTTCCTCCCCCCCTAGGTACAGACCCATGTGGTGAGGGACGGCCCCATCTCTATACAGACTCCTGGTAGATCTGGAAACCATAGAGGAACATCACATCATTATCACCTACAGACTCAATAAAGCTACAATCCATGACCTCTGTGCATTAATGGATCCTGTTCTGAAACTGGCAAATCAAAATCAGCATGCCATCCCGACAACTGTGCAAGTGCTCTCTGTGCTCCATCTTTTGGCTACGGGCTCATTTCAGTTGACAGTGGGCATGACAGCAGGGGTCTCACAGCCATTGTTCAGCCAAATCCTGTCCAGATTCCTGGATGCCTATGTTCAATACTTGCCAACATATGTCCAGTTTCCCCAAAGGGCTGAACTCCCTGGCATCAAATCTGGATTTTATGCCTTCACCAATATCCCCCATGTGATAGGTGCCATTGATAGAACCCACATAGCTCTCATACCCCTAAGAGTGAATGAACAGGTGTATAGTAATCGTAAGAACTATCGCTCCATGAATGTATAATTGATGTGTACTGCTGATCAGTACATATTACATGTCAATGCCAGGTTCCCTGGCGCAGTCCATGATTCATTTGTCCTGAGAAACAGCAGTGTGCCACACATGATGGAACAACTACAAGGGGAGAGAGGTAGGCCCATGGGTGAGTGTGTATGACACTGGTTAGTACATTGCTGACACCCAGGCTGTATGCAAGTAAAGTCAGTTTTTTCAAGTCCTCTTTCGACCACTTTTGCAGGTGATTCTGGCTACCCCAACTTGCAATGGCTCCTGACACCAGTGAGGAATCCCAGGACAGATGTGGAGAGGAATTATAATGAGGCCCATGGACATACTAGGTTGGTGACTGGGCACACAATAGGTCTCCTGAAGGCTAGATTTTGTTTCCTCCATCTCCCCGGGGATCCCTGTGCTATGACACTAACAAGGTGTGTACGATAGTGGTGGCCTGCTGGATGCTGCACAGCTTGGGTGTGAGGAAAGCTATTCCCCTTCTGGAAGAGGAGGGTGCTGTCCAACCAGCCCTGCAACCTCAGAGAGGGGATGAGAGTGATCGTGAGGGAGAAGAGGTGGAAGCTCTCAACTCCAGGACACAGCTAATCCACCTTTACTTCCAGTGACTCCAAGGTACTGTTCAGTGATGCTGACGTCTTCACTGCATACTTACAGTCTGACTCATGTATTACATATTGTGGTATCTTTTGTTTGTGACAATGCTAAATGATGAATGAGGTGGCATGTGCCAGGGAACCCAATATTAGGTACAGTGTGACATACTTTAGACACTACAGTCCATTTAATCCCCTCCTGGAATAAAGGTGTGATTATGATATCAACTGGCTAATGCATACACACTCACAATTTGTATCTCATATTGATGAGGGACATACGATTTGGGTGCATATGTGTATTTATTGAATGACAAAATATACATAAGTGTTGGGACAGTGAAAGAGAGTGAGCCCATGGTGCAAATACATGTTCAGGTACATATGCTCAGTTGTTGGTAGCACTGTGTGTTGGTCAATGTGTCCAAGGGAAGATGGTGTGATGGCAGTGGCATGTCAATGAGGTAGCTCAGTGGCACACAAGGGAGACAGTTCAGGGCAGAGTCACTTCCTGGCATTGGGCTTGATCTTGGCTGGTGTTGCAGTGCTATATCTGGGTCTGAGGGCTCACTTGCAAAGGTGCAGCTGGGCTGAAGGGGTAGGGGTGCTGGTTTATTTTGTGTCCTCTGGCAGTGCCACTAGTCCAGTAGCTGATGAAGATGTACATGGCAGGGCAGTGTTCTGGCTAGTGGTCGGGGCTTGCAGGTGGGTGGAGAACTCAGGCTGGCTGTGGTACCGGTGCTGCAGCACCCCTGCAATGGAGGCCATTGTGGCATTGAGCTGTTTCCATTGCTCCATGGTCTCCTGGTGGTGTGCTATCTGCAGCCTCTGATTCTGCTCCAGGGTGGCCAGGATCTGGCCCATCCTGTCCTGGGTATGGTGGACCTCAGATATCACCTCCTGGGCTGCAGCATCCCTCCTTTGGCCACCCCCTGGGCCACTGCTGCCCTCCCATTGGCCCTAGCCCCCTGTGCATGTGCCAACCGCACAGGTCTGGCAGTCCCACTTGCAATTGACTCTTCATCATCCTGTCTGTTGGTGGGTGGAGACTTTGGCTTCCGTATATGTGGTCTGCCAGTCCTTGGCCAGGAGACACTGGTGTGGGGTCTTTTGGCCAGAGCTGATGATGGTGGCTGGGTGGTAGGGTTGTCAGAGGTATCCTAGGTGGGGCTTCTGGAATGTGACAGTCCAGGACTGTGTGATGGGCCAGGGAGTTCCTCTATTTCCAGACATCCCCCTGCACTCTCCTGAGTGAGACCTCTGTCTTCAAGTGGAGGGCTGGCACTTGTTGACATCTCCGTCTGAGTGGCATGGGTGGTGGTGCCTGTGTGTGGGTGAATATACAGGTGGGTGTCAGGTACTTTATCAGCATTTGCTGCACTGCTCTGCACTATTTGATGGTTATATTCCCCTGTCGTGGCATGCAACGTCCCTGCGTGTACATTTAGTTGCATTTTATGTGGGGGGTGGCGGTGCATTGTGGGTGCTGTAGAGCCACTAGGATTCCTTGCAAGGGTAGGTGACTGTGCACAGGGGGCTGGATGGAGATCTGTTTGTGGGATTGTGGTCATGCAGGGAACTAGGATGTGGGTGCTGTGGACTGGATTAGGAATGGGGTCCTGGTGGTAGTGAGGGGATGGGGTGATACATGCATTACAGGTGTGGTGACTGTTCAGGTATTGTAGTTGACTTACCTGAGTCCAGTCCTCCACTGAGTCCGGTGAGTCCCTCCGGGTGTAGGATAGCCAAGACCTTCTCCTCCCAGTTGGTGTATTCAGGGGGAGTAGGGGGGTCCACAACCAGTCTTCTGTATGGCGATGTTGTGCCTGGATGCCATTGACCGAACCTTCCCACGCAAGTCGTTCCATCTCTTCCGGATGTCGTCCCTTGTGCGTGGATGGTTTCCCACTGTGTTGAACTAGTTGACTATCCGCTGCCATAACTCCATCTTACTGGACACGGGTGTCTGCTAAACCTGTGCCCAGAATAGTTGTGGTTCGACCCTGAGTATTTCGTCCACCATGGTCCTTAGCTCCCTGTCTGTGAAGTGGGGGTGCTTAGGGGGTGCCATGGTGTATTTTGTGGGTGGTGTGTTGTGAGTGTATTGGTGAGGGTGCTGTTGTGTGGTTGTGTGTGGGGCTTGTGATGGTGTTTGGGGTATGTATGTGTTTTGGTGGTGTTTGTGTGTGCGACTTGTGTGATGTTGGGTTCGGTGCATACGTGTTGTGTTGTCAATCTCAGTCGTGCTATTGGTGATGCAAAGGATTGTGGGGTGTGTATGTGAGTGTTTTATGGTGTTGTGGATGTGTGTCAGGTGTGTGTGTTTCAGACTTGCCAATGTGTGCATTGGTTGTTGGTGGATCCCATTGCTGGCCATGGTGATCCGTACTGCCAATGGTCATTTGGCATTCACTATCCGCCACGCTGATTTGTGCATCATTATATGGTGGGCGGAGGGTTTGTCTGCATGGTGGTGGAGTGGTAGGGTGTACTGCCTTTCCGCCGTCGTATGCCCTGGTGGTGGGTGGAGGTTGCAGGATTTTTGGATGTTTAACTTTTTGGCATCATTATTCGGTGGTGTGCAGTCCACTGGCAGTCTTCTGTTCACCGTCTCCACAGCGGTCGGCGGTGATTACCGCCGAGTTCAAAATGAGGGCCAAAGTCTCCTTGGCCTCATTGATGCACCTGTTTTACCCCAGTCATTTGCCTATGAACCTTTTTTATTAAAATGTTTAATTTCTTCACAAAACAAAGTTTATTAGGTGAAATTGGTATCTGTGGTTCTTTTGAAGTCAACTTTTTCTGCACTGCTCTAAGGATTCCATTAGTCCTGGAATCAGTCACATAGACTTCGTTCTCACTGTTGCATGTCAGTGAGATCATACTAAGCCCTCTCAAATCTTGGACCTTCCCAGTCTCCAACTCTCCAACAGGAAGTTTACCCAGCAGGATGGCAACTGTTTGTAGGAGTGTTGGTCAGAGCAGTTTTGAAGACTAGGTTGGAAAATTGGCCCATTAGCTTGAGGAATGACACCTGGGAGCTGGAGATATTTCCTAAAATTATTTCTTCCTTGGCTTTTTACCCTTTAGTTTAGGTGGACTGTACTGTCTTTCATATTATGGGTTATTTGTGTTGCACACTTTGTAAGCTTGTACTGGTATGCATAATAGCAAATATTAGAATAAAACCTGTAATAAAGCTAAATGGAATATGCATGCTTTAAGTGTTTTGAATCAAAGCATAGTCCCTTGATAAATATACACATTACATTACAAGGACTGCAGTAAATGGCAATTTAGCTCTAACTTCTATCATTTAAATATGGTAATGCAAATCTACATTTCAAGGTAAAGTATACTCTTGAATTATACTAGACAATGACATTGTTTCCATTATAATCACAATAATGTCATCTGCCTTATTTAGCCAAAGTCCTTGTATATTGACATGTTGTGAATAAGGTCTCGTCATTAACCTTGAACTGTCATTTACTTAAAAGGAGAGTTGCCCGTTATTGTTTTCATGTGATATAACAATGTTGAATATTTATTGAAAGTAGATCTAAACTGCTGGATTTTGACTTCATTAATTTAATAGACTTTCTTTACTATCATACTATCCATGTCCTGCAGCATGCTCCAGTAACAACATTCAGGGTCATATTTATCAAGCTTTCATGTAGCGCATGAGTCACTTTGCCACCATTACTCTCCTTTCCGTATGCTGTTGCTATTTTGGCTGTCTAGCCCGGGAAACGCCCTCAACGCTGACTCCTAAACAACGAAGTCCTGGTTAACGAAAGCGGAACAATGTATTTTCTGGTTTGGGGGGCAGGGTGAGGTGGGTGGTTGTGGTATTTTCTGTAGGGCCGGGGAATTGAGGTTTTAGGGGTGGGTTGGGGGGTCGGGTAATTTTAGGGGCAGGGTGGGAAGTTGGGGGAGTTTAGGTTTAGGGGCAGGGTGGGGGGGCTCAGAGTAGTTTTAGGGGTGGGGGTTGGGGTACTTTAGGTTTCAGGGGTGGGGGTTGGGGTTGTTTTAGGTTTTGGGGGTACGGTGGGGGTCAGTTTTAGGGGTGGGGGTGGGGGGTTGGGGTTTTAGGTTTTAGGGGTGGGTTGGGGGGGTCGGGTAATTTTAGGGGCAGGTTGGGGGGGTTTAGGTTTAGGGGCAGGGTGGGGGGCTCAGAGTAGTTTCAGTGGTGGGGGTACTTTAGGTTTCAGGGATGGGGTGGGGGTTGGGGTTGTTTTAGGTTTTGGGGGTAGGGTGGGGGTCAGTTTTAGGGGTGGGGCGGGGGTAGTTTTAGGGGCATGGGTGGGGGTGGTTTTAGAGGGGGTGGGGGGTCGCGTTAATTTTTAGTGGTGGGGGGTGAGGGGAGACGCATGCAGGATCAATG